>NW_027468859.1:27996433-28016433 GCF_046254945.1 Alosa pseudoharengus | reverse complement strand
CTCTCTCTCTCTCTTGATCTCCGGCTCTTCATCCCTCCCTCCCTCCCTCTCGCTGTGTTTAGCGATCTCTCTTTCCAAGATGCTCTATTCCAAGTGCTTAATTTGGAATAGATTAAATAATCCAGTTAAATCAGGACCCTAAAGCAATTAAATTCAATTTGGGTTAGCCATTGCACATACAAGCCCAGACTGGACATGCTGTTGATGGTCAAACCCAAATGAATGGCTCCCAGACCGGAGCAGGGAGAGGGTGTATTTCCACAGTCTCTCTCTCTCTGTGTGTGTGTGTGTGTGTGTGTGTGTGTGTGTGTGTGTGTGTGTGTGTGTGTGTGTGTGTGTGTGTGTGTGTGTGTGTGTGTCTGTGTGTGTGTGTGTGTGTGTGTGTGTGTGTCTGTGTGTGTGTGTGTCTGTGTGTGTGTGTGTGTGTCTGTGTGTGGCCAGCCATCAATGAAAATGAGCTATTAGCAATGTGTGGCCCTTTCCCAGAGCCAGGTACTTCCCTGATGGAGAAGCGATTAGCAAACAGAGCCAGAGGAAGATGAGAGAATGTGGTTATCAATACAAATGACTCCCCTGTTTCACCTCTGGAGATACAGTATGTGTGCGCGCACACACACACACACTCAACATGCTTGGCTGTGTACACACACACATGCGCACACACACACACACACACACACACACACACACACACACACACACACACACACACACACACACACACACACACACACACTCTGGGAGCACACACTCAACATGCTTGGCTGTGTACACGCACACATGCATACGCACACACGCACACACACACACACACACAACACGCTTGGCTGTGTACACGCACATATGCATACGCACACACACACACACACACACACACACAGACACACACAACATGCTTGGCTGTGTACACGCACATATGCGCACACACACAGACACACACAGACACATAGACACACACACACACACACACACACATAGACAGAGGGAGGTTTCATTGTTTTGTGTCACACATGACTGCAGGGGGTGCAGAAGCAGACACTGGAAGATTAAACTCTGATACTGCCGTGAATCATGGATTGCGCACACACACACACACACACACACATATACTGTACACATTGTGCACGCGCACACACACAGCCTTTCTTGCTATCTCTAGTTCACACATACACTTACATCATGTTTCATTTTAGTCCATACATGTGATGTTAATCTGTCAGAAAGGTAATATTAAGCATACAGACACAATTGCGCTCTCTGTCTTTCTCACTCACTCACCACTCACTCACTCACTCTCTCACACACACACACACACACACACACACACACACACACACACACACACACACACACACACACACTTTTCAGTTTATCAGAAGGGACTATAGGCATAATGTCAATCAAAGTGATCTTTACATCTCTCTCCATCTCTCTCTCTCTACCTCTCCATCTCCATCTCTCTCTCTCTCTCCCTCTCCCCTGAAGGTTTGCTGTCTCTGATGCAATCTGTTGCTCCTGTCCTCCTCTCCTGCTCTCATCTCTAGCTGCTTGTTAATTGGCTCCGAAACGCCTTCCAGCGCCAAGCATGCGCACAGTGCACCAGGGGGGAGCCTGAGCAGGTTTGGGGTGATCCCCGCTTCTTCTTCCTCTTTTTCCTCTCCATCTTTTTTTCTCTTCCCCTCCTTCCTCTTACTCACTCCGTTTAGCCGGTCCCTTCCGTTATCGGCGGCGGGCGGGCTGGAGATCAAAGCCGCTGATGCAACGATGGACGATGGAGAGAAACAGCATCCGCAAAACACCATGTGTGCAGCGTGTGTGTGTGTGTGTGTGTGGTGGTGGTGGTGGGGAGGGGGGGGGTATTAGTGTGGGTGCCTGTTTGTGTGTGTGTGTGTGTGTGTGTGTGTGGTGGAGGTGGGGGGTGTTGTGTGTGTGTGAGGGAGAGTGTGTGTATCTGTGTGAATGTGTGTGTGTGCTTATGTGTCTGTCAACACACATTAATTGTGTATTACTGTGAACAGTATGTGAGTGAGTGAGTTTGTGTCACTCTCCCCATGCGTGAACATGTGTTTGATCCTGTGTGTGTGTGTGTGTGTATATAGGCTGGGGGGGGGGCACCAGGGAGACACCACTTCTATGAACACAAACCACCCGCAGCCCCATCACCAGGGTGGGGGTTGCCATGAGCCACTAGGAGGTCCGCATCAGTTGCTAAGGGAGATGTGATCACTAGTGGAATGCATGAGTGTGCTCCAGCGTGTCGGGTCGGAGTCAGAGGAGGAAGAGGGCGAGGAGGACAAGGCAGCAGAGGGGCACACGGGGTGGCAATCAATGGAATCAATATAGAATATCTGCAGCGTGGCTGAGCATAATTGGCCATAATGGAATTCAAGTGAGGTGTGACTGCAGGACAGGAGTGGACAAGGGCTGTGGCAGTGGAACTGCAGCAATGCAGATGAGCGGGGCCAACAAAAAAATCCTGTCTCCCATATTCTGTCTTCACAGGGCACTGGCTCTAAAGTTGGGCTTTTGGGAAACCCCAGCGGAAGACCAGAGAAGGTTCTGACACTGAATGACTGTGTTGGTCAACCTTTTCTTTTTTGTAGCAGGGGTGGTGTTTAGGGAAAGGGTGGAGGTGCAGCCATATTCTGTACTCCCAATCTCCATCTTTATGGAAAACAAATCTTTTTCAAATTTTTTTATGGAAAAAAAAATAGCGGAAGATTATCCCACTTTGGAAGCCTGGCTATAAAACGGCTTATTACTACTGTAAAAGACTGGAAACTTTACACACAAAGCCTTCCCCTCTGCACATAATCTCTGTCCCTCAACTCCCTTCACCCCTCTGACCCAGAAATCACTCGGACATCACCCCCCCCCTCCCCCCAGGTTGGAGCATCCTTGACTGAGCAGCTCATATGTCTCTCTCTCTCTCTCTCTCTCTCACAGTCTCTCTCTATTCATCCTCATTCTATCCACTCAATCCTCCGTGGTGTTTCCAGTCCCAGGTAGCGATCCATGGAGGGACTGTTTACAAGTGGGAGCCACCAATAAGAATGAGAGAGGGTCACACGGCCCACCAATTAGAATGAGAAAGGGTCAGACGGCCCACCAATAAGAATGAGAGAGGGTCACGGCCCACCAATAAGAATGAGAATGAGAGAGTGTCACATAGCCCACCAATAAGAATGAGAGAGGGTCACGGCCCACCAATAAGAATGAGAGAGGGTCACACGGCCCACCAATAAGAATGAGAGAGGGTCACGGCCCACCAATAAGAATGAGAATGAGAGAGTGTCACATAGCCCACCAATAAGAATGAGAGAGGGTCACGGCCCACCAATAAGAATGAGAGAGGGTCACACGGCCCACCAATAAGAATGAGAGAGGATCACGGCCCACCAATAAGAATGAGAATGAGAGAGTGTCACATAGCCCACCAATAAGAATGAGAGAGGGTCACGGCCCACCAATAAGAATGAGAGAGGGTCACGGCTGCTGCAGGGTCTGGTGTCCTCCTCGTCTTGATGGCTGGAGACAATATGGGTCTCTGGGGAGGAGGAGAGGCCTGGAGGCCCTGATGGAAAACTGCAGACAGACAGAAACACATCTAGTGTCCCCCCTGGGCAGAATCTGTAGTCCCTGTATGGAAACGCTGCCCCTTGCTCAGGGGACAAGACAGAACAGATCATAAGATTGCGTCACGTTATAGCATATGACATTACATTGTATTAGATTTGATTGCATTGCATTAGATTTGATTGTATTGCATTGCATTACATTTGATTGCATTGCATTGCATTGCATTGCCGTGCATTAGAGTCTACTCTATGGCAAATAATCTCAGGGGAGCACTGAGCACGGCAGCGGAGAATAGGAGAATGTCAATGTCGCCGGGGGTTCTGATGTTTCATTGTCACTATATCAAATGACTGGTGTGTTGACCCTTCCCGTGGGGCTCCCAGGGAGAGTGGTCTGCTCCACAGCCAGTGGAAATGGCCACGGTCACAGGGGAGACCAGCCATGGCGACTGCAGGCCGCATGTAGCACCTCCCGCTTGCTTGTCCTACTCTAGGTTCAGTGATTTGTGGACTCATAAATCCTTTGCTGAGAGGCGCATCAAGAGCTCTGCTAGCCTAGAAATCTAGACGCACCCTAGCGGCGGCAAATTAATTTGCTCAGCCTGTACGTCTAGTAGCAAACCATAGGGATTTCTATTGGCTGACACCGTGGACGTCATCCAATCACAGCGCTCTATTTTATTAGAGAGTCTTAAGGCGGGCTTAACAGGATGACGACAGTCCTGCGACGGTGAAAAACAAGGAAGGTGGCTATGGCGAACGAAGAGCGATTGTTTCAATCGGCGTTGGCGTCAACTTTGGAGGAGTTGGACTTGTGCTTTTCTTTGAAAGTTGAGCAACACAATGCACTTAAGTCATTCCTTTCGAAGAAGGATGTATTTGCCGTTTTGCCGACCGGATACGGATATGGTCGTAGCGCTGGCCTATTGCATGCCTAGGCAGTTTGAAAGACAATTCTCTGCCCACCCGAGGTGAATGGGTCGATTCCAGACTATACATTTCAATGATATAGGATGGCCCGCCAGGCTAGAGCTCTGCTTCAGCATCTCAAAATCCATTCGCATTAGGTTCATGGTTGTGGCTGTAGTTAGGCTCTGGTGTTGACTACCTGTGGGTCCATTTAGTTCTCTCAGAGTGTGTATCCATGGGTGGACTGCTAATAGAAGCTCTCACTGTAAAGGCGTTTCAGGACCCTGGCCAGCTACCTCATCAAACACGCTCAAATCATCTACATGCACTACCAGTCAAAAGTTTGGAGACACTTAGAAATGTCCATTCCACTCCATTATTTACAGAATACCAGCTGAGATCATTTGCATTGTTTTTTTACTCAGGGCAACAGTTTTCAGATTACATTATGTGCTTACATAATGGCAAAAGGGTTCTCCAATGTTTTCTCAGTTAGACTTTTAAAATTATATCAGATTAGTAAACAGAATGTGCCTTTGCAACATTGGATAAATGGTTGCTGATAATGGGCAGTGTAGATATTGCAAAAGATCAGCCATTTCTTTCTACAACAGTCGAGAACCCCTTTTGCAATGTATGTTGCACATAATGTAATCTGAAAACTGCTGCCCTGATTAAAAAACAATGCAAATGATCTCAGCTGGTATTCTGTCAATAATGGAGTGAAATAGAAATTCCTAAGTGTCTCTAAACCTTTGACTGGTCGTGTAGATAAACTCATGAATCTTGCACGATCACAGCTGCAGTGCGTGAGGTATCATAAAGAGAGACACGGCATGCCCATAGGAAGAAATGGGGTGTGTTTGGAATTCACTATTAAGAGTGTCTTTTATAGCACAGAATTGAACAGAGCAAAGAAAATCTCTTCAGTTACTGGAGGACTTAGCTGTGGGGGAGTGGATTTTCCATGAGAGATATGGGATTTTGAGGAAATGATACAATCATATTAGCGGTAGTTTCATCTAAAATGAAAAGACAGAGAGAATTGGCTTTCTCTTAAATGAGACCCACTTGTTAGTCATGAGATTGCATATGGATTTTTCCGTAATTAATTTTGCAGTGGAAAAAGATAGATTGCAGTGAAGTTAGAAGATGAAAATGATGTGAACTCCCTTTCCATAACATGGGCGTCTATTCATAATTCATCATTTGATTATTTTTTAATGTGAAACCATGACCCCGTGCACACAGCCTCTCCCCTTGGCTTCCCTGATCATGCCTTTAGCGTTCACTGAATCGCAATTCTCCCTCACAGCGAAAGACTAGATTAGATGAATTAGATTCAACTTTATAGTCATTGTGCAGAGAGTACAAGTACAAAGACAACAAAATGCAGTTTGCGTCTAACCAGAAGTGCAAAAAAGCAGAAAAGTGCAATGTGATATACAAAGTATAGACAGGTGGTGCATAAACAGGATATCTATCTAGTTGATAAGATATCTAGTGCAGTGTAGACAGTAGTACACAGTTGGTTTACAGAAGGTGGTTTACAGTATTAAAGCAACACCAAAGAGTTTTTTGTACCTTAAAATAATGTTTCCAAAATTGTTTCCGTGGTTCATCAACTTGTAACAGGGTGAACGGCACTTCTGCATTCGCTTCGCGGCCCTCTATCGGCTATAACCGCACTATGTAAGTTTGCCAGATCGGGTAGCGGGTTTGTATTTCGATGGAATGAGACATACAGTAAGAAACTACAAATTTGACTTGCATGATGTCGCAATACATCGTACTTTCATAAAATCATGCAACATATTCTACCTTGTCTATGGACATCGTTATTTGCAAAGCCGGTGCTGGATAAACAAATAGTGTGCGTGCGACAGAGGAAAAGTTCTTTGGTGTTGCTTTAAAATATGACTGCATATAGAAAGGCCAGGTCTTCTGAAGTAAGGGTGACCCCTGCCTGCGCCACTCCTCATGAGCTAAGATGAGGTAATTACGAGCAAGGATGGGGGTGTGTATGGGAGATGGTTTTGAAAAACACTTGTGTAAACCTAGCAGCATGTTTCTCTTTGTCAGTTAACAAGAATATGACTGAAAATATCAAACATATTTTTACTAAATAGCAGGTCCTAACTTACAAAAAACAAGGCAAGTAAAATGACAAATCTCCATAATTTTCAGTAGGAAAAAGGGCCACAGTACACTTCGAAACACACAACATCCGCACAATATCCTCCCAGTAGATCCAGAATCCTCCCTGTGGTTGTTCATGTGGTGAGAATTACAAATGACGTGGAAGCAAAACCGTGCTGAGATGTGTTAAGAAAGGGAAATGTTCCCAGGTTTATTACAAGCCGGCTCGGAGGAGAAACATGAAACAAGTTGCCTCAAGTCATCCTCCCGATTGTAGTTTCTCACAGCCTTATATTCAGTTAGCAGGGTCTTTGTCTGTGGCAGTGAAAAAGTTCAGACACGCCCCGGACATATGCGTGCTTAATTGGCGCCGACCACCTATGGTGAAGTCTGCCATAAGACAAAAGCTGGGTCGTTGTACATGACAAAAGACTAGATTTGCAAATGGTCGAGGCGGGTCTTCACCAAGTACAGCAGTTAATGCAAATATGAGGGAGACAGGCTGATGGAGTTAAAATTACATTTGTATACAGTATGTTCTTACAAATAATTTTTACTACATTCACTATATGAAAGGCCATGGAGCCACAGCAGGACTTGTGATGAATTAGTGAGGAATTCCCACGGGAGCAGTACCTGCCTCCTCCTCTCTCATGGATGTGGGCCGAGCTCTCAGTGCCCTAATGGCGCTTCCTCTCTGCTAACAGCTAATGCCTCTGTAAAGGCCTTTAGAGACTCCCTCCCCGTCCCAGGGCAGACAGACCACTCCTTAGGACATCAGTGCTATTACTATTACGGTAAGATCGCTGACATCGCTGCTGGTTCCAAGTCAAGGCTGTAGGCTGCTTGTGTTCTGTTTGCCTATTCGTCTAGCCCCTTCTACAGCTTCTACAGATCTGATTAAATACATTAACGACAAACAACAGCAAGTTGAACAAGGATCTATGTTTTCCAGTGGGTTAATATTTTTGGAGGACGTCAAGGGCACTCCCTCACCTGCCCATGTGGATGGGCCAGGCCTGAATTGAGCCCAGTCCAAGATGTCTCCCATCTCCAGACTCCCATTTATGACACAGGTATTCAAATGAGGCTGCAACAATTAATCAATTAGTGGTAAACTATCACCAACTCACCATTTTCTGACAGCTTATCGATTGAATTTCCCCTTGGGGATCAAAGTCTATCTATCTATCAAACGAGAAAATTATCAACAGATGAACTGACTATGAAAATAATCGTTAGTTGCAGCCTTGTATTCAAATGTGGCCTAGTCATCTCATGATACCATCGCCAAAGGTAGCGGAGTCTACTGTAGGCATTGAAGCAGCTTGGCTGCAGTTACCAGGACAGTGATATCTTTTTCAGCCTCCCCATCTATTCAGTGTGTGGACGTACAGTACCTGAAAATGAGAGGATCAGTCACTGACACAGTGGTGAGAATAGTTACTATTCAGAAGTCAATCTGGACCATTACTTTTCCAATAAATCATTAGGCTAAGGAACAATGCCCATTTATCTAATGTTCTATGTTTACTTTAAGCCAACTCATGAAAAGTTTAGAAAACAGTGACAATCAGCTGCATTCAGGCAACAAAATAAAAGTATTTTGTGTGTTTATGTACATGTGCATTCTTAGCCTGCTGCAGACCAGTGTGATAAGTGAAAGCTTGTATTAGTGTAGCTTCATATGCATGTGATGTTTGCTACGTCTCTCTTGTGTGCCTGTGTGTGTGCATTCTGGCCTGCTGCGGTGTGCCGAGTGTTTTGCCCTGGAGGCCTTCACCAAGGTGAAACCAGGTAGCGTTGGGGGGGTGGGGGGGTATAAAAAGCCCTTGGCATTCCCAGCATGCTCTTCCCTACAGTCCACATCTCACCGCATGCAGCCATTATGCCTAGCGAAAATAGCCACTTGAAAACAGACAAAAAACCTTCATAAAAAGTCTGCGCAGTTCTCACTACCACGACAGGGTGGATATGGACAGGGGCGCCTGCAGGAATTAATGCTATGGTACGCACACCCGACCCACCGCCCCCCCACGCAAAATTTTTTTAAAAAATACGCGTGGACAATATTTGTCCGTTTCCCGGTTTTAGCCCCGTGCATTGGTCAGCAAAAAACTAGCCTACATAGCATAACAACATCCACATGCAATAATACAACAACAACGTCTACTATGACCTATTCATTTGGACAACTTGATACAGCCCTATACAGGCTAAAGTTACCTTGTTTTGTTCTTGACGTCTGGCTTTAAACAGCTGTAATGCAGTCTAACGTTCTGACAAGCACACCAATTGCCTACCTTGTTCTTGCCCATCTGGAATAACTCCTCTAGCTTTGCTGCCTCCATAATTTCTGTTTAAACTTGTGATATCCATCATGAGTATTGAATTAGTGAATTAGCTCAACATTGTGTGCTGATAACCATATATAGATAGATAGCCGAGTAGAAAACAACAAGTAGCCTATGTGCCTGCTTGCGTATTGTGTCTCCTGCTCAAACAAAATGTGTGCGCGTTAATTTTGATAAGTGTTCACTAAGTTACGTAATAGAAAATTGTAAATAGCCTGATGGCAGCTAATGGGATACTGTGCATAGTTGGGAAGGTATGGTGGGCCAATTTGGTGTGAATGCATTACACACACACACAAGGGAAATTTTCTCTCGTTGTCGAGCCTGATGGTACGCACAGTGCATACGGACGTACACCTGCAGGCGCGCCTGGATATGGACACACACACACACACACACACACACAGACAGAGCAGAAAGACAAGACACCCTTAGGTCAATTCACCTGTTGGCATATAAATTAATTTTTATTGTATTAATTTATTAGCCCAGTAAGCAACGGCAGGGGATACAACTTATGGCAGACAGCAAGCAAAGGAAAAAACTAAAACTAAAAACAGAAACTCCAATCCTGCAATCACTTGAGAAATAAAATGTACAAAACGAGGAAAACAGCACCTGAAGTCATTATCTTGTTTATTTAAGAAACTTTAATACTGCAAATCACCGCAAACATTGTGTCTTTTTGAAATTCTACACTTTACAATGTTAACTGACAGAATACGTAAACAGTACTATTTCAAATATAGAACAATTCTTATTTGTAATGTGCATGTCTTTAAAAGGAATGAAAACAAAAAAACATAAACAGAACTTAGACATTGCTCACTTGTGGAGTGTTGGATAGAGAGGACCACTCTTATAACACTTCATGGCACCATAGCTCTTAATACTCCCCAGTTCACTTCCTGATAAGCAACAACTATAATGCAAAGCAGTTGCAGGTTGGGTGCCATTATACCAATCAGGTTTTTGTGCATCTGAGTTGGGAGTTCTTAAGGGGGAAATACAGCGGGGAAAATAAGTATTGAACACGTCAACATTTTTTTCAGTAAGTATTCTTCCAGTGAGGCTATTCGCATGACATTTTCACCAAACATTAGTATTAACTTAGGCAATCCACACACATCATCAACTGGCCATGCACAGGATCTCCTTGCAAGATTTCTGACCAGGAAGTCAGAAGGATAGTCAGAAGAGTAGCCCAAGAGCCAAGGACCACTCTGAGAAAGCTCCAGAAAGATTTGGAGGCAGCAGGTACAATTGTTACAGAGAAAATCATAGGTAATGCACTCCACCGCCATGGCCTCTATGCACGCTCATCCCGCATGACTCTATTGCTGAAGGAAAACGTGTCAAAGCTCGTTGAAAGTTTGCTACACAACATTTGAACAATCCTATGAAATACTGAGAGAATGTATTGTGGTTAAAAATGTAACTTTTCGGATGTCATACTACACACCATATTTGGAGGAGAAATGGCACTGTGCATTACCCTAAAAATACCCTACCAACAGTGAGGTTTGGAGGTGGTGGCATCATGGTGTGGGCTGTTTTTCATCTCATGGTACTAGCAGACTTCATACAGTTACAGGAATGATGAATGGAGTCATTTTGCTATGGGAGAATCTTTACATACACCAGGATGATGAGGATGAGACATGGCTAGACCTTCCAGCAGGACAATGATCCAAACCATTCAGCAAAGGAAACTCTCAATTGGTTTCAGAGAAAGGAAATCAAGGCCCTGACTTCCATTCAATTATAGTTTTGGAAGTTAACTAAAGATCAGGATTCACAACAGGGACCCCTGAAATCTTCAATATTAAAGGACTATCTGTTTAAAAGAATTGTCCAAAGTCACACCAGAATACTGTGACTGATTAGTTTCATCATACAGGACATGCTTTAAAGCTGTCATTACGAATAAAGGCTTTTCCACAAAGTATTTAAGAAATTTCAGCAGGCGTGTTCAATACTTTTTTCCTGTGTCATTCCACTTTATTGCACATAACTCTACCTATGGACTTTAATGTTTGGATTTTTTTATATGGGTGGATTATCTGAGTTAATACCAATGTCTGGTGAAAATTTCATGCAAATAGCCTCATTGGAAGTATGCTTACTGAAAAAAATGTTGACGTGTTCAATACTTATTTTCCCCGCTGTAAATGGTAGCTTCTTGCTCACTGGCATTGTTGACTAGAGTTTGCAAGGAGCCAACATATCCCACGATTCCTAGAACAGAACCAAACTAATGTCTCAAACCGCTCCTGTGGTACATCTAAGCCTGAAGCCTGTGCAGTTCCTCGGGACCGTGCGTCAGAGGAATAGTTTAACTGTAACAAATAACTTTTTACAGCTTGGGAATAAGTCCAATTAAAGTAGAAGCAGAACACTAAATGCTGACAAAAAGCTCAGCTCTGTCCAATGTCATATTGTTAGGGCACGGCCATAAAAAAAGAAGGGGGAAAAAAAAGCTCACCACAGATCCAGTTGGGATCTGCATTAAGAGGCTGGGACAAGCTAAGCACACCACTGTGGAAGTGGACCTGACCTGAATCACACCTGCTGGCGACGGCTCAATCGCCTGCTCACGCTGCCTTGTGATCACCCCTCGATAACCATGAGTGGCTGTTTATGAAACTCGGGTCACGGGGGAGGGACAAGGCTGCACCTAATCACACAGTGACGGCAGCCTGGCCTTTAGCGAAATATGACACGCCTGTTTAAGAGGTGTGTGTGTGAGTGAGTGTGTGTAATGTGCATGTGTGTTGGTGTGTGTGAAAGAGCAAGAGTGTGTGTATTTATATGTGAAAGAGCGAGTATGTGTGTGTGTGTGTGTTCTGGTACTGCTCTTCCATGTAGCTCAATTAAGACCAGGGATAGACAGCCTGCAGCTTCGTGTTACAGCAGGTGAGCGTCTGTTTGAGAGAGGTGCCTTATGCAAGCATTCTCTGCAGTGCCTTCAATCCACTCTCTCCACGAGGCACCGCTACTCCAACGCGGACAGAATAAAGATGAGGAGGACACAGGCATTACTTATCAGTAACAACACAGACACTTCTCCCATGAGGCATTTCAACGAGTCTGTATATGGAAGTCGAGTGAAAGAGTTTTACACGTATGTGCTAAAAAGCAGTCTTACTGTTTCACTACTACCACTTCCAGGGCTGTGGGGGTTGGGGCTAAACGGCTGCTTCACGCCGAGGGGGGGTGGGTGGGGTGGGGGTGGGGGGGGGGTTCAGCAGAGGAGAGCAGACACGGGTTTGCAGCAGAGTGGATTAATTCACTTTCTTCATCACTAGATGGCACTACAGCAACACAACAGCAGGCAAAAAGGCTACCACGAGCACAAGGCAAATTAAAAAAAGATATAGAAAGAAACCCCTAGGTGGGGCTTAACTCCAAGGAAACTCAAAATAAAATAATAATAACAATAATAATAAAACAAAAACAATTATTTTTTTAATATTTTAAAAGCCATTTAAAATCAGACGAATATAACTTATCCCCGCTCTAATCATATAAACATCACATGTCAACTTCAGTTGTGTTACTGAGCCAGACACATGGATCCACTTATTTATTGATTTTATAATACACAACAAATAAATTACAGTCTTGGAAATCTCCGCCCCAGGCAGGGGCTCTGTCCATTCACAATCCACATTCACGTCTTGAGATGAAGGAGAGGGGGATGGGGGGGTGGGTGAGTGGGAGAGAACTGCGCCTTTCATCCCTTGGTACCACAGATGGATAGAAGTCTGATTGCTTTGATACAGAGGGAGGTCCAGGCGTGTGGGGGGATGCTGGGGGAATTGGTGGAGGGGGGAGGGGGGGGTCAGATGGGGGGAGTACCTACCTACACTACAATCCTCCCGATAAAAAGTTTTTAAAAATCTCCTTCATTTGAAGCCGGCATCCCAGAGAGTCCCTGCTATTGCTATGGCGATGCTGTCTATGCTAAGCTCTTCATTTACATTTCACACAGTCTTTCTCCCTCTCTCCTGCGTGTGTGTGTGTGCTCCATAGTGCCCCCCTGAGGCCAAAGCAGGCATTTCACTGGAGATAATCTACTCCTGTGTATGTCTTCCATTCTCAGTACAAATTAAAACAAAATGAGGATGCCCTTCGAGTCACTTGTCTTCATCGCTGCAGGACTGTGTTAGTGTTCGTCCTGCTGTCTGGTGGGACATGTATGGCATGACTGAAGGACCGCACTGGCCGCTCTGTCCACTGGTAGCAGTAGCAGCCCTGCATCAGGGATATCAGCAAGGAATCTCACAAGATGGCTAAGGCAGCTCCAAATGCCTTTAGAGACACAGACACACACACAAATACATTCTCTCTCGCACACAAACCCCCCCCCCCCCCCCACACACACACACATAGGAATGCGCTCTCATTCATGCACAAACACACACTCACTCTCTCACACACACACACATATACACACACACACTTTCTCTTGCACACAAACGCAGACAATGTCGGAATGTAAGAGCCATACACAAAAAGAAGGCAATCCCTGTGGAGGTGAGAGTGTGAGATGACAGGTGGGCCAACCAATCATATCCACACGTCTGCGGTTTCTCCCGCCCCCTGTTTGAGCAGCACAGCAGTATAGGAGGGCCGCAGGTTACTGGCTCGTGTCGAGTCTTCCCTAATCCAACCCCAGAGTGGAGGGCAGTGAGGGCAGAGGAAGGGGCTGAGGGGGGCAACAGGGGCTTCCTACCCCACCCCACTCCACCCCACCCCCACAGGGGGAAGTAAAGGTCTGGACATCCAGCTCTGGGGGTGTGGCTGCAGGAGGGTGGAGGGTGGAGCTGGTTAGGGAAGGCCATGAGGGACAAAAGTCTGTGGGGTCCTAACAACCGCCCTTTCAGGTGGTGCTTGGAGTCTGTGGACTTCATTGCTGCAGGGAAAGCAGAGGGATGTTTTAATTGGTCCATCAGGACGACGTAGACAAGAGAACAGTGATGTGATGTGTGATCGGTGGTGGTGGTGGTGTGTGTGTGTGTGTGAGTGTGTGTGTGTGTGTGTGTGTATGAGGCTTCCCGTATCAGACATTAAAAGAGCTTCATCCAAAAGGGTGGGGAAATAGGGGAAAATCAGGATGTGGTAGTCTTGGTGTGGTCACTTGCTTCAGCTGGTGCCAATGTCGGACACAAGTATCCCCGGAAAACTGTACATGCCTTCATAGTTAATACACCCCCCCTTGTTTAGTGTGGGCCTCCTGTGTCCCTCCCCGGTGACCTGTGCTGGTGTGTGCGGCCGGCGCGCTCAGTTCATGTCGATGGTGTTGAAGACCCACTCTGTGAACTTCTTGAGCTTGGCGGCCGAGCTCTGGGACTCCTCCTGCAGCCGCTGGTTGTCCTCCCACAGTCTCTGGATCTGCGCCTGCAGCTTGACCTTCTCCTCCTTCTCCTGGGGGGGCACGTCAGCGTGAGGAGATCAGTGATACAACAAAGTGATAGCATTTGTTACTAAAAAGCATTATTTGATCTATGACGAGAGGTCTTCCACTCTTCTTCAAGTCATCCATTTCCATCAGCGATTATATAACTACAACCATCACCATCACAACCATCAACACACACTGGTCAACAAATATAAAAAAAAAACTTTAATCACCTAGTGGATAACATTCAAGTACACTAAATATAGACATATGGTCTACAGCTGTAAGACTATGATGTGCACATTTCTTTCTGCACTGATACCATTCTAGAACACGGCATCACTGTCACCATGGTGCAGGACAGCATCGGCAATGCCACTGCATGTGATACCATTCTAGAACACGGCATCACTGTCACCATGGTGCAGGACAGCATCAGCAATGCCACTGCATGTAATACCATCCTAGAACACGGCATCACTGTCACCATGGTGCAGGACAGCATCAGCAATGCCACTGCATGTAAATGAATGGCTCTGAGAGGGGCGTGGCACAGGATGCAGGTGATGGACCCAATGTGTTCGCTCACCTTCTTCAAGTCGTCCTTCAGCAGTTTCACCACAGCCTCCAGCTGAGTCACCTTGCTAGCCAAACTCATGTGCCCATCACTGGAGGGAGGGAGGGAGGGAGGGAGAGAGGGAGACAAGTACAGCTTAGGTAAGCCAGGGTCAAATAATTATGAAATGATATTGTTCAGCCTTTTAAACTTTTAGCCTAAAGTTAGCTTTAATTAGGCAAGTTAGGTTAATCAAAAGCTCAAGCAGCATTAATATATAATGTAGATTAATTAATGTAAATTATAATGTAGGATAGCTAAGAAGTGTTAAGAATGCTGACCTAGCAAAAGGGAATTTTTGGGTGATTTTTGTTGTTACAAAAGTTGCAAATAATTACACAAGGACCCATAAGTAAAATTCTAAACTTATTTGTAGCCCTGAAGATTTAAGATGGTGAATCTGTGTGTGAGGCTCTTTAGGGATGCACCAATATAACGGGCAAACACTGGTATGGGTCGATATTTGCCATGTTGACTGGTATGGTATCGTTATCGCAATCAGTTGGGCATAAAAAAAAAATTTCTTGGGTTCCGGTTTCCGACCGACCCTGTCAATTTATGTGCGACCCAAATTTATTTTATGAGCTTGGGGAAGAAATAACACTAAATAGTCTAGGCTACATTAAATAAATCCACAAATAAAAGGCGAACTATAATTACATTAATTACCCCTTGCGTTGTGTATAGGGATAAGCGTATTCTCTCTGTTACAAAGTAGCCTATGCACAGCTGTTCACGAAGACGATTGTTTTCGTCACTTACCAAGGCACTCGCAATTTTGTCCAAACACCGCAACTTTTTCGCAAATTTGACCAATCATCGTAGTTTCACTGTGAAATGTCACCTACCGCAACAGTCCCTCGCGCAGAATATTAAGCCAGGTGGCACACTTACTTCTGCACCTTCTGCATATGACACCAAAGACTGCCCTAAGTGTTCGTTCCTCTGCAGTTTTGATGACTATAAATAGAAGGCTAACGTTAACGATCTGCTTACTTGCATCTCTCAACCTGGTGTTGCTAACCTACCTAGGCTATGAAAGTAAGTTAATTAAGGCCTACTTGGTTTACTGACATTTGAGTAGGCTATGCAACCCATTGGCAAACGTTTACCTGGATATGTCCTTTTAGCTTATGTCATGTTTATGTCAAGCTTATGTTTGCTAGCTTGTGGGCTTAGTTTGAGTAGTGCTACCAAAATCATAGAAATTAATAACATTGCAAGACATTTACCTCTTCTATGATCCAAGAATGATTTCATTCGAGTTGTTTTTTTTTAACATTTATTTTAACTAATGACATAGAAGACATTCCCAATTGCATCCACATATGGTAATGCACTATGCAAAAAGTGATTTACACTCATAGCCGAACAGTGAGATGCAAGCCTTCCAATCCACTCAGAAATGTAATTAGGCTACTCTCACGTCCTTAAAGGAGCAGGCAGTGAATTAGACGTACACCACCAATGTAATGACATTAAACAGAAGTGTAGTCAAATAGTTTAAATCAATATGAAATTACTAGATACTTACTTGCATATTAGTAATTATGCAGGCCACAGTCTATGATTTATTAAAAAGATATGAACTTAATATGAATTACAAAATATATGAATGTATTGAAACATATGACATGATGCCATCTCTTGGTTTGATTTTCTACTTTGATTTTCTGTAATCCTTACTGTTTACCTTGGATTATCCTTTTTAATAAGCATCAAGATTATCAGTGTGATTTTGGTCTTACTAACCTTAATTGCCTTAAATTTAAACTATTTTTGCAATTTTCAATTTCTCCACAAGAAACAGCTAAAATCACCGCAACTTCCATCCAGGCATATTAGGTCGCAACAGTCTCAAAAAACCTCGCGAAATCCTGGAGGGATTGATTTTCAACCTATCCCTTACTGCCACTGGAAAAAAAAAAAAAAAAATTCCCTACCGACCCATGGCCTCAACAGTCAACCAACAGGAACCAAACCTTTTTTTTTTTTTTTATGCCTTATTGGACAAACTGTTATTTTCATCATCGGTATCAGTATAAGCTCAGAACTTTACAGTGGATGCATCCCTAATGCTGTTATGCACCACCACCCAGCAGGAGGACCTCTGGTGTGTGTGTGTGTGTGTGTGTGTCAGTTAGTTAGTGTGTGTAGTGCAGGGGTGGGCAACATTTTTGGCTCAAGGGCCACATTGGGTTTTGAAAATTGGCCGGCGGGCCGCACAACAACAACACCCCCCCGACACACACATAAAAAAAAAAAAATTTTTATAGCCTATAATTTAGTATGAAAAGTATTTATTTTAAAATATGAATTGCTTAAAAAATACTGCTAATTTGATGCTGTTTAACAAATGTATAAATTGTGCACTGTCGCTTTAAGATCTTGGCTAGTCTGTACCTATGGCTGGGCCCTCTCACAGTTTTTAAATTGCCAGTAGTGGGAACTGCTGTTGCCTTCATGATTTCCTTTTAAAAGTTTCTTATAAGAAGGAAATATCAATAATCAACAATGACAAGCCAGCTGGAACCTGCTGCTCTCTCTCCCTCTCATGAGTGCAGACGCATTCCCAATTAAATGGATCGCATAACGTTCACGTTAGATCTGCTGCAAAGGAGATAACTAAGAGTAGGCCTATCATCTCTATTTAACATGATGTTTTGACATTGACATTGTAAATGTACTCTAAGGAGAGTGAAAAGCAGTTTGCAGCTAAGCTAACCAACGTCGTCTCTATCGCAGGAAAAAAATAGCGAGCAGCCTGATAACCAAATTAAATGCTCGGCGGGCCGGATGAAAGTGCTTGGCGGGCCAGATCAGTTTGCCCACCCCTGGTGTAATGTGTGTGTTAGTGTGTGTTAGTTAGTGTGTGTGTGTGTGTGTGTGTGTTCACCTGGAGGAGGGTCTGGCCAGGGGCGCAGGCTTGCGCACCCCATGCTTGGGGCTGGGGGTGGCGCTCTCTCCGCGGTGGCTCAGGTCCTGCGAGCTGAACATGAATCCTCTCTGGCCTGGGGATGGAGGGAGGGGAGAGGAAGGGCACGCTTATTTAAAGAGACGTCTGTTTAGTTGTTTGTTTGCAAATGTTTCTCCCCTGGCGGATCAGCAAATAAAACACGGGAAGTTGCACAACACCCAGCAGACACCAGCAGACGGGCCGTAAGCACTTTCTGTCTCGTTTTTCTCTTTTTCCCGCTCATACAGACTCTCCCGTTTTACTCTAAACTCTCAACAGGCAGGCACGCGCACGCACACACACACACAAACACACGCACACACACACACACGGACGCACGCACACACACACACAAACACGTGCACGCACACACACACAAACACGTGCACGCACACACACACAAACACGGACACACGCACACACACGCGCACGCACACACACGCACACGGACACACGCACGCACACACACACACACACACGCACATGGACGCACGCACGCACGCACGCACGCACACACACACACACACTTTGGCAGTACACTGAGGCCCTCTGCTGTAAATAAGCACACAGT
This sequence comes from Alosa pseudoharengus, assembly GCF_046254945.1. NCBI lineage: Eukaryota > Metazoa > Chordata > Actinopteri > Clupeiformes > Clupeidae > Alosa > Alosa pseudoharengus. The sequence continues at coordinate 27,997,906 of NW_027468859.1, read as the reverse complement.
ACAGGCTCAATGTTTTTCCAACTCAATATATCCATCATGAGTTTATAAGTCAATAACTACACCACACCACATTACCTACGTAACAAAAATAAATACATACATAAAACTGCAAATTGAGTATGGATAATTTTCTCTACAGCAGTGATGTTTCCTGTAGTAAAGGGGTGTCTAGGCCTATATGCCAAGTCACTTTAAGTGATTTAAGGCATGTGCTAACCCCGTTTTATAAATTCACTTCAGTATTATTTATATAGAGTCATCATAATATAGGAGTTTATTACACGGCTCTTCACAATGCTAGTAGAACGCTCCATTGACTTGAATGGGATTTCCCAAAGTTCTAGCGGTAAGATATATTCATGTAATTACCGCTGCAAACATATAATTACCGCTGTCAATGGCAACGGGTTTTGTGCTTCTGATACGTCTTTCATATCACTACGCAAGGACTGGAACTTCATTCAAACGTGAAAGCAGACGGTTGATCAGCTGTGTTCTAAAGAATGTTTGATTCAAGTTCAGCAGCGTGTGTTGTTGCGAACTATTTGTTTCTCAGCAAATGCCACGATGAACTGTAACAAATAGGCTAGGTTATGTAGGCTAAAGTCATATCGTGGGGAGTTTATTATTTCGTTTTGGCAAGTAGCCGTATAATAAGCGGGATAATGTATAGAACGCCAGTCATTACTGTGAAAATAAGTCCCTTCAGGGCGGAACAAGACCCCTCCGCTGCGCGTCGGGGTCCGGTTCGCCCTGTCGGGACTTATTTTCCCAGTAATGACCGGCGTTCTATACATTATCCCTTACATGTCTCGTGGTGCTCTGAGTCTCCAGGGCGTTAGGGGCCGGCTGTCCACTCACCCCGGTGGTGCTGTCTGGTCTCTCCCTCAAACACGCTGGCGGCGTCCACCAGGTGGCTCCAGTCCAGGTTGCTCTCGTCCGTGTCGGGCAGCGGCATGAGGCTCATCTCCCGCTCCGGCTGCCGCTGTCGCTCGTGCAGGTCCGCCAGGGAGGTATCCGACGCCGATAGGTCACCTAAGGTAGAGGAGCGCAATGGTCTGCTATAATGGTATTTATATAGGTCACCTAAGGTAGAGGAACACAATGGTCTGCTATAATGGTATTTATATAGGTCACCTAAGGTAGAGGAACACAATGGTCTGCTATAATGGTATTTATATAGGTCACCTAAGGTAGAGGAACACAATGGTCTGCTATAATGGTATTTATATAGGTCACCTAAGGTAGAGGAACACAATGGTCTGCTATAATGGTATTTATAAAGGTCAGGGTAGAGGAACACAATGGTCTGCTATAATGGTATTTATATAGGTCAGGGTAGAGGAACACAATGGTCTGCTATAATGGTATTTTCTAATCTTCCTTTTTTCCCCTTGAATGTTCTTTTAATTGTGGGCTTAGTGGAGTGGTGGTAATGTTGTCAGCGTTGATTAGATTTCTGAACTCGCTGTT
>NW_027468859.1:27948933-27991433 GCF_046254945.1 Alosa pseudoharengus | reverse complement strand
CAGTCTTTGTGAATTTGCTCTGCAGGAGTGACATGTGACCTTCCGTGTGACCTACTCCTGTCCTGGGGTGTGTTTCCCAAAACCATAGTTGCTAACCTCTTAGCAACTTAGTTGTTTGGCAATGGGAATTTGCATTGCAACCAACATAGTTGCAACTATGGTTTAGGGAAACGTGCCCCTGCATCTCATCAAGGTCATCATCAAAACCTATAAAATTATCAGTTCCCCAAATTACTGTAAAGTACTGGCTATAAAACATGCTTAATTCACATGCCTTGTTGCTTGTAGGATATTCATCATTCTGTGAACCATCAGTTTCAGTTCAGATTTACCCCTCTTCTGCTGCTGCAGAAGGGTGTTGTACTACTGAGCAACCACAAGGTGGCGATCAGACACAAAGGTAGCCGAGTTGCACTGCACTCTTTTCAGAACATGGAGGTAAATATATATAGTCATATTCCTATTTCTGAATGAACCTAATAATAAAACAAAACTGGTTCTGTTGTACAGCTTGTTTTTTTGAATGGGGGCTTTAGGGCAATGAGGTGGAATACGACCTTACAGGAAAACAATAAATAGGATGCAACGGTAACAACAGCAAATCCTAAGACTACTTTCCTTCCACCCAGAATGCAACACAACTATGAAAAATATCAGCGGCTTGTCTGAGACCAATGCTGATCTGTACATTAGGGGGTGTGGATATGTTTCTTTTCCACCATGTGTGTTGTCCAAAATCTTTTTCAGAGGGGCCATCTGGAACAGCAGGCTATGAGCCACGAAGACGAGCTTTACCTGACCCTGACCCTAACCCCCTGACCAGCTAAACTCCAACCCTGATAACTCCAGTGGGCCAAGCCACCCCCCCCACCCCCCCCCCCCCCCCCAAATTATCCCCTGCTCTGCGCCCCAGGAGGGGGGGACCCCAAGCCCCCCTTCCTAAACCCCACACCACCGTCTCGCCGCTTACTTGCGCGTGTCCCCAAAGTCCACGGAGTTGATGGTGCTGCCAGGCTTGCGCCAGCCAATCAGGTACTTGCTGGTGGCCCCCTGGCGCGGGTAGAAGGACTTGGGGCCGGGGGAGATGGAGGCCTGGGAGGAGCAGGGGGAGGTGGCGGCCGAGGACGGCTCCTGCGGCGAGCTGTGGCTGGACCCTAGCAGGCCGGGGCTGCCCGAGTGGCGCGAGCTCACGGCACTGCAGGGCGACACACACACACACACACACACACGCACGCACGAAAAGAAAAGGGGTGTGAGTCTAACACACACACATATACACACAGACGTGAAAGGGGTGTGAGCTTCACACACACACACACACACACACACACACACACACACACACCTGGAGGGATGTCCGTGTTTCTCTCACATAGAAACATAGAAAGAGGAGGTGGTAGGGTGTGTGTGGGTGTAATTGTGTGTGTCTCGGGGAGGGTGGGGGTGGTAGGGTAATGAGAGATTTCTGTGTAAATCTGCGCTCTCTTACACACCACACACACACACACACACAGAGACACACAGACATACACACTTGAAAAGGTGTCCAGATGCATAGTGTACATGACATGCACAGTAAAAAGGAGAAAAGTCTAGAGATGCTTTTTAATGTGTAAATCTGTACTGAGCAAGCCCAATAAGACACACACACACACGAATCCACGCACATACACACACACACAAAGAGAGAAGAGTGGGGTTAAGACAGACTCGTGAGTGTAAGTCCATACTGAACGTGGGAGAGAAGAAACGGTCAAGTGGAAGGTGAATAGTGGGGATGTGTTAAGCTGAACAAAGCTGAATCCAATACACATATATATTAACATACATACTGTACACACACACACACACACACACACACACACACACACACACACATCTAATATGTGCTATATTGGATCATCAGGAAGCAAGAGTGCACGTTTCAGGTCCACACAGTCTCAGCAGAGTGGAAGGTGGACATTGTGGACGGTCTGTTCACCTTTCCTTTTTTGAGTTGAGCGTTTTGCCAGGAATGCCAGTCTGATGACCACAACAGGCCAGAGCATCCGTGGAATGTGTTGGGTTCCCGTGGAGGTTACGCAACAGGCTACAGCTACAGCAACACAAACTTCTGAAACCTTTCAAACTTTCCACCAATGCTGACTAAAGAGGTTGGAGCCATGTTTTAGGGGAGCCCACTAAGCCAGCCAGCCAGCCAGCCAGCCATCTCCCTTTAGACAGACAGGCAGGCAGAGAACATCACGTCTGTCTGGAAAGAACAGATCGCTGAGAGAGAGAGAGAGAAAGAGTCCGTCCACGTGTGTGTGTGTGTGTGTGTGTGTGTGTGTGTGTGTGTGTTTCCACGTCTGTCTGTACCGTAGGTCCCTCAGACTAGTCATCTAGTCATCACGCGGTGGTAGGAGGTGTGATGGCTTCAAGAATGCACAGAGTCGGTCTGCAGCTTTTGGGAGAGAGAGAGAACATGCAGCGACTGCACAACTCTCTCAGAGTCTCTTTCACACAGGAAGCAGAACGGGGGAGAGATGGACAAGCCTGCGTCTCCATAAACACCCACTTCCTGAGGAGAGCATGAATTATGAGCGCACTAATAGGGGGGAGGACAGACTGCTGGGGACACCCAAACGCTTTCCCTCCATGTTTGGAGAGGGAGAGAAAGAGAGCGAGGGAGAGAAAGAGAGCGAGGGACAGAAAGAGAAAGAGAGAGGAAGAGAGAGAGAGAGAGAGAGAGAGAGGAAGAGAGAGGAAGAGAGAGAGGTGGCTTTCTCCAAGAATGACAATAAAAAAGGGGCTCGTCTCCAAAGCACTTCTTTTTCTACACAGTCAGAGAGAGAGAGAGAGGGAGAGAGGAAGGGAGAGAGGAGGGAGGGCGAGAGAGAAGATTGGGAGGGAGAGAGAGAAGGAGGGAAGGAGAGAGAGAAGGAGGGAGGGAGAGATTCGACAGTAAAGGACACAGAGGTGGAAAAAGAGAGTGATCGAGGGAGAGAAAGAAAGAGGTTCTGATGTCTGCTGAATCAATCGTCTCTCTGTGTCTCACACACACACACACACACACACAAGCAGGGGTGATGGGCGGGTGAGACGACGATGGCGGTGTGTGCGTCTGTGTGTGTGTCTATGAGAAACCTCCTTTGCTTTCCCGCAGACGTTTTCCGAAGGATCAGTGTCTGAGGTTGTGGCTTTCCCAGGAAGGCAACCCAGATGCGGGGTGCCAGCAGACAGCACAGCCCCTCGGTCACTGTCTGGTCAGTGTGTGTGTGTGTGTGTGTGTGTGTGTGTGTGTGTGTGTGTGTGTGTGTGTGTGTGTGTGTGTGTGTGTGTGTGTGTGTGTGTGTGTGTGTGTGTGTGTGTGTGTGTGTGTGTGTGTGTGTGTGTGTGTGTGTGTGTGTGTGTGTGTGTGTGTGTGTCTGGTCAGCAGCAGCCCCACGGCACAGAGCTGAACCGCGGGTCTGACTAACAGCCTGTTATTCCTGGACCGTAGCTGAGGAATAGGACGCTCTGTGTGTGTGTGTGTGTGTGTGTGTGTGTGTGTGTGTGTGAGTGAGTGATTGAGGAGCAGTGGTGTGTGGGGGTTTGAGGGTGCATGTGAATGGGAGCGCTCACGAGTGTGTCAGTCAGCAGCAGAGAGAGAAAATGTTATTGTAAGTAAGTGTGAGTGTGTGGAACAGTGAGAGGAGACTACTATGCATTATGGTTGGCAGAGTGTGTGTGTGTGTGTGTGTGTGTGTGTGTGTGTGTGTGTGTGTGTGTGCGCGCGCGCAGAGAGTTGAGAATGTGTAGAGACGGAGTGTGTGTTCTGGGAATGTGTAGAGACTGTGTGTGTGTTCTGGAGGGTGGGTTTATTATAAGCGCATGTGTGTTTTTAAAGATACTGTACCATGAGTGTACTGTATGTTCCAAGGTATGAGGAAGTAGAAAACGTTTGTGACCATCTATCCACATCCACAGTCTCTGCAAACTATCTGTTGATGCATGTGTATGTGTGTCTGTATGTGTACCTGTGCGTGTGCGTAAATGTGGGTGTGTGTTTTTTTTTATGTGTGTGTGTGTGTGTGTGTGTGTGTGTGTATGTATACATGGAGTTCTTTATGCATGTGTACATTGTATGTGTGTGTGTATGTGTGCGCATGTATGTGTGTATGTGTGCGTGCGCATGTACGTGTGTGTGTGTGTGTGTGTACCTTGAGTGGGAGGCGGCGTCGCTGAGGCTGTAGGAGCTGTTGTCGCGCACCAGCAGGTGGGTGGGGGGGCTGCGGGCGGGGCCCTCGGGCGGCCCCCCAGGGGGCACCGGCGACTCCGCCGCGGGGGGCGAACGCTCCAGCATGCGCCGACCGCCACCGTCTGACTGGCCACCGTGCCAGGGCGACGCCGCCCGTTCGCGGTCTCGGTCGCGGTCTCGCGTGCTCGGTCCACTCACGGGCAGCAGCAGCGAGGACGAGCTGGCATGGTGGGACGGGACACTGCCGCCGCCGCCGCCGCCGTAGGACGAGGCGTCGATGCCGCTGTCGGCCGACGCCCCCTGCAGGTAGCTGCCGCCTCCCAGGCCGTTGGGCTCCAGGTCACCGAGGTCCGCGCCCGCCGCTAGCCCCCCGCCGCCCGTGCTGCTGCCCATGTCGTACCACTTGTCGTCGCTCAGGCCCCCACTGGACGTCGTGCTGGACAGGGTGTTGCTGCTGGAGTGGCCGGAGTACAGGCCCTCAGACTGAGGGAGGGAGAGAGAGAGAGAGAGAGAGAGAGAGAGGAGTGAAGAGAGAGGGAGAAAGAGAGAGGGGAGAGAGAGAGAGGAGTGAAGAGAGAGGGAGAAAGAGAGGGGAGAGAGAGAAAGAAAGACAGAGACAGGGAGAGAGAGAGAGAGAGAGCGGGATGGAGAGAAAGACAGAGAGATAGAGAGAGAGAGACAGAGACAGAGAAGGAGAGCGAGAGGGAAGGAGAGAAAGAAAAAGAGAGAGGGAGAGAAGAGGGAGAGAGTTACAAGAAAGAGAGAAGTTATGTCTTTAGCTTATGTACCAATCCTCTGTTTCAGTGACAAACCTGGCTTAGTTAACTAAAACATTGGAGTAGGCGTGCATGTGTACAGTATGTGTGTAACCTCCAAATACAACAGCCCTGTGGCTTTGGTTTGCTAGGAGCTCATCTTAGCTCTAGGAGTTCTCTAACCCAGGATTGCTAGGAGCTCATCTTAGCTCTAGGAGTTCTCTAACCCAGGATTGCTAGGAGCTCATCTTAGCTCTAGGAGTTCTCTAACCCAGGATTGCTAGGAGCTCATCTTCGCTCTAGGAGTTCTCTAACCCAGGATTGCTTGTAAACCACGGGACAGCCCCCGATTGGCCGTCACACTGAATCACTAAGCACATCTTAGTCTACGCGTTGACAAGGCATTCATCAAAACTCCAGGACTGGGTATCACTAGTAGTGATCAGTGATTGATACATGTGATATATGAATACATGTTACAAGACTATTTACACAGTTACGCTGTTTCAAGCAATATATTGGCGCACTGTGCATGTGTTCTGTATATGTATGTGTGTGTGAGTGTGTGAGTGAGAGTATGTGTGTGTGTGAGTGAGTGAGCAAGTGTGTTTGTGTGTGTGTGTGTGTGTGTGTGTGTGTGTGTGTGTGTGTGTGTGTGTGTGTGTAGTCTCACCTGACTGCCCTTCTTCGGAGAGTGATGGATGACCTGCTCCTGCCTCTGGATCCGTGGGCCTCCAGAATAAGATGACCCAGACTTTGTGACAGGACCATCTAAGCACATCAGAGATAATTTGGAAACATTTAGCTTCAGAACATGGAATAGAACAGGGAACATTATAATCAAAGCTTTTTGCTAAATGGTCTGACATGTAGACAGTACAGCAGTAGACAACTGGTGCTGGCCCAAAAAACCACACACAACACGATCATCACCACCACTACCTTCACAACCATCATCATCATCATCATCACCACCACCACCTTCACAACCATCATCATCATCATCATCATACCCACCACCTTCACAACCATCATCATCATCATCACCACCACATTCACAACCATCATCATAACCACCACCTTCACAACCATCATCATCATCACCACCACATTTACAACCATCATCATCATCACCACCACCTTCACAACCATTATCATCATCATCATCATCATCATCATCACCACCACCTTCACAACCATTATCATCATCATCATCATAACCACCACCTTCACAACCCTAATCATCATCATCATAACCACATTCACAACCATCATCATCATCATCACCACCACCACCTTCACAACCATCATCATCATCACCACCACATTCACAACCATTATCATCATCATCATAATAACCACCACCTTCACAACCATCATCATCACCACCACCACCATCATCATCAACACCCTATCAACTGCATAGTCATCATCATCATCGCCATTATCACCACCAACAAATATAACTAAACCCGTCCAGCTTGGGGAACTCATATGAAACTCCAATCTCCATTCTCTTCTTATGAATCTATCTCTCTCTCTCTCTCTCTCTCTCTCTCTCTCAGGCACACACTAAGTGAGGTGAGGCCAGGGGAGCTGAATCACCGCAGACTGAAGAACGCAAACTCATCTGAAGGAGACCGCAGAGAGAGAGAGAGAGAGAGAGAGCTGACCACCGGGCTGGCCACTGGCCAGCATCTGCTCCTCTCAGAGCAGCCAAACAGGAGAGAGAGTAAGTCAGACCATTGTGAGAGTGCCCGGGCGTTACGCAACAGTAGCGTCACCAAAACAAGACAGGCTGTACGGGGCAATTAGGGAAGGCAGCTTCCTCAAGCGGTGCAGGAGCGTTGTGTGCATCTATAATAACTGTGTGCATGTGTGTGTGTGTGTGTGTGTGTGTGTGTGTGTTTACACGTGTGCAAGTGTGCGTGAAAGAGAGAAAAGAGAGAGAGGGATGGTGTGGAGGAAAGGCAAAAACAAAGGACGAGGCAGATGTTAGAACCCTTAATTAGCTGTATTTCAACCTTAATGCATGCAAACGATTCTAGTACTTTAGTTATGCACGTTAGCCAAAAGCATTGTGCTCATCCAGTCAGTCATGTGTATGCGTACATACTTATGTGTGTGTGTGTGTGTGTGTGTGTGTGTGTGTGTGTGTGTGTACACATAAAGTGAGACTGAAGTTCTCAGCCCTCTACTCAACTCTCACACACCAGAGTAAGGGAAGTCAGGACACTCAAGCCAGGATTCTGTTGCCCACACTCAAGGGCCATTTCCCAGCATGCATTGCCACGTCCCTCTCTACCAGGGAGGGTTTCCCCATCCTGTGTACACACACACACACACACACACATACATACACACACACACACACTTCCTCTGGCTCTGCCTTCCCCAGTCACCCGCTGAACAAATGTGGCCGTTACCACTTTAATTAAACTCAAAGTGACCGCAAACCACAGGTATTCCACCACATTCTTCCTTTGCTGGCTATTTTAAAACAACGCCACTCGGTGGGCCAGCGGGGCTCGTGGTGGACTACTAGGGAGAGAGGTCAACACTCGACCGCTGGAGTTCCCTGTGGCCTGAGGTCAGCGCAGGGCCCCCAGAGCCACTTGAAAAGGGGGGTGTGGGAGGTGGGGCGCGGTTGGAGTGTGGGCTGGCTGAAGGGTAGGCCCAGACACGACATACGCTGGGTCACTCTGTCAAGCCAGCACATGCAAACACCCCCGCCCAGCCACTCTGACCTGAAGTGGCCTGGCCTGGCCTCGCATGTCCTGAACTGGCTTTGCCCAGGGGAGAGGGAGGACACGAGGACAAGGCTGGTTAAGTGTGGATTTGGGAAGTTGCTAAAAACAGGAACTCTAAAAATGAAATGACAGGGTACATGGAACAGTCAAAACAAATGACCACAAGAAAGGTTACATGCAGTTGAATGAAAGGCGAAAACAACAACCACAAAAGCCAGTGTTGCTTGGCAGAGATGGCAGCTGCAAGGTGTCGCAAGAGGGACTGTGGAGGATCAGAGGTGCCGAGGGAGGGATGGAACAAAACAAGAGAGAGAGCAATAAAAAGAAAGAAGAGAAAAGAGGATAGATCAGTGAGTTGGGTGGAGGAGAGGAGAGACAGAGGCAAGGCAATAAAAAGAAAGAAGAGAAAAGAGGATAGATCAGTGAGTTGGGTGGAGGAGAGGAGAGACAGAGGCAAGGCAATAAAAAGAAAGAAGAGAAACGAGGATAGATCAGTGAGTTGGGTGGAGGAGAGGAGAGACAGAGGCAAGGCAATAAAAAGAAAGAAGAGAAACGAGGATAGATCAGTGAGTTGGGTGGAGGAGAGGAGAGACAGAGGCAAGGCAATAAAAAGAAAGAAGAGAAACGAGGATAGATCAGTGAGTTGGGTGGAGGAGAGGAGAGACAGAGGCAAGGCAATAAAAAGAAAGAAGAGAAAAGAGGATAGATCAGTGAGTTGGGTGGAGGAGAGGAGAGACAGAGGCAAGGCAATAAAAAGAAAGAAGAGAAACGAGGATAGATCAGTGAGTTGGGTGGAGGAGAGGAGAGACAGAGGCAAGGCAATAAAAAGAAAGAAGAGAAACGAGGATAGATCAGTGAGTTGGGTGGAGGAGAGGAGAGACAGAGGCAAGGCAATAAAAAGAAAGAAGAGAAACGAGGATAGATCAGTGAGTTGGGTGGAGGACGAAAGAGGAGAAGAGGGGGGACGTGAGCGGCGAGATGGTTTGACGAGGCTGAGCGTGAGTCACCGCGGCGACCGCTGACCCTGACGAGAACAGGAAAGAACACCGGCGACCGCAAGAGAGGGCAGTCGGAACAAAAGGGCCGCTGCACGCCAAACAATACCCATGCCAGGAGGCAAGAGAGTGCCCGCTCTGCCCTTTAGAAATCTACAGCAGAGAGCCGAGCAAGTTTTCTTTTTTTTGCTTTTTTGTGTGTCTGTCTGTCTGTGTGTGTGTGTGTGTGTGTGTGTTCTGCTTATTTATGTCTGTGTTTTTCTCTTTTCTTCAGCGAGATTGCTTTCTAATACACATAGACTGACCAGCAGGTTGTGATGGTGGGGTGTGTGTGTGTGTGTGTGTGTGTGTGTGTGTGTGTGTGTGTGTGTGTGTGTGTGTGTGTGGGGGGTGATTGTCACCTGAAGGGGCTTTTGGGAACACCTCATCACAGACAGAAAGATGGAGAGAGGGAGGGAGAGAGAGAGAGAGAGAGAGAGAGAGAGAGAGAGAGAGAGAGAGAGCAAAGGAGGGGTATAATGGTGGTCCACTTTCCTCCTCAAAGTACAGAGGGCACTTGAGGGGGGAGGGGGGGCATCAGCATAGAGGGGGCCAAGGGCACTCTGTGTACTCCACGCCTTGTACGAGCGTGCGTTTGTTTGTTTGAGGGGATTTGTATGATTGTGTGTGTGTGTGTGTGTGTGTGTGTGTGTGCGTGTGCGTGTGGGAGTCTCTCAAGTTTGGCCTCAGACAAACAAATGATAATGGACACACACATTCTTAACTCTCCCTCTGAGAACCCCATGTCAGAAACAAATCAGTTTGACATAAAACACAGCACACCTCAAATCAGGAGACAAGACCCTTTCAAAAAAACGCCATTTTGCACCACTCCTGTCCTGCACTACTATAGAGCTATTCTTTAGACACACCCACAGACACACAGCTGTGTTTACGGTAGGAGACGGTCTTGTGAACCCCAGACTAGGAGAACCCCGCCCACTGAGGTCTTCACTAGTTCAACGCCACACAGAGCAGCTAGAGAAGCAGTCCAACAGGTCTCTCATGTGACTGGCACGCTGGGAATTAAGAGGGTACGTCGGGAGAAAGTGCTGAAATGTCTCATGAATACCAGTCAAATCTGCCACCACTAAAACATGGCCTTCTTTTTAAATCCTGCCGCCTACAACAAGAAGAACCATCACCACGGCACTTCTCAGTGCCAGTCAACCTTACTACTCGCTGTGACATTTCGCAGCTAATCCTCTTAGCTCCCCCTGCATTCACTCCAGCGGCATCCACACTTGTCATCAGAGAAGTTCACATTTCGGAGAAGCCTCGCGGAAAATATAGAACCACTTTAGGTCTGAGATTCAGTCATTATTTTTTTAGGGGAAGGAGTGTCTCCATTGTTGTTGTGTGTCCTGTGTTGTGATGTCAATTGTATTGGCATCTGGCGGTGCTTTTTCTGTGTATGTGTTTTAGACATCCTGCTGCACACTAAATTTCCTTTTTCTAAGGTGAAATTTAGTGTGCAGAAGGATGTCTAAAACACATACACAGAAAAAAAAATCCTTTTAAATTTCCTTTTCTAAGGTTAAAGTTTCACTTTAAATAAAGTGAAACTTGAGAGCCACAGAAAGCTGCGCGCGTTACCCACGATGCACCTCACCTGCCGAGCCGCGATCTCCACTGGGCGTGCTCTTGCCGCTCGTGCATCCGTCAGGCGTGAGCTGACGCTCCCCAGGAAGGGGAGAGTGCCTGGGGGGCCCGAATCTGCAACAACAACAACACGCCACAATTAACGCACAACAGTAAAAATAACACGGCACTAAACAGCACAACAGCCACGCACTTCACATTTGGAATGAAGCACACGGCATCCCATTAAGATGCTCATACATCAAAACACTGCTGGATAAAATCACGGCCAAAAACCTGCACACTGAAGGATACGGCTGCACATAACAAACTCACAACTGCTAGCCCAGGTGCGTCTGCTTTGTGCCTGTGTACTGTGTTTGTCCATGTCCATGAACGTGCAGGACCATAAAAGGCTAATTTAATTTGACATTTTTAATATCTGTGAAGTTTCATTACGAAGCAAAAAAACTCATTAAGTCTCACATCTGGAAGTGTTATTGAGGTTTAATAGGCAGCATGTGAAGGGGAAGGGCTGAGACATGAAAGACTAATAAAAAGAGCCTAGTTCCTGCTTATGTGCGGATGCCTTTACATGCGACCGCGTTGAAGTCTGCATATAAAGTTAACACTGCACATATGCAGGACAGTTACGCAGATCCGTGTGTGTGTGTGTGTCTGTGTGGAGCTTTTATACCTACGTTAATGTATGATGTATGTATGTGGAGTTTATATATACACAAGTGTGTGTGAGTGTTAGTGTGTGTGTGTACGTACGTACGTACAGTACTTCTGTATGTGAGATATGCGGAGCTTGTGTGTGTGTGTGTGTGTGTGTGTGTGTGTGTGTGTGTGTGTGTGTGTGTGTGTGTGTGTGTGTGTGTGTGTGTATATGTGTGTGTGTGTGTGTGTGTGTGTGTACCCCACTCACCCCTCTGGCATGGACTTCTGCCTCCAGTGGGCGCTAGCCGTGTCGCTGGAGCAGGAGAGGTTGCTGGGAGAGCTGCGGTTGTGGCGGCCCAGACCCAGAGACGAGCCCAACCCATAACCCTCAGAGCCAGGAGACATCCTGAGAGAGGGGGAGAGAGGGAGAGGGAATAAAAAAGAGAGAAAAAGAAAGAAACAATGAGTAAGTGAGTAAGAGCGATTTGCAGAAATTTGTTCAAAACTAAATATCCAAATGACTAGAAAAAGAAAGAAGATAAATTATGGGGAACCTGAGCGCAACATACTCTAAAGAAAACAGTCAGCCTGAACTACCAACTCCCATGATGCCCCACAATCAGCCTAAACTCCAACTCCCATGATGCCCCACATTCAGCCTAAACTCCAACTCCCATGATGCCCCACAATCAGCTTGAACTCCATCTCCCATGAGGCCCCCCAGTCAGCCTGAACTCCAACTCCCATGAGGCCCCACAGTAGCCCCTGCACTCTGCCTACAGCACCCCACTCTCCCCCCTCTATCCGTACCTCTTGGAGTCGAGGGGTCGTCCGTCGCTGGACACGCTGCGGGGGATGGCAGCGGTGCGCCCCTCGCGCTCGGCGGAGAGCGTCTTGCCCATGCTGGCGCCCAGGCTGACGGCGCGGTTGGGCGTCCCGCTGGCGCTGCCCGCGTGGCCCGGCTGGGGGGAGGCGGCCAGCGACTGCTGAGGGCTGGAGCTGTTGCGCTGCCACTTGTTGTTGTTGCTGCGGAAGGGGAACTTGTACTCGAAGGAGCCCGCCTCGTTGCTGCCCTTGTACTCCACCACAGGCACGCGGCAAAGCTCAGAGCAGCCCCTATGGACAGAGGGATGGGGGGATGGATGGATGGATGGATGGAGGGTAATAAAGAGGGAAGAAGACAGGGAATAAGGGATTACAAGAGAAGCAGGGATAACATAAGAACAGCACACTGATCGGAATGGCCATTCAGAAATGAAGCAGCTGTTTCCAACTTAAAAAATGTTAAACTGTTTTTCAGAAACATGACACCATATAGCATTATGAGGACAAATCCTTAAGAATCCTGTATTAACCAGTCAGAATCCTGCCTGCCTGGCTTTAGGTTTACAACCCAGTGTGGGTGCAGCCCACCTGATAACATTAATCACCCATCTGAAATGTGAAAGCTGGTAATTACATGGATGGTTAAGACTGCTCCCTCAATAGGTTGGAATAAAAACCCAAACGCACGAGGGGCCTTGAAAAACAGGTTTTTCTACTCCCAGTATCCTTAAAAAAGTGTAGTTTTAGGTTTAATAGACCTTTATGGCTAAATTACACAATATCATCAATAATATAAGGCAATAATATTAGTCACCATAATTAGTAAGTTAAGTATCATTGGCTACATTGATAACACAAGTGATCATGGGTGTGTCGGTGGTGTTATCAGTGGGCGAGTCCAGCCTGTCTGGACTGGCCTGGGTGGGTGGGGCTGAGTGGGGCTGAGTGGGTGGGGCTGGGTTGGTGGGGCTGAGTGAGTGGGGCTGGGTGGGTGGGGCTGGGTGGGGCTGAGTGGGTGGGCTGGACTGGGTGGGTGGGGCTGGTACCTGCGTGGCGTGGCATCCTCGTGCGGCGGGATGATGAGCACCTTGACGGTGACGGAGGTGCGCAGCAGGTCGATCATCTGCTCGTGCGAGAGTGCGGCCACGGACACCTTGCAGATCTCCACCAGGCGGCTGCCCTGCCGCAGGCCGGCCTGCCAGGCGTAGCCGTAGGGCTCCACCTCGGCCACGATGCCCTCGTAGTTGACGTGGAAGCCCAGCTGGCCCAGGCCGTTACGCCGCAGCGTCAGCTCTGTCGTCTCGCAGCCCTTCGTCAGAAACTGTCAGGAGGGGGAGGAGAGAGAGAGAGTGAGAGAGAGAGAGAGAGAGAGAGAGAGGGAGAGATAGATAGAGAGAGATAGATAGATAGATAGATAGATAGATAGAGAGAGAGAGAGAGAGAGAGAGAGAGAAAAAGTTTGTAACAAATCCACAATTAGGCAATATTAGCAGCTGTGACTATTTCATGGCAAAAGAGTACTTTGAAAATAATTACACATTAGATAATAGATATATAATAGAGGACAATAGATACATAATGGAAGATTTCAATCCAAATGTATTATAAATTCCAAAACCTTTTTGTGTTGGTACCTTATTACTGTCAGGGAGTTAGGGAGGAGGAAGAGGGGGATGATGATGAAGAAGTGTAGGGGAAGGGAGGAGAGGGAGGGGGCGAGAAGTTTGTCACCGCAGTTTGGGAGACGGGCGGGAGGAGAGAGAACAAGTGACAAGGAAGGGGAGAGAGGGAGAGTGAGAGAGAGAGGGAGAGTGAGAGGGAGGGAGGGAGAACAAAAAACACTTTGCATCCAAAATTTGGTAGGAGGGGAGGAGAGGACATTTGCTTTGCATCCACAAATTTGATTTGAAAAATATGGTTAGTGTACAAGCTGTGCCAATAAAGCAAATCCAGAATTAAATTAAGCTATTAGATCCAGAGAAAGAGTGGGAGGAAAGGAGGAGGAAGAGAGTGAGATGAGAGAGAGAAAGAGTGAGTGAGAGAGAGAGCAGAGAAAGCAATGCAGAGAGTAAGAAAGAAAAGGGGAAGGAAATCGAAGTGACAGTACAGCAAAAGAAAAACATAAATCTAGAGAAAGACGCATTCGCAACTGCCCCCCCCCCCCCAACCCACACACCCTGTATTGATGAGACATCCTCCCAAAGCTCATTTAAGAACAACCAAACAAGCCCTCTGGGGGAATTGGTGCAGCTGACGTTATTTACGCTCATGCTTGCGAGCTTGTGAGAGAAAGCTTTGCTCGCTAATTGACCAAGATGAGGTGAGGAAGGATTTCGTGTCGAGGCAGGCCCAGATGAAAAGCCTCCGCTCCGATGCCGACGGAGGATGCTGGACGACGTGGGCATTTATTTCTTTGAATTGCCACTGATGTCGGCACCTCGGCAGCGGAGGCCAAGTTAAATATAGAAACTCATAGCCTGTGCGGCTCACCTGAGGAGAGACGTGTCCGCTGTGAGTGTGGGCAGCACTGAATGGCGAGGAAGCAGGCGGAATATTCCAGAACAATCCGAGAGGAAATAAGGCTGTGCGCCCCTGATCTGTGAATCATAAGAGCTCTGATGCTTTTTTTTTTTTACCCTATATGGTGAAATAACGACATGAAATGGGGAGTCTGTTGCCTGGACTTCAACATATGTGTATTTGATTTTGAAACAGAGAGAGTGTGTGCGTGTGTGTGTCCTTGTGGGAGGCCGGTTGTGGATGGTAAATGATTGGTGTATGGTTACGTGACCACTGTGGTTGACTTGTTTGTACGTTTTTTTTCCTGCTCCGTGGTAACATTCGAACGGTCCGTTCGGTGAAGCTAGTTCCCATGGCAACAGTGTTTGCATTCAGAGTGAATTTTTCTCTCTCTCTCTCTCTCTCTCTCTCTCTCTCTCTCTCACATTGGCATGGGCAGGGGGCCAAGACAAAAGTAGATCTCAGCCTGCGCATGGTTACGAGGACCAAAGCACTTACGTGCTCCCCACTGACGCATCACACATCCCCAGCTATTAAAAGCTCATCCCCGCCACAGATCGCTTCTCGGGATGATGAAAAGAAAAGCATAATAACCATTAGCTTTTATGGAGAATGATGGCAAGACTCCCACCACTTGTCAAGTACAATCTATAATTGAACATCAGGCCATTGGCCACCAGTCGAAAAGCTGATTGAACCACTAACATCACACATGGCAGATTACACAGAAGTGCTGTAAAACCACATCAGATGGATGATTATTTCCCAGGAGAACTGTTATGATAATTCTTGAGATACCTCACCTATCCCCTCAAAGGACCAGTGCCACTGACTGAGTGTGTTGATTTTTTAATGTGCCTTTCGTTAACTTTTTAATTATTCACTCCACTTCGACAGCAAGGGCTTGGATTTTTTTAATGACTATTTTTCAATCTTGATTATTCCCACTTGTGTGGTGCTGCAGTGGTTGTAGGGAGGCTTGACTCCTCTCTGTCTCGTCCCTGACTCCCCTTGTCCAGTCCACCTGCCCTCTGCTCCCGCCCCCTGTACCTGCCCCCTGTGCCTGCCCCTGCCCCCTGCCCCCTGTGCCTGCCCCCTGCCCCTGCCCCCTGTGCCTGCCCTCTGCCCCCTGCCCCATCTCACCTCAAGCCTCTTGACCACCTCGCGGAAGTCCTCGGTGTTGTTTCCGACGGAGCGAAGCGCCACGCTCTCCCCTCGCCCGTGGTAGATCTTCATGGAGGCCGGGCTGCCCAGCGTCCATCCGATGACGTCGCGCACGGCGCAGTTGAACACCACCGCCTTGGCCTCGGGGTCGGCCACCACCAGGAACTCGACCGAGATGGCCAGCAGCGCCTCCAGCTCGCCGCCGCCGCCCTGCTGGTCCTCGGCGTGCACGGGCCAGGCCACGGCGCCGCCGCTGCGCAGCTCGGCGCCCGCGTACGGCCGGCTGCGCTCGCGCCGCTTGTGCGCCAGCGAGATGAAGGGGAACTTGCCCGACGGGTCGATGGGGGTGCTGGTGACGTGGCGCTCGGCCAGCTCGCGCAGGTACTCCTGCCGCGTGCGCGTGGCCATGGCGCGGAACTTGTCCGATTTGTGCGCCGCGTTCTCCGCGTTGATCACCTTGGCCAGCAGGAAGTCCCGGAACACGCCCGATTTGGGGAAGGTGACGTCCTCAGGGATGGGCGGCCCGAAGGCGGGCACGTCGCGGGAGCGGGCCACCGCCACACTGAAGAGATAGAAAAAGGTAGAAAGAAATAGGTGGATCGATAGATAGATAGAGATAGAGAGAAAGAAAAGAGAGAGAGAAAGAGAAAGATACCTTTTTAATGTCAAGAGAAATGTAGGCATCCAATAGCTTATGAAACATACATAACAACATAAGAGGACCTGGGGGGGGGGGGGGGGGGAGAGCATTTTGTATGTAAAGTACTGTATGCACAAACGATGCAAACTTTAAACAACGAACACCAGGACCTCAGAAGCACAGCAGATGATTGTTTTGAAGAAGAGAAAAAATACTCAGAAGATTGCCGCAAGGGATTCATGAATATGAATGACGCTCAAACGCCTTTCCAGGCAGAGAGAGAGAGAGAAAGAAAGAAAGAAAGAAAGAAAGAAAAAAAAAAGAGAGAGAGAAAGGGGGCAAGAGTGAGGCGACCATTGTGCACACTGAATGAACTGAACCATTTCTCTGTACATATCTTCTGTATGTTTGAGCTGCTCGAATGCCAACACGTGGGGCGCCAGGTTAGAATGCAGAGCTGCTGTTGCAGAGGAGGAAGTGTAAATCACAGAAGGAATGTGAGGAGGGCTTATTGATGTCTGTCTGTAAATATCAAGACCAGGATGATGCATAGTTGGTTGGCTAAAAGGAGATCACGTAACAGCAGTTCTTGTGTGTGTGTGTGTGTGTGTGCATGCGTGTGTGTGTGTGTGTGAGAGAGAGAGAGTGCTGCCATAGGAACCAGAGTGGGAGTAAGGTTGGAACATTTTCAAGCTATGCAGAACACTAGGATTCTGCTTTCTGCATTTTGCCTCAGCTCAGTTCTCTCCCTCTTTCTCTATGTGCCCTGGTTAAAGAGTTTTGGTTGATTTCCGGTTTTATGAGTTAATGCAAGATCTGGAACCTTTGAGGATGTGTGGTGTACCAAACAAGCACTTTTTAGCCATCTTTTATAATTTGCTGTGTGAAACTGTTTTTATTTTTACATTTTTTTTACTTTTTTAATGGCAAATATTGATTGATTGACCTGCTTTGGCTGTGTAAAACTGGAATAAAGTATGATTTTGAAAATCTTTCTCTATCTCTCCCTCTTTCTCTCTGCAACTTTCTTTCTCTCTCCATCCCCCTTCTTATGTCACTTGCTCCATCTCCCTTTTAATCTCTCTCTCTCCCTCATGTTCTATTTCCTGTCCTCCGCGGGTGCCTGTGGAATGGACATGTGAGGCTTCCTGGACGCTGTGGAATGTGTGGAACGCCGGTGCTTTGGCGAGGTGCAGGGAGGGACAGGCCCAGATCTCTCAGCGACCACCCCCACTGCCCAACACACACACACACACCCACCCCAAACAAACGCGCATAGAGAGTGAGAGAAGGAGAAGAAAAGAAGAGTGGTAGAAAGGTAGAGGGAGGGGAAGGAAGAGCAGAGACAGGCCCAAGTGTGCTTTTCCTTTTGACTTCCCTTTTCCTTTTGACTTCCCCTCAGTGTCTTGAGTAAAGTTGATGAAGCGCTTTCTCCTACTCTTAAAAGCAACACAAGTGTGTGTATATATATGTGTGTGTATGTATGTACATGTATGTATGTGTGTGTATGTCGCCCAAAGCCCACTGTTGAACACACACACACACACACACACACACACACACACACACACACACACACACACACACACACACACACACACACACACACACACACACACACACACACACACACACACACACACACACACACACACACACACACACACACACACACACACACACACACACACACACACACACACACACACACACACACACACACACACACACACACACACACACACACACACACACACACACACAGTTTTGAAGAGGATGCTAAAGAAGAGGATGAGGAGGAGTAGGTAGCTGGCATGTGCAGCCCAGGGGTTGGCTGCTGGCAGTGAAGCATGAGAAACGGCTGCTGAAGTGTTGTGTTCTTGCCAGTGTTGGATGCAGCATGTCATTTGCAGTTTTTTTACGATTTACGACGTCAGGGAAGAATGTTTATCATTTGTCAAAACAAGACATGACAACCTCACTGGAAATGAAACTGAGAGGGAGAAACAACACGTAGCAGTTCCCTCTTGCTTTCTCTATCTTTATCTCTCTCTCTATCTCTCTCTCTCTCTGGTGACCCATTCTCCGGCCCACCACTAACCACCTCGGTCTGTCGAGAGAGAAGAGTTCAACCACCATCTACAGCTCTTCAGGAACTACTGTACGCCCCTCAAAGCCAGGTTAAAAAAATAAATCGCAAAAAATGTGACGCATTGGACGAGCGTCTAACGGCGACCCGGCTATTCTGTACAGCTCCACGGCTCTGCGGCTCCAAGAGGCCAGTGAGTCATAGAGGTGGTGGGGGGTGGGGGGGACTTTACATTGTCTCCTTCCTAACCCCCCCCCCCCCGGTGTTTAAGTGGAGAGGCGAGCGGGAGAATGTGTGCCCTGCGCGGGATATAAATGTACACTGCGTGGGAGGCTTCCTCTACCCACAGCCCTGACGCAGCCCACATGAGAAAGATAGAGAGAGAGAGAGAGAGAGAGAGAGAGAGAGAGAGATAGCAAGAGAGGTATAGAAAGAGAAAGATGGAGAGATAGTGAGAGAGGTCTAGAAAGAGAAAGATGGAGAGAGAGAGATAGCGAGGGAGGTCTAGAAAGAGAAAGATGGAGAGATAGTGAGAGAGGTCTAGAAAGAGAAAGATGGAGAGAGAGAGATAGCGAGGGAGGTCTAGAAAGGCAGAGATAAAGAGAGGAAGCAAAGAAAGAGAAAGCACAGAAAGAGAGTGATGGAGAGAGGTATGGAAAGACAGATAAAGAGAGAACGCACAGAGAGAGAGAAAGAGAGTGATGGAGAGAAAAGACAAGAAGGGTCCTCTGTTTTTGTTTTTCCTGTCAATGACATCATGTGCAACTTCTGGGTTGTGCTTAGCAAAAAAAGGAAAAATATTCTTGTTTAAAAAAAAAACCCTTTGCTTTGTGCAATGTTTAGCACCTGAC
Organism: Alosa pseudoharengus; assembly: GCF_046254945.1. Lineage (NCBI taxonomy): Eukaryota > Metazoa > Chordata > Actinopteri > Clupeiformes > Clupeidae > Alosa > Alosa pseudoharengus. The sequence continues at coordinate 27,972,342 of NW_027468859.1, read as the reverse complement.
AGAACGTATAAAACGCATCCTGTGTGAAGCCTGGGAATTAGCAGGTGATTATCACAAATTAAACACAGACAGGGGAAGAGGTTTTCACCCCCCCCCCCCCCCCCCCCCCCCAATGACTCCACAGCTCCTAAACCCTGCGAGTGTAACACCAAAAGAGCACACGCCGCTATAAAACACCATGTCAGCGTGCAGAAGCTCAGCAGCTCAGAGTACTGAGCACAATAAACAACTTCTGCACTAAAAGCAGACTGACAAAAACCTTTTCTCAATTTAGCTCAATTTAACTAAATTAGGGATGCCGATATCCAGGCATAAAACTTTACAGTCTCATTTATTATACCCTAGATGTATGATTTGAGAAATTAAAAATAAGAAAATCACTACAGCATGGTGTAGATGTCAAATATGCAATTTGACATATGACATTATATGACATTTTCAAATAAAATTGCAGAGCTCATCCTCTTTGAACAGATGTGTATGATGCTTCCTCTAAAACCCGGTAGGTGTGCCAATAATAATCTTGCCAATTTATTTGCCGAATATCCGCAGAAATGATCATATCTGGTGATGCGATAATGCAATTTTTAGACTGTTATCTGCCGATACAATATTGTACTGATCATATTGTGCATCCTTAGTTTTAATGAATGCATGAATTACTATTGCATCAGAGATTACTAATTACTAATCTCTGATGGACCAGTGCCTTAACCACTGAGGTCAGTGGCTTTGTCACTGACTGGTTTTCGCTGCAGCAAGACTGCCACCGCAGCCCTGGCCAGCACTTCAGCACTACAGCAACTGCTTTCCTCAACTGCTGGAGCAGACTGCTCGCCTAATGCCGGAACTGTGATGCTGAAGTGGTAGCGGTACTCACACGAAAAAAGTTCCAACTGCCACTCCATCTAACTTTGCTATCCACCCCTTGGGATGTAGACACGGCACTCTTTGAAATAAAGTTGGATTGTAATGTCCCTAAAAGAGAACACAGCCATGGCTTTACTGTCTCTGGGCTGAGACAGAGTGATACCCTGGAGGTTTAAGGTACCTCAGTCATCTATACCAGACATTTACAGTCATGGAGCACCAGTACTGGTTAGGGGAATATCTCACCCAGGCACAGGAGGGGGTGTGTGTGTGTGTGTTCTATATTAGGATGTTCTCCGGGTGGTTCAGTGTGTGTCGAGCCATTCTTGACGGCACCAAATTCCGGCACCCCCGCCCCTCTCCTTTCTCGAGGGGCCGCCCCACTGGGGGACAATTAAAAGAGGCGCACAATGAAGACCCATCAGCAATTACAGACTCCATTATGCCAAGCCAGGCACGGCAACAACATGACGTGACGAGAGTGCGTGAGAGAGAGAGAGAGAGAGAGAGAGGAAAAAAAGGAGAGAGGAAGAGAAGGAGGAAGTCATGGCTGTTACTTCTGTCACCACATACTGTACACCCCCCGCCCCACACCCACCTTCACCCCCATCCCCGGCTCCAACACCGACCCATTCAGTTTGGGACGTTTTTAGACCGAATGTGGTTTTGAGTCACGAGCGCTGTTCTAGCCAGCGAAACGAAGTGAGAAGTAGAACACGTCTCTGAGCATCATCACAGCGTGAGGACTGGGTCACCACGGAGACACACGTGTCACCGCAGACTCTGGAGATTGAGCGAGTGAGCGAGAAAGCGAGAGAGAGAGAGAGAGAGAGAGAGAGACCGACAGACAAACACAATTAAATAAACCGAGAGAAGATGGCCATGAGGATTGTTCCTGATGTTGGCGCTGTTAACAGCATCTGACAGCGTTGATCCCTTCAGGCCACTAAACACAGATGGTGTTAAGCCACTAAAATACCAAAACATGGAGATAATTAACCCCCACACTGTTCAGAGTGGCCTCAAAAACCCCAAAGCAAGGCAGGAGAGAGGCAGCGTGTCTGTGTGTGTGTCTGTGTGTGTGCCTGTGCGTGTGTGTGTGTATGTGTGTGTGTGTGTGTGTGTGTGTGTGTGTGTGTGTGTGTGTGTGTGTGTGTGTTTAGACACAAATACTTCGTTCCATGCATCAACAGCAGCAGTTTTCCATTTGGAGGGTCAAAGTGGCCAAAGCAGAACAAGTCTCGTGCACCCAGCAACAGGCCTTGTGTTGAGTGGCAGTCTCACCTGTAACAGGTGCTGCCGTCAGAGCAGGGGTTGTGTGCACGCACCACCACAAACACGTGCTGGAAGTGCGAGCGAATGTTCTTGGGGCTGAAGGCCTTGGCGCCGGGCTCCTGGAACACGATGGTCACAATGTCGTTGCCGATGTGGCGCTTCCTCAGCAACTGCACAGCACAAAAGAGGAGTTCCACAGGAGATCTCAGTCACCTTCAAAACACTACTGACAACAAAGAGAGCAAAGCACCTCTGCTCTACAATGGACCTACTGGAAAAATGTTCACCTGGCTTTAAACCAAGTGTTTTTAGTACAGTGTAGTTACACAAGAAATGAATAATACCAGGTAATGCCCACACAGTGAAATATGTTTTACACATCATGCATCTTTAAGTATAAACCAGGACCAGAGCAAGTGTCTTAGCCTTTAAACACTTAAAAAAAATCAGTTTCATCTTAGGTGCTGTTGCAGGATGGTGAGGTCCTGTATCTAAGGGAGTCTGTATTTCAGGATGGTGAGGTCCTGTATCTATGGGAGTCTGTATTTCAGGATGGTGTGGTCCTGTATCTATGGGAGTCTGTATTTCAGGATGGCGTGGTCCTGTATCTATGGGAGTCTGTATTTCAGGATGGCGTGGTCCTGTATCTATGGGAGTCTGTATTTCAGGATGGAGTGGTCCTGTATCTATGGGAGTCTGTATTTCAGGATGGTGTGGTCCAGTATCTACTGTATGGGAGTCTGTATTTCAGGATGGTGTGGTCATGTACCTATGGGAGTCTGTATTTCAGGATGGTGAGGTCCTGTATCTATGGGAGTCTGTATTTCAGGATGGTGTGGTCCTGAATTTCCGGTAAATTTCCGGAAACTTTCCATGGGAAGTTAAGCTGGGGAATTTTGGGAATATTCCAAATTGGAAACTTTCATGGAATTAAAAGAAATTATGGGAATTAATGGGAATTTACGGGAATTAACTGGGAATTTTTGGTAATTCATACTGTTTCATATACTGTACAAACATTAACATTTTGTTCCGTAATAAGCAATATGATTTGTTTGTTCGTATTTCCGCTTAGCTTGGCATACAAAGCTAGCTACCATGCTAGCGGGAATCCCATTATCTACCTATGGTTTACTAGCGTGCTAAGCTAGCAACACTGAAACCACTGAACTGCCCAAGATGCACCATGCCACTCAACAACAAAATATGATTGGTTGGAACATTAACTATCAGTTTGTTCAGTTAGAATCCCAGAAAATGGTAAAACAAATAAAAAAATATATAATGACACAACATACCACCCCAACCAAACCTTATAGATTATTTAAGTTATATATAAATTGTCAAGCTTAATCAGACAGATTAATAGTCCCATTGCAGTGTTGGCAAAATGACATACACCCATTTGAATGAGGACAAAAGTGACGACAAGCCAATAAATGGGCAACTCTGTTTGCAAACTTCCCCCAGTTTCACACCAGTTATTTCCACATGAGATGACATTTTCACTGGGAATTTATTTTCCCCATGGACATCAACACACCATAGGTTTCCTTTATGTCTAGTAGCCTATGCTGATTGCTGTGTGCATGGGATTGACGTATGTGCAGGGTAGAAATTTGACTGAAATTGCATTAAATCAGGTTGTTTTAACTAATATTATGCTGCAAGATGGGGTTTTGTCCACTACATTTAAGTTCCCTGTTATAGACTAACTTGCCATATTAAAAATTCCCAGTTTATTCCCATTATTTCCCGTTTATTCCCTTTAATTTCCATATATTCCCGTTAATTCCCATGGAAAGTTTCCAACTTTGAAAATTCCCGAAATTTTGCAACCCTAGAGTCTGTATTTCAGGATGGTGTGGTCCTGTATCTATGGGAGTCTGTATTTCAGGATGGTGTGGTCCTGTACCTATGGGAGTCTGTATTTCAGGATGGTGTGGTCCTGTATCTATGGGAGTCTGTATTTCAGGATGGTGTGGTCCTGTATCTACTGTATGGGAGTCTGTATTTCAGGATGGTGTGGTCCTGTATCTATGGGAGTCTGTATTTCAGGATGGTGTGGTCCTGTATCTATGGGAGTCTGTATTTCAGGATGGTGTGGTCCTGTACCTGCTGCTTGTTGTTGGGGGTGTAGGGCAGCATGGTGGACACGTGGAACATGATCTCGTAGTCCTTGTAGGTGGTGTACAGAGAGTGTGTACCAGTGGAGTCCGCTGCAGAGGGGCAAACACACACACACACACACACACACACACACACACACACACACACACACACACACACACACACACACACACACACACACACACACACACACACACACACACACACACACACACACACACACACACACACACACACACACACACACACACACACACACACACACACACACACACACACACACACACACACACACACACACACACACACACACACAGAGAGAGAGAGAGAGAGAGTGAGAGAGAGGATACACTGGTCACACATTGAAATCCCCTCTGCTCTGTACTAAATGGACATCACAGCCAGCACACAGTTTCTATTAGTAACGGCTGCAGGGTCTTCACTGTCAGCTGCCAGTTGATGATATTACAAACTGAATTATATTAATAAAACACATTTTCATGGGCAGATTTAGACGCCATTTTGAAAATGTTATCAAATGAATGGCCCTAGTGGACTCCATTGTGTTTACAATTATCCTATTTCCAACCAGCATTAATTTTACACAAATATCTGTGATGAATGGAAATTGTGAAGGACATTAACCCTGAACACACCTCTAGCTCTTCAACCATTGAATATCATACAAGGTCCAGGCATGCACTACATTACCATGCAAGCAGTTTAACCAGCAGTATCAAATTATTACACACACATCATCATTTTAGTGGCGCAGTAACACCATTTCTCTGCTCTTAGGTCTGGTTATGGTGTGTGTGTGTGTTGACGATTTCCAACACATTCTTTCTTCACAGTTCATTTCTCCACCGGTCTCATTTGGACAGAGAGCGTGAACTGAGATGCTTCATTTTTTCTGCATTTCATCCGTAGGCTGCATCTAAAGACCCTCGATTACTAAACGCTCCGTTTCAACCCTCTCTCCTGCAATAGCAGTCATTTGCAGGAAATGCCGACCAAAGTGTTGGATTTCGATTTGTCCATTTGCTTTATGGAGTCACAGACTACCCCCCTGGTCCTCTAATAGAGCCCTCTTTTTACCTCATAACCTGGTGCATATTTTTATTATCAGACATTATTATAATCATCATCATTCAGCACAGGTGCCAGTAAGATTACTGATACATACACCTCCTTATAAAAAAAGGACAAAAAAGAAACTCAAGCACCCTGACAAGGAAGCTTTCCAGATCTTGGGGTAGTTTACGATCAAAGCTAAAGTTTTCATTAAGAATGGATCTCATCCCATGTGAGCCTTATGTGGCATAAATGTAGATGAGGCAAGTGAACGAGCGTGTGTGTGGGTGTGTGTGCGTGTGTTTGTGTGCGTGATCAGGGGAAGTGGAGAGAACACAGAAGGGGAGGCTATCATGTCTTGCGAGCGGTTGCCGTGGATATGGCAGGAGGAAGCTGGAGTGAGTTATGAGATAGTTGTGAGAAGGCAAAAGCGTTCAGAGATCCATCACAGGCGCTAATCTGAGACAGATCCTCGGGCAGGAGAGCAGAGGAAACGTTCGCAAAGAGACTCTGAGGAAGAGGAGGAGGAGGAGGAGCGGTGAAGGCTGATATCCCTCCAGGGGCCGGAGTTTATTCACGTCACTCAAGACAGCTCCAGTCATGCCCCGAATCTGACCTCAACTTCCGACCCTGTGGCATACAGCTAACCAGTCTGCACTGCAGTTCATGGGGTTATGTGATCCTGATGTAAACCTGTGTGTGTGTAAATGTGTTCATACGGTTGAATGTACAATTAGAGTTGGGCACGGCAAAATGCATATGTAAATGGCAGTGTACGCATGCATGATATTTATATGACTTTGGTGTCAAGATGTGCGCAGGACTGAGATTGACAGGTAGATAATATGTAATATCCAAGGTAAATTTAGGATTTGGTGAGTGTGCTAGTTTGTATCAATTGGGACTACAGCTAACGATTATTTTCAGAGGAGATTATTTTCTTGATTAATCAATAAGTTGTTTTATCGATAAAATGTCAGATGATATAATGGAGAAATGTTTTTCTCAGCGTGTATGAAACGTACTCTTGTACTCTTGGTGTCAAGCTTAGTTTTAGCATGTGTGTGTCTTACACTTGATGGTGAGCTGAGCGCAGAACTTGTGTGTGTATTAATGCATGTGTGTGTGTAAGAGAGAGAAACATACTCTTGGTATTGAGCGGTATGTAGTGAGCGAGTGTGTGTGTGAAACATATTCTTGGTGTCAAGCTGGGCAGGGTACTAGTGTGTGTTTGCATGTGTGTTTGCGCGTGTGTGTGTGTGTGTGTGTGTGTGTGTGTGTGTGTGAGTGTGTGAGTGAGTGAGTGAGTGAGTGAGTGAGTGAGTGAGTGAGTGAGTGAGTGAGTGAGAGAGAGAGAGAAAGAGAAATGTACTCTTGGTGTGTGAGTGTGTATGTGCATGCGCGTGTGACATACTCTTAGTGTCCAGCTGAGCGCGGTACTTATTGAAGCCTTTGAGGCGCACGCGGTCCCCCAGCAGCTGCAGGAACTCCTCGAGCGCAGGGCCGGCCGACTCGTTGTTGTACATCTCCTCCTCCGTGCTCTGGCCTGCCTGGCAGTACATCACCCCCACCTTCAGCTGGAAACTCAACTGGGGAGCACAAGCACAAACAACAAACAACAACAACAACACGTTGCATTTATATAGCGCTTTTCTCAACACTCAAAGCGCTTCACAGGGAAGGGGGGACCTCACTAACCACCACCAACGTGTAGCACCCACCTGGGTGATGCAAGGCAGCCATTATGCGCCAGAACGCTCACAACACACCAGCTTGAGGTGGAGAGTGAGGGAGTGAATGAGCCAATTACAGTGCTCAAACAGAGACACAGAGATACAGAGTAAGAGAGAGAGGTTCATAAACAGTCTCTTGTGTCTTTCATTGAAACCCTATACAGCAATAAGGCAGAACTGCTAATAAACAGTGCATTTCTACGACTTTGATTTACTGTTAATGGGCGCAGCCATCTTGGAAATTTGAATTAGGGGTATTCAGGCTTTAAAAGACCCAACAAGTAGGAATTACGACTTCAGGGAGCGTTCCAATTGCAACTTCCTGCTCATAACTGAGAAATGCAACTAGGAACACGAATTATGAGTACAGCTGGAAACTAACAGAGCGAGCAGGACGAAGCGCTATGATTGGCTGGCACGAAGTCCGCTGCAGCGGCTGGCATCCTTACCCCCTGCTCGTCCAGTTTCATCAGCTGGTCGGTGACCTTGGGCGTGTTGAGGGCCAGGCGCAAGCAGTGGGCGTTGAGCTCGGGCACCAGGAACTCCAGCACCTCCTTCAGCGGGAGACCGCGCGGCGTGCCGTGCTTGGCGGTGGAGGGCACGGCATCCTCCAGGATGGCACCACGCAGGGTCGTCAGCTGGATGGAGAGAGGAGGAGACAGAGAGGAGGAGAGGAGGAGACAGAGAGGGAGGAGGAGAGGAGGAGACGGAGAGGTAGGAGGAGACAGAGAGGGAGGAAAGAGGAGGAGACAGAGAGGGAGGAGGAGAGGAGGAGACAGAGAGGGAGGAAAGAGGAGGAGACCGAGAGGGAGGAGGAGAGGAGACAGAGAGGGAGGAGTTTTTCGTCAGATTTATTGGGAAAATTGGAGAACGAAATCATATTTGTGCAATTAAACTGTACACTGAACAGGTGTCGCGCATCATAGACGAAACAAAGCTCCACGGAAGTGACATTTCACTGAATTTGAACAATGCAACAGTGTAAGCTGTAAAAGTGCTGCTGTAAAGTCAACTTTGAGAAAATAACAATCAATTCAGTATTCAGGGAGGAGCTGTAACGCAGGTGGCAGGCGCGCACACACACACACACGCGCACAGACACACACACGCGCACAGACACACACTCAGCATTCAATCTATATTCAAACAATCCAATTAGGCCATCACTGTAACGCTACACCAATTAATTTGCATTACCACATGCACACACAGCTTAAAAACAAATCAAAAAAGCTTGTGATCACCGTCAGTTTGTACATTTAAATGAATAAGATGGTCATTAATGTGTAGCTGATTTCAAGCCCAGAAAGTCAGCTTGGCGCATACATAAATAAAAACCCAAGGCGTGACTAGCGTCAACTCTGCCAGTAGTCTGCAGTGAAGAAAGGGTTTAGTTCATGTGTATAATGCGCAAGAAATGTGCTCAGATTGGACTCGAACCCATCTCCACGTGGGCAGTGAGCACATATGTGCCATGGGGCACCAACTCTATTGTTGCGCAACGGCTAAGTTATACCCCAGAGATATACATTAACTGAATGAGACGGATGAAGAAAAATGTGGATGGTATGCAGTCAGTCAGATAGCATACTTAACCATAATGATGGCACTCTGTCTCAGAAAGCAAAGGTTATATCTGGAAGTGTGATATAAGTGCTATCAAATGTGTTGCCCTGACTTTAACAAGCTTGCACCATTCTCTACAACTCATCACTGTCACTCAGTCTTCCTCATTCTCTTTCTTACAAGCTTATTCTCTTTGCCCTTGGCATTATTACATTCTCTCTCTAATTCTCTCTGTCTCAAAGTTCCACAGACACACACACACACACACACACACTCTTGCCATCTCTCTCCCACAGAGACACATCTTTTTGTCACACACACACACCTGCCATCTCTCTCCCACAGAGACACATCTTTTTGTCACACACACACACAAAATCCCATCTCTAGCCATCTCTCTCCCACACACACCCACACACCCACACCCACACCCACACACACACACACACACACACACACACACACACACACACACACACACACACACACACACACACACACACACACACACACACACACACACACACACACACACACACACACCCCCCCCCTCTATTTGACTTCAGAGAGGTGGTCATAAATGACGCTGAACTCCAACTTAAATGACGTACAGTTGATTTCAGTCATGCACACATCTATATGGAGCCCAACCCCGAGCACGGCACGGCGCCACAGACCCGAGCCCAACCACCCACTCCTGCCCACCTGCTTGGGATGGAAATAGCAGCACTCACAGCGCCCCTGGTCCCCCGCATCACCTTGGTTGGGGGTGGGTGGGGGGGGGGGACCTGCCACCAGTACGCCCTCCCCAACATATCATGACATTTGTCACTGGATTTGCAGCTGTAGCAAGAGAGACCAGGGGTGCCACCATCTGCCACAAGCTCCCAGCCAGCCTCTACAGCCGACTAGCCTCGCGTCTGTGCAATTACGGTTCATGGTGATGGAGACAACGAAGCCTGACTGCTCATCATAGAGGAGGTGGTGGAGTAGGAGGAGAGCTGATGCAGTGCTGCTACCGGGACCTTTGAACTCACAGTGTGTGTGTGCGGGGAGGGGGGGGTTGAGAGAGGGAGAGAGAGAGAGAGAGAGAGAGCAAAGTGAGACAGCACAACATAAAAAAAGACAGGAAGAGAGAGATGAAGAGACTGAGAGAGAGAGAGTGAGATGAAGAGAGGGAGGTAGAAACGAGTGGAGCTGAGGGGTCTGGCTACACAGTAAGTGGGTGGAGGTCAAATACAGGTCGGGTCAGGAAACATTTTTTCTGTTTATTTCTTTCCAGTTTTATCCAACGATTGCTTGAAAGCCATTAAACAGGGTTAAGCTGAGAATCACCATCACAAGTTAAAGAGCACGATTCCCTGACACTGAGTGAACATGACGGTAGAAGGAACAGATGATGGGCTTTTGGAGAGCGTCCAGGAGTCCCCTCTCTCCACACAGTTTGGGACTAGCCTCCCGTGTCACACTATCCAGCGTCCAGGAGTCCCCTCTCTCCACAACTACACAGTTTGGGACTAGCCTGAGGTGGGGGTCTGAAGTCACATGACTTGATTTGAGTCGCAAGTCCTCAAATTCATAGCTTGAAGGTTAGGTGTTAGACGAGGCGTGTGACTTGCACATGTCGTGTGACTTACTCCCACCTCTGCTATCTATCTATCGAAAGAACAGTGCGAGATGGCTCACCTCGCTGGTTCTGAAGATGACCCGGAACTGGTACTGCTGGCCGTGCTCCTTGTGCTCCTCCAGCTTCTCCCGACGCAGGCTGACCGCCACCGGCCCCAGGGTCTCGTCCACACCCAGGTAGTTCCAGTGCTCTGGGGAACCAGAACCACAGACTCTCATCAAACATTGCTGAAGACAACTAGAGAACCAACACCTTAGAACCACAGACTCGAATCAAACATTACTGAAGGGAACTAGAAAACCAACACCTTAGTATATAAGTATAAGTATATATACTCTTTTGATCCCGTGAGGGAAATTTGGTGTCTGCATTTATCCCAATCCGTGAATTAGTGAAACACACTCAGCACACAGTGAACACACAGTGAGGTGAAGCACACACTAATCCCGGCGCAGTGAGCTGCCTGCAACAACAGGGGTTAGGTGCCTTGCTCAAGGGCACTTCAGCCGTGCCTACTGGTCGGGGTTCGAACCGGCAACCCTCCGGTTACAAGTCCGAAGTGCTAACCAGTAGCCCACAGCTGCCCCCAAACTGTAGTTGTAAGTTAGGCATTATTAAGATCTTTTTTTAGTTTATTATTATCATTATTATTATTATTAGTAAACACAGACAAAGAGCCATCTAAAATAAGGTGCTTAAAGTGCAATTTCTTGACTATTACTGCAATATTACTGCATTTGACCGTGTGCGGAATTTGACCTTGACCTGACCCCAATCCCCTTCCACTCACCTCTAAGGTAGAAGTACTTCCTGTAGTAGTAGGACCCCAGGTCTACGTGCTCCACAATGTGGCGCTTGCCCCGCTCCGAATGCAGCCCCTGTCCGTCTTTGGGCGCCTCGAGCACGGCTACCCCCGCGTTGGACAGGTGCGAGCTGGGCGGTGCATCGTCCTCGCCGGGGGAGCCTCCTCCGCTACTGCTGCCGGACCCCCCGCTGCCGATGCTGCCCTGCTTGGTGGGGTTGATGGTGCGCTCGCCCTCTCCGCCCAGCTCGTTCCGGAAACAGGGGCAGGCCAGCACCAGCTCGTTGCTCTTGTCGTCCCCAGGGTCGAGCGCGGGGTTGGAGCCGTCCTTGGTGTTGAGCTCCTCCTGGCTGCCGCAGGGCGAGCCCAGCGCCGCGCTCTGGGACGAGGAGGACGAGAGCGAGGACGTGAGGGAGGACGAGGCGGCGGCGGCGGCCGAGGCGCCGGTGGTGGTGTTCTTGTGCTTGGCCGAGCTGGCCGACTGCCGGCCCGTCACCACGTCGTTCAGGTCGAAGAAGAGGCTCTGCACGTCGAAGTGGGCAAAGGCCTTCTGGCACACCCAGGGCTTGAGGGACGCCGGCGGAGGCCCCGAGTGTCCGCCGCCTTCCTCCTCGGCGTCGGAGCCGGCGCGCGAGGACTCGCCGTCCGCCCGGGCGCTGCGCAGCTTCCGGAAGATGGACTCTCCGCCCGTCTCCGACTTGGACCGGCGCTTGAGGTGCTTCTCGCGCTCCTTGAGGCGGCTGGCGGGGCTGCCGCTGGCGCGGGTCAGCGACGGCGGCCCGTCGGGCAGGTCCAGCGCCACCTGCTTGTGGGCGACGCTCAGCAGCTCGCTGAGCCGCTCGGGCGCCGGGCTGCGCTGGTCGGAGGTGGCGGCCGGCGCCTCGGCCGACTGGTAGCCCTTGAGCATGTCGAAGAAGCTCTGCGAGGCGCCCGACGCCGCCGTGCTGTGCTTGTCGATGGACGACGTGCTGCCGTACTCGCGGTGCATCGGCGTCCAGCCCGAGAAGGACCAGCCCTCGTTGCCGTCGCCGCCGCTGCCGTCCAGCTCGCTGATGGTGATGTCGCTGTTGCTGCGCTGCCGGATGCGACGCATGCCTTTCCGCGGCGAGCCCTGGTAGCCGTCCGGCGACAGGAAGCGGTTGTCCTTGCTGCCGTGGCGGCCCTGCATCTTGCTCTTGAGCGTGTTGTGGATGTTGCGCAGCATGGACGAGTCCTGCGGGCTGATCAGGTGGCCCAGCTTGGCCGACAGGTTGCTCTGGGCGCTGCCGCCTCCGCCGCTACTGCTGCCGCTGCTGCTCCCGGTGCCCGTGCCGTTGCCTCCGCCGCGCTGGTCCCCTCCTCCTCCTCCTCCGGAAGAGCTGCTGGACGAAGTGGTGGTGGGGGAGTCCGTCTCCACGGTGATGTGCCAGACGCCCCCGGCGCCGCCTCCTCCTCCTCCAGCGCTTCCGTCCTTCCTGGGGGGCCAGTCGGCGACGCGAGCGCGCACGCCCATCTTGGGCACGCCGGGCGAGCAGCCGGACAGGTGGGTGCTCTCGCTGCGGGGCGGAGGGGCACCCCCGTTTGGCAGGCGCAGGCGGCGCGTGTAGAACTCGTCGGTGGCCGAGATGGAGCCACCCACCGAGCGCTCTGTCTGTGAGCGCTTCAGGCTGGTCATGGCTGGAGAAGGGGGCTCCTGTGTGTGTGTGTGTGGGGGGGGAGGGGGGTACGGGGCACAAGCAGGGGGTGGGGAACTAGGGGTGGGGGGAGCTGGGGATTGGGGATGAAGAGGGTCTCAGAGGGGGAGAGCGTGGGGCCTACCGGTGGTGACCTGGGGGAGGGGAACCTGAGGAGCCCTGGGAGGCATGAGAGGGCCTGAATCCGTCTGATGGAGGGCCAGGTGCAGACGACAGGAGACAACCAGATGGCACACACACTCAATCACTCACTCACTCACTCACTGGCTTGGTCAAACATACACGGAAAGGACTGCAGGAACGAGGACGCTGGTTGTACTCCCACCACTTTCAGGAGGCCATATTGTTTGAGGGAATGTCCAATCACAGCTCTGCTTCCGTCACCTTGTGTGCAGGGACGAAGACTCTGGAAAGGGAAGAGAAAGAGAAAGAGAAGGGGATGAGAAAGAGAAAGTGTGAGACACCTGATTTTGCAACATGGCAATGAGTATACTTCCAGTTGGTCAATTAACATGGCATTATTTGTATCCATAGCATTAACACATAGACATACAGTACACATACATAGCACTGCATGTGTTATATACTAGTATAGGATGATGGGACACCAGTTGGTTCCTTTTGGACCCATTTGGACTTTTCTCAGAAAGAACACACAATTTTGTTAACCGTACTGAAGACTTAGTTAGCAGATAGAAGCGCGCGTGTGTGTGTGTGTGTGTGTACTAGAGGAGGAGCGACGGATCGGACCCAGCCTCAGTGCCGTCCCCCAGCACACATAAGCCCAGTCGCTGGGTGAGATAGAGTTCTGGTGCCGCTCGGCTTTAAATAATGAAGCGCCTTTAAAAAGCCTCTTAAGGGACACAGAGTCACGTACGGTTCAGCTCGCAGAGGAGATCAGTGCTGCGGAGGAGGCCACTAGAATCTGGAAATGAAACCAGCCACCACAGAAAGGGCTTCTCTAGGTAACACCCCAACGGCTGACTTGGAAGATTGCATCAAAGCTCTCAATGGGATACATACAATTGCATAAATGACTTAAATGCAAATTAATTCACTCAAGGGAGAAGACATATTGTAATGTGGTTATCAAATGGTAAGCTTATATGACGATACATTGTACTTCAGTTTGCACTTCATGCAGGGAACTACAACATAGCTTTCAGCATAAGGAGGTGAAATCTCAATGTGGCCAAAATTAGGAGATGTGTTTATTTCTTTTGTGATAAAGGTTGACACTTTGGATTAGCTTCTCAAAAGGCATTCTGTTCTTTCACATGATATTCAGTTTTTTACCCCCGGTTCTATACTTATCAACCGATGGCATGTGGAATGCGGATGCCGGTATAAAAACGTCGTGGAACATCAGCTCCTGCCCTGGGCATGGCCTGAGCCACCGTCTAAAAACGATCTCTCAGAACAATCGCGCCACTGTGGGAGATAAGTGAGCACTCTGGCGTCATGTTCAGCAGGCTCCTGTGTGAACTGATGCGTGGGGGACCTTTCTCTCCAAATCGTTGACATTTCCACAAAGTTTCGATAATGGATAGTGCTGGGGATTGCTCAAGCAGGACTTGCAAACAGCGGGGCCTTTTGAAGAGCCTGCATCACTTCCTGCAAGCGCAGGAAGAAGAGAGTTATCAGCCTCGCAACACACAGCTGCCTATGGAAACCCACCACTGTGAACAAAAAGGGGTGAAAGGCCAAAAATAGAAGGAAACAGCTTCAAGCATTCAATTTCAGATAAAGGATAAGCAATTACACAAACGATGGGTAGCTGGGCAACAGTCACTCTGAGGATCAGCCGCTTCAGTAAATGTATCTTGTAAAACAGTAAAAAAATGTCTCTTGTAGAACACCTCAGTGAAATTAGCAACCTTAACAAACAGTAAAAATGTGTCATTATATTGTACCTAGGCCTGAAAATGTGGTCTTGTGCTCCTTGGAAAAAGGTTTGTTTACCGTCTGTTCTCGCCAAGTGAAAGCATGTTCACAAGAACACAGAGTTCCATTTGAGTTTGTCGCCATGGCACCCTGACACGGAGCTGGACACAGCATATGGTTATATATTCTGGGCTCATCTTCTCTTTCTTGCTCTCTTTCCTTCTTTGCTTCCTTCCTACTCTTCTTATTAAGACATCTACAATAAAATCAACATCGGTCATCACTCTCTCACCCACCCACACACACACACACAGCACATCCCTTAGTGAGGGAGAACCAGGCTTGCCATCATGACAACAGCATCTTTACACATCTAATTAGGACAGCTGGTGTGGTCTGTCTGCAGTGCATCAGAGGTCTCATTATCCACTGCTCAGTGGCAGGGGACCGGGATGGGGTGGGATGGGGTGGTTTGTGATGTTTGGAAGGGGGGGGGGGGGATGGGTAATGCTGCATTGGCCCTGTGCTGGACGACCTGAGGCTTGCTAGCTCCACGTTGCCTCGAGTGCAGATTTTTGCTCGATAAATAAATCAATGGAGCAGCACGTCACAAAGTCCCAACAACGGGTGACAAGGAAGTAATTTGACAGACTGTCAGATGGCGGAAAAGGTTAAGCTCCTGTGGGATGAGGAGAATGTCCCTGTGTGTGTTGGTTTGCAGAAGGGTGGTTTAGAGTAATAGAAATTAGATATAAATATGTGTAGTGTATTAGCAGTTACTTTATAAGAGCAGAATGAGTATGTGTGTGTGTATGTGTGTGACCAGGACACAAGATTGAGAGGAGTGCAGAGCAGAGTTTGAATGTTATAGAAGGATAGGAGTTGAGTTACGGAATGGCCTATGAACTCAAAAGCCACACATCAGAATAACACAATAAGAAGGGAAACAAACCAATCAATTGATCGATTTATCTATGAACTGAACATCTGTAAATAGTGTATAGGGGACCACCCAAATAAACTGTGTATAGGGGACAATCCAAATAAACTGTGTATAGGGGACTATCCAAATAAACTATATATATGGGACCATCCAAATAAACTGTATATAGGGGACCATCCAAATAAAGTGTGTATAGGGGACTATCCAAATAAAGTGTGTATAGGGGACAATCCAAATAAAGTGTTTATAGGGGACCATCCAAATAAAGTGTGTATAGGGGACCATCCAAATAAAGTGTGTATAGGGGACAATCCAAATAAACTGTGTATAGGGGACAATCCAAATAAACTGTGTGATAAACACTGATCAATTCACTATTGATGATAATGCAGCACAGGCTAAAGGTGGGCAGCTATGACCAGAACAATGCGTTCTCACTGATTGGCTGAGCAGCGGTCCCCACACACACTGGGGGGAGTGTTGATGAGAGCAGGGGCCGCTCTGTGTGTGTGTGCGTGTGTGTTTGTGTGTGCGAAAGAGAGAGAGCATGAATGTGTGCACGTGTCTGTCTGTGTGTGTGTGTGTGTGTGTGTGTGTGTGTGTGTGTGTGTGTATGTGTTTCAACATGAGGTTAAGCAGAGCGAGTTGTCAGCAGGTGGAGGTGAATGGGATGAGACGTGCGGAGGTTAGGGGAGAGATAAAGGGGCAGACAGCAAGGGCTGCGATGAAGGCTGGTCCCCAGAGAGGAGAGGAGAGGAGAGGAGAGAGAGAGAGAGAGTGGAGCGAAAGAGGCAAAGAGAAATAGAGACAGACATAGAAGAAAAGGAGAGAGGGAAAGACAGAGAGAGGGAGAGAGAGTGGAGGGAAGAGCTATAGAGAAATAGAGATAGAGACAGAGAAAAATAGAGAAAAAAAAAGAGTGAGCATAAAGCAGGAAGGGGAAAAGACATGAAGACACTGAACACCACAAAGAGATACAGGAAACAAAGACAAGTGCCAAATAGAGAGAGAGAAAGAGTGAGAGAGTGGGAGAGAGAGAGGGAGAGAGTGAGAGTGAGTGAGGGAGAGAGATAGAGATAGAGAGTGAGAGAGTTAGAGAGACAGAGAGTGAGTGAGCGCTCTAATGAAGTCTGTGATGCAAGCCACGTTTGGAAGCAAGTAATAAGGAGAATGTGTGCGTGTGTCTGTGTGTGCGTTGTACTGTGTATGTGTGTGTGGCTAACAACAGCAGTTCCTTTAATGGATATAAAGCAGGAGCGGGTCATCCCTGGTCAGCGGGGAAGGGAAGTGTTGTGTGTGTTACTGTGTGTGTGTGTGTGTGTGTGTAAGGGTGTGTGTATATGTGTGTGTGTGTGAGGGCGTGTGTATATGTATATATGTGTGTGTGTGTGTGTGTGTGTGTGGCTAACTACAGCAGCTCCTTTAATGGATATAAAGCAGGAACTGGTCATCCCTGGTCAGTGGGGAAGGGAAGTGTTGTGTGTGTTACTGTGTGTGTGTGTGTAAGGGCGTGTGTATATGTGTGTGTGTGTGTGTGTGTGTGTGTGTGTGTGTGTGTGTGTGTGTGTGTGTGTGTGTGTGTGGGGGGGGGGGGGGTGAAGAGGGGAGGCGATGGGCGGGGTCCACACTGACTCAGCTGGCCTCAACCCGCCGCCGAGATTCTCTTTCATCAGACTAATGAAAGCTAAGTGTGTGTGCGTGTGTGTGTTTGTGTGTGCATGTGTTTGTGTGTATCTGTGTGTGTGTGCATATGAGTGTATCTGTGTGTGTGTGTGTGAGTGTGTGTGTGTGTGTGTGTGTGTGCATGCATATGAGTGTATCTGTGTGTGTGTGTGTGCATATGAGTGTATCTGTGTGTGTGTGTGCATATGAGTGTATCTGTGTGTGTGTGTGCGCATATGAGTGTATCTGTGTGTGTGTGTGTGCATATGAGTGTATCTGTGTGTGTGTGTGCATATGAGTGTATCTGTGTGTGTGTGTGTGTGTGTGCGCGCATATGAGTGTATCTGTGTGTGTGTGTGCATATGAGTGTATCTGTGTGTGTGTGTGTGTGTGTGTGTGTGTGTGTGTGTGTGTGTGTGTGTGTGTGTGTGTGGCTAGGTGGGAAGTGTGAGTGTGTCTCAGTTCTGTGTGTAGGTATGATCTAATATGTGTGAGTGTGCTTCCTTCCTGGGAAAGTATGTTGCCTTGTTAGGAATGCAGACAATTTGTGACGTGGATATTAGGGGTGAGCAGAGGGTGCGAGAGTGAGAAAGGTGTGCGTGCGTGCGTGCGTGCGTATGAAAGGGAGGAGGGGGGTAGTGAGTGTTAATATGTACAAATGTCACGTCTGTGGTCACACAAAGTATTGCTTTGTTATCTATTGGTGTTCAGCATACAGGTCATGTGTGACAGTGTGTGTGTTAGCCCACAGATGTGTGTGTCCTCGGGCGCTGTCCTGCTGAAGATACAGAGACCTATACAGCCTCCCTCTTATGCTGCCCTCCCTGAGTGAGCTCATGGGCATTTCCAGTTATCCAGCACACACACACAGAGACACACACACACAGAGACACACACAGTGGAAGTGTTCCGTGCCTTTGATTCATTTGTTCTGATGTTGTTGTTTGGCTTTTCTCAGCTCCTCCTCCTCCTCCTCAGCTGCCTGGGAACAGGAGCTGGAATTGTGAGGTAACAGACCTCTGATGTAACAATCCAGGTGTGCCACGGCTGGAGGGAAAGGTGTGTGTGTGTGTGTGTGTGTGTGAAAAAGAGAGGGAGAAACTGTGTCTGTGTGTGTGTGTGTGTGTGTGTGTGTGTGTGTGTGTGTGTGTGTGTGTGTGTGTGTGTGTGAAAAAGAGAGGGAGAAACTGTGTCTGTGTGTGTGTGTGTGTGTGTGTGTGTGTGTGTGTGTGTGTGTGTGTGTGTGTGTGTGTGTGTGTGTGTGTGTGAAAAAGAGAGGGAGAAACTGTGTCTGTGTGGGTGTGTGTGGGTGTGTGTGTGTGTGTGTGCGTGTGAAAGAGAGAAACTGTCACCGTGTTGGTGTGAATGTGTGCGTGTGTGTGAGTGAGAGAAAGTATGTCTGTCGCTGTGTGTGTGTTTGTTTTGGGGGCATTACTCACACACAGCTGGCTAATGACAGGCGGGCTGTGGTGGTGGTGGTGGGGGGGAGGTGAGAGAGTTGGTTGCACGTCAAGCACCCCAGACAGAAGTGACTAACATCCCGGTGACAGGAGCTGTGGCCTAATCTAACTGTACCGTCTGTCTGCCTGAGGGTCAGCCTTGCTGTCAGTAAACAAGGGGGGGAAAATAAGAGAAAAAAAGCAACCGGAAAAGCTCTCCCTTGTTCCACACTGAAAATCTAGCTGAACCACATTAAGTTATTGGCTCAATCTGAGATTTGTGCGAGAGCTTAAACGGTATCTTTTCCTTTGTGTGGAGCATGGTGGGTTGTGTGTAGGGGCTGTCCTGAAAGCCCTACAAAGAGGCGGCTTTCACTGCAAATACCAAGTGTGTTTGCAGAGCAGCCTTTGTGTTGGGTCAGACAGCTCCATAGCATTTGGCAAGATTCACCTTAATAGTCAACTCCTTCCCTTCAGTGTCAACACACACAAGATCATTTGCAAGAGATTTGGGCGGTGGTAGTGTAGCGGTTAAGGAGCTGGGCTAGCGTGCAGTAGCCTGAAATTGTTGGTTCAATTCCCGGCTTCCGCCGTTGTGCCCTTGAGCAATGCACTTAACCCCAAGTTGCTCCGGGGACAATGTAATCCCTTGTAATATAGCTGACATAAGTCACTTTGGTCAAAAAGTGTCTGCTAAATGTAATGTAATGTAATGTAAAAGAAGACATAGCCTGCACATCTCTTTACTCACACCCCAATTAACCACACTGCAATTTTAGTTATCGATTAGCCTCCACAATGAAATTGAATCGAGATGACGTGCATCACTCTTACAGCCTGTGAAAACCAGCTAGCTTTAGCATTCTTTGGAAAAGCCACACTTCTATCCAGCAGCTTTTAGTGACACACACACACACACACACACACACACGCACCCGCACGCACACACATCCACCCACCGACCCGCACACACAAAATAAAGTTGAGGTGGCGGCTAGCTACATTGTTCTCCCAGCGAGAGTGGGTCTCCCTTGTTTCTTTGTGTCACTGTCGCCGTGCTCTCCGTTCTCACCCGGCAGAAGAAGCGCAGCGCCGCGCTGCCTGCCTATTCACACACTTCTCTCACACAAAGAGAGGCTCCCTCACAGCTCAGCTATGTTGCTGGGCAGAATAGGGCTTGGCGAAGAATCTTAAAGTAGACAATCGGAGGATAAAAAGAGTGAAAGGACATTCCTGCCAGTGAGCAGGTAGAGCTGCTCTTGCCCTCTCTCCTTTCCTGAGCTGCCTGTGTGTCTGCTGCTGTGGCGGGCTGCAGTTGAACTTGTGCTCCCTGCTCTACAACACTAGACGAGATTACACCTGCTCTACAACAGTAGTACTTGTGCTCCCTGCTCTACAACACTAGTACTTGTGCTCCCTGCTCTACAACACTAGTACTTGTGCTCCCTGCTCTACAACACTACAACACTAGTACTTGTGCTCCCTGCTCTACAACACTAGTACTTGTGCTCCCTGCTCTACAACACTAGACGAGATTACACCTGCTCTACAACACTAGTACTTGTGCTCCCTGCTCTACAACACTAGTACTTGTGCTCCCTGCTCTACAACACTAGACGAGATTACACCTGCTCTACAACACTAGTACTTGTGCTCCCTGCTCTACAACAGTAGTACTTGTGCTCCCTGCTCTACAACACTAGTACTTGTGCTCCCTGCTCTACAACACTAGTACTTGTGCTCCCTGCTCTACAACACTAGTACTTGTGCTCCCTGCTCTACAACACTAGAGGAGATTACACCTGCTCTACAACACTAGTACTTGTGCTCCCTGCTCTACAACACTAGACGAGATTACACCAGCACTGGGGCCCCCCTGGACAGCACACAGGAGCCATTGATAAGTGGAAGACTGAGAGTTTGTGTGTGTGTGTGTGTGTGTGTGTGTGTGTGTGTGTGTGTGTGTGTGTGTGGGGTGTGTGAGTGTGTGAGTGTGTGTGTGTGTGTGTGTGTGTGTGTGGTGTGTGTGGTGTGTGTGTGTGTGTGTGTGTGGTGTGTGAGTGTGTGTGTGTGTGTGTGTGTGTGTAATGTATGTGTGTGTGTTTTTTTAACAGGCATGTATGATGACCTGCTTTGCAATGCTAAGCGTGCAATTAAACTCTCCTCATCCAGCATTAACCTATTCCCCTTGGAGATGCATTCCATGTGTCGGAAAACAAAACAAACAATCCAACCAGGGGTCAGGGTACAGGAGCGCTCAACCAGAGGCGGCATCAGTAAATCGCATTAGCATACAGTCTAGGCCTAGCTACTGTATATCCAACAGGCACAAGTAAGCCAAAAGCAAGCTGACTTTGTCACCAGCCCAAATGGGATGCATGAATGATATGGAGCTGGAGAAACAATGACATCTGTGAAAACAGCTGAGCAGGTTAGTGTCCATTGATCCACCATTGTGCCTGACTGCGCACATTTTTGAGCAGGTGCAGGTGTGCACACACACACACACACACAGGCACACACACACGCACGCACGCACGCACACGTTTAAATGTCAATGAAGGAAATAACCGTGCTCTTTTCAGGTCTCTGAGGTGAGAATTCAATAAAGTTGCCTCTGCTGGAAATGCACAAAGCCTCATCTAATACAGACAAACCATCACACACAGATAGAGATAGAGATAGAGATAGAGATAGAGATAGAGAGAGAGAGAGAGAGAGGGGAAGAAAGAAAGCATCTAAGAAAGAAAGAAGCGATAGAGAAAAACAGACATCGACAGCACATGAGGGACAGAAATCACACAACAATAACCACAACAACAACAACAACACATATAGCGCTTTTCAAGACACTCAAAGCACTTCACAGTGAAGGGGGAACCTCACTAACAACCACCAACAGACAGACAGACAGACAGACAGAACACTCCACCAACAACAGGGACAGGAACAGCTGGAGAGACAAGAGCCGCTTGCCCGCCGTCGGCCCAAAGCCGGCCCAATGAAGGCGTGTGTAGGCTACTCGCTTAGCCGTTATCACATCTGATTGGTTATCTGGTCTCCACTGGGCTCTTCTGGCCTGACCATTACACTCCGGTACCCTTCTGGCCTGACCTTTACCCTCCGGTACCCTTCTGGCCTGACCTTTACCCTCCGGTACCCTTCTGGCCTCACCATTACCCTCCGGTACCTTTCTGGCCTAACCATTACCCTCCGGTACCCTTCTGGCCTAACCATTACCCTCCGGTACCCTTCTGGCCTGACCTTTCTGGCCTCACCATTACCCTCCGGTACCCTTCTGGCCTGACCTTTCTGGCCTGACCTTTACCCTCCGGTACACTTCTGGCCTGACCTTTACCCTCCGGTCAACCTGTGCTTAGTGGCGTTTGAGACGAGGTCAAGGTGGAAAGCGGGATTAACGGAGTTAATAACTAAGTAGTCACTAAACTATGTGAAAGTCTCCATTGCTAGCATTGCAATTATCCAATAAAATGCTCAGCATGTGAGAGCACAGCTCTGCTTAATCAGGGTACCCCAGGATCCTCCAATTTAAATTCAAGACTTTTTAAGACCTTTTTAATACCACTTCAAATGACACTTAATACCAACTTTGTTGTTCTACAAGTGAACAGGCTACAACCAGAACAAATCAGATAACAAATAAACTTGCTGTGCTCTGTAGGAAGGAATATTCCAGATGAAGCTATTTCTGAAAGTTTCTTAAAGACTACATCATGCCAATCATCTTTGCTTTTGTCTTGGAATGACCCAGGCCAGTTAAGGAGCAATTCATCTTTTATTCACATTAGCCTTTACTACACTGATAAAGTTCTAGGGGTGTAAATATTAATCGATTCGTATCGATGCATCGATTATGCAGCAGGCGATTCAATGAATCGATTCGTCCGCAAGAGTATCGATTAATGTGTTTATTTTGCCGCCTGTTTGTTTGCCTATCTATTTTCAGCATCAGCTCCGACCTTTCTTTTTCTGTCTATGGCTCCGATGTAAGCGCACTACCTACTCCTAAGCTGCGGGTGGGTTTTTTTTTTTATATGCAAAGACATGAGGCTGTATAACGAAGGCTTTAGATACCTGCTCCTACATTCCGAACTTTTGTTGATTTATTTGAAACTTCATAGATATCATGTAAAAATATTGAGTATTGAATCGTATCGTGGGGAATTCTGAAGTATCGAAAATAATCGAATCATTGGCTTAAGAAATCGATATTGTATCGAATCGTCATGAAGACTCCGATTTACACCCCTATAAAGTTCTCTGTTAAAGTTGTCTGAATTTGCTCCACCTTTTGCCCATCTAAATTGTTCAAACTTCATGTATTTTTCATCACAGAAACTTGTTGTAGCCTATACAGTTATACACAGTAACCCATGTCTATTTTTTCATATGCAAAAACAACAACATAGGAATAGCGGTCTAATATTTACAAAGTTCGCAACATTAGAAGAAAACATGCTGCTACATTGCTGCGCAAATTTACTTGATTTTTACTCATTTTGAATATTTAATTCTCAAAGTTTCTACTATCCCACCTGTGGCATCTTTCCTGGTCAGCTCACATCACTATTCCAGCTGACATTTCACTATTCCAGAGACACATATTTTCCCCTTGAGATATACAATATCATTAATGCTACGGTATCCATTAATTCTACCAAAGGAAAAAAATAAGACCTTGTGAATGAAATTCAAGACTTTGTAAATGAA
>NW_027468859.1:27283933-27306433 GCF_046254945.1 Alosa pseudoharengus | reverse complement strand
GGGGGTTAATAAGAGGATTAGTTGCTAGGAGGTACAGTGAGAGGAAATCAAACTCGCAGACGGCCAATTAGAGCAATCTCAGTGGCTCCAGCAGATCATTAGAGTCTGTCTGTGGCCCCAATGAATGGAGACTATCTAGAAATGACAACAAAAGAAAGCAGAAGATTGCTGTCCCTTTTACCTTGGCCATCTTGGTCTTGGAGTCCACAGTCAGGAAGGCCAGGTTGTTGATTTCGTTCTGAACCACAAAGTTCTGCTCCTCCCTCTTGAAATTCTGTGTTGTGGAAGGCAGAGTGGTGGAGTATAAGTGGATCATGTTAAAATTTAATTAATCTTAGTGTATTTTTTTACTTTACTGATCCCAAGAGAGTGGAAATGATAGGCTTGTAGCTGAGTTACTGTAGGAGCCATTCACATCAGGAATTTTTAAGTATTGCTCCAATTAATATACGTAAATAACTGTGTCCACACCGCATACTACAATGATAATGGCACAATGATATCGTTGGGGATCACTTTCAGTGCGATTCTAAGAATGATAAAAAAATCTGTCAGTCAATCAGAGTCCATCGCATTTCAGACATCACATTCACCAACATGAGGAGAGACTCTCCTTATCGTTGATCAGTGCGGGCACTCATATCTTTATGGTTACGGTTGTCTTTACAGTTCTCATACCTGCTGTGAACTGCCCTTTACACTATGAAGTAAGGCACTCAGAGCAGTTAGCGGCATCAAAGTGTTATGTGCAACGTGATTCAAAAACTAAATTGGTACAGGCATACATAGCACAGCAAAATCTATTTCAGGGTGTTGAAAGAGAGAAAGACAGACACAGTTTGGGACTCACATGAGATTTGCACCAGAGGATGAAGATCTCCGCGACCATGTTGAAGAGCGCAGTGGAATCAGCATCAGGTTCCTTAAGCCATTTGGACCTGGACCCAAGAGTGACAAAACACCCAGTCACCACATCAATAAGAGCCAATGAATAGTCATCATTTTGAGTTATCTGATTGACCTGCTCATATTCATAATGATCCTTACACTGTGTGTCATTCCTCTCTAATGATCCCACTGTTGTTTGCTTGCTATCAGTACCTGAATCTGATATGATATTCACAGCATTGTTTACATGTTCTCATGTCACTCAATTATTACTATGTAGTTTCACTACATTTCTATCATAACAGTCATAGCACAATTTGTGTTGCGTGTCTATATCACTGTCGTTCGTAATCTGGAGTAACACATATTGCCAGGGCTGAAAATGTAAACAAGAAAAAGCCTCAATGGGTCCCTTCACTACCTGAAGTTGTCCACGTATCGAATGAGCATGGGGTAGAAGGCGTATAGGTGTGACCCTACCTGAAGTTGTCCACGTATCGGATGAGCATGGGGTAGAAGGTGTACAGGTGTGACCCTACCTGAAGTTGTCCACGTATCGGATGAGCATGGGGTAGAAGGCGTACAGGTCCCTGCAGAGGACAGCAAACTCGTCTAGGATCTGCAGCTCCATCTCCTGTGTGTCGCTCTTGGTCTCGGCCTTCAGTGCCTCCTCCTCCGAGACCACCTTCACCGTCTTCTTCTTCATCTTCTCCAGAGTGGGCAGGAAGTGACTCTTCAGGAGGTCTGGCCCTGCCATGCTGATGACCGGCTGGGTGAAAACTAGAGGGATGATGAACAAGCAACTTAGCTCATTTGGGATGTGTGTCGGCACTAAGTAAGTTGGTGAGTTCCAGAAGAAAGATACATCAGATATATCTTTCTCATGCTCTGCAACTAACTCAGGTAACAACAGAGCCCTTTAAAGCGGTACAAAGTGGAGTGAGTCCACGTTTTGTTTCTGTCAAGAATCTTTGTGACAGTGACATGGTTGAAATTATCATTCAAACTGAATTGAATTAGGCTGCATTTGCATATGAATGTGTAAATATTCAGCATTCCGATGATCTATTGACATCTATCATATGCATGGACTTATTGGATCTATTCCAAGTAAATGCAACTGTGTTGTGTTTGACGGATCGCACCACTGAACCCTTCACCTGCCCGGCCTCAAACCCGCAACTCACAACGCCATTGGATTGGGAGGCGGATGTGCTAGCAACCTATGTGGGCTAGCATCTGTTACTGGCTGTAAAGGCCATGGGAGGGAGAGAGGATGTGCTAGCATCTGTTAGGGGCAGCTGTGGTTAGGGCTTCTGGCTTGTAACCGAAGGGTTGCCGGTTTAATCCCCGACCCAGTAGGAAAAATGTGGGTGGGTGGGGGGGGGGGACACTGCTCTCCCATGCCCACATCCACGGCTGAAGTGCCCTTGAGCAAGGCACCTAACCCATCACTGCTCCCGAGTGCCGCTGTAGCAGGCAGCTCACTACTCCGGCTTAGCGTGTGCTTCACCTCATTGTGTGTTCACTGTGTGCTGTTTGTGTTAATTCACGGATTGGGATAAATGCAGAGAAAAGATCAAAAGAGTATACTTATATATACTACTGTCTGTATACTACTGTCTGTAAAGGCCATGGGTGGGAGAGAGGATTTTGCTTAATGTACATACTACACAGTTATCGTACCAGCTGGCTAGCGTGGCATAAACATGCTAGAGATGTGAAATCATCACATGCAGGGATTCTCTGTTTGCATTATTGCTTCACTGTTTCAACAGACGAAAGATGAGTTGTGAATGATCCAGCTGCCTGTGAAACGTTGACAATTGATGGCAGCCTCACCTGCCAGTCTCTTCATCCAGGGCGCGTCCTCGATGCCCAGGTTGTTGTTGAGGATGCGGAGGATGTTGCCCAGCATAGAGCTGATGTGCTCGGACGAGACGCTGGTGCAGCAGCCGCTGCCGCTGCCGTCGCCGTTGTCGTCCGGGCCCTTGTCCCACCAGGTGGACAGGTAGGTGCACAGCATGGGCAGGACGACCTCGATCACCTGCGGCATTTCAGAGTAGCGGGCGCCCGACTCCGACAGGTCACTGATGTCCTTCAGCAGGCCGTCCAGCTCCGGCACATCGGGACACATCTCCGTCACGCTATCGGGCATGCTCAGGACTGGGGAAGAGAGTGGCAGGGATGCGAGAAGCCAATAGACATGAAACTCCCCTTGTAGTCACCCCTTACCAAAACACCAAAGTCATTTCTAAGTCCTCGTTTTTTGTTCAGTAAAAGTCTGTAAGTGCTCATTTTGTTAGGGTAGAGTCTGGAAGCACTTACAGTACCATGACATGACAAGCTCCATTTTATATTTGCTTATTTCTGCATAAGTGAGTTAATAAGTAGAAACTACAGGCAATCTTCATTTATATAGCTTAACACATTTGAAAGCAACAGGTTGACCCAGAATGCTTTAACACTAAATCCATAGATCATTATTTAATACGGATTGTTTTAAGCTGGAATCAAAAGGAGAAAGGCTCTTCTACACTGGCCATGACAATAACAGTAAAAACTATACTTTCCAGTGTCACTATAGTTACAGTAATAAGAATGGCCAAGTCCACACTGCACTGCATACTATAACAACAATGACATGAATAAAGATATAATTGGGGACCACTTTCAGAGTGAATCTGATAATGATAGAAACCTGACAGCCAATCAGAATCCATCGAATTTTAGAAAACATTCCTATTGTTATAGCAACACTTGCTCTCTATAGTAATAGTTCTTGGAGTGGATGGGCCTGGATGCTCTATGTCTCAGAGTGGTGCTAAGTGTTGACTGTCAGTCAGACTCACTTGCTTTCTCGCGTGGGGTCTTGGTGTTGAACACGGACAGGGGGTTATGCGTGTTCAGGTGAGGCTCCAGGAAGGCCACGGGCATGGCGGCCACCAAAGTGGACAAACACTCGCCCAGGACTGGCAGCTGCCTGGAGAGAACACGCCAGACACACAGTGGTCACCCTTCAGAGAACCCACCCACCCCCACCAAGCCATAAACACAGAAAACAGTGCCACAGTCACCTTGAATTCAAATTAGAAAAATCAGGATCTAGGGTGTCGCTCACACACAAAACTGGACCATTTGCCATGTAACCTTGAATTAAAGAGTCTTATTTAATATTGGATGCCATGAGGGAATGATGAACTCGTTTTTGCAGTTGTAATATCAGACAACTTTAACTACGGGAGTGAAGTGCTCTGAGGGATGCAGTTGCCTTGTGATTATAATTTTAGATTATAATTTTAGAACTCAAGTGGCAGCACTACGAGAGGGTGATGTTATACTTCTCAACGAATGAGTTCTTCCCGGTGCCCAGACAGTACAGACAGGTCAGGATCCGGTAACAGGACAGCTGCACGTCATCCACTGAAAAAATAAAAACAAGTCAGTGAACACAGTCTACAAAATTAGAGATGCATGGATACTAGACTTTGCGTTTCAATTGACAGATTCGACACTGACAGATTTCAACACTGGCAGATTTCAACACTGGCAGATTTCAACACTAACAGATTTCAACACTAACAGATTTCAACACTGATAGATTTCAACACTGACATATTTCAACACTGGCATAACACTACAGTAGGTTAGACCAATAGTGGTTGGTGAGGCAGTGAGTGGGCAAGGGATACTGGGGATGCAGGATTTGTTTTGATATGTCCCTTTAACGAAAACCTTTACATCACTCAATAGTCACACTTAGAGCTATACTATTTGTTGAAACAGTTTTTGACAGAATAGTGAGGAAGAATTATTTGCAAACTAAAATATACTTCTTCAGGATGAAAAAAGTAAATAAAGAACTCAGGTACCCAGGAACACACAGGTACCCCGATGCCCATCCGAGATTCCTTTTAGCATTTTCCATGGAGACATTTCTCCTTTTGATACTGCATGATACTAGCCTAGAAATCTAGACGCCCCCTAGCGGCAGCAAATGTAATTTGCAGCCAAGATAGTCTAGCAACAATCCGTGGCTTGCGAGCTGGGAAAATGAAACTTCTATCAGGCCAATCACATTGTGTATAGAGTCCGCGACTGTGAATTTCCTGCTACTTGAAAACAAAGATGGATGCTGCTGCTGGCAAACAGAGATCTTTGAATCGCGACACGAGTTAAGCTTTTTTTAAATTGGCAAAAGTTTGATCAACTAACCAACTAGCTCTGCTGGTGGGAAAATGCATGGGACTCATGACTTGTAGCACTATCCTATCCGTTTATCCTGCACTGAGCACTGCCAATGGTAAGTTCCCAGACCCTACATCTTGATGTGGGTCTGGCTCGTCAGGCTAGCATGATACTTCACTTCAGATGAACTACTATACTATTCTATTATTGGTGCAGAACAAAAACAAGACTGCGTTGGCACATACAACACTGGTCTGAGTGAATTCCAGTGTTGTGAGGCTAATTAGAAAGGCCGTGGTGGTACATAACGCACATAGCAGATCGGGCCCAAAGTGGTGCTGGGAAACGTGCTGGAAGAGTGCGGTGAGAATGGGCAGCAGGGCCGCGGTGGCGTAGTTGATGATTTGGGACACGCCCTTTATCTGGCTGCGCTGGGTCAGCTTGCCCAGCTTCAGGTTCTCCAGGGTCTTCTCCAGGTCCTCCGCCGCATTCTCGAAGAACGTCCGCACGCCAGCCTTCACCAGCTCCGAGCCCGACTTCATCACTGTTCTGCAGGAGAGGAGGACAGAGGGTGCTATGAGTCTCATCGGCAGCCGTAGACAATCACAGAGTCGTCGACAATTTAGACAAGAAAGAACATCAGCTGACATGAAAAAACATCTCACACTAAAACTTTGTTTTCTAACATGGTAAAATGCATTTAACATGAAATTAAATGCATTTAAAGCACATTTCAATTCCCTAATAATACCCTGGTGATAGGATACACACAAGTTGTGCCAGGATACAAATATACAGCTAAACCTGTACTTCCAAAAGTGTCAATACAAATCCATTAGAGAGACACCACAGTAATAAAATTACAGCGATCATGTGAGGAAAAAAATACGACTTCAGGTTAAGCCTTACTCCACCAGGGTAACGACAGGCCATGGTTCATTCCCTAATTGCACGGTTTCATGGCAGATTTGACAGTGAAATCGAACCTGAAGTCCAGAGATTGGGCCAAGATGTGTAGGCAGCTCACCATGGTGGGAGAATCCGCACCTGACCAGAGTCATGAGAGAGAGAGAGAGAGAGAGAGAGAGAGAGAGAGAGACTGACGTCAGCTAATGCTGAGCGAGTGCCATCTAGCGAGTCCAAGCAGAGATGGGATTAAAGATGAACTGTCAGATAGAAGCAGACAATTATCTTACCAAAGAGAGAAATCCTATGTCTGACAAGAGCTGCCAGCTTACAGAACAGACTGTGGGGGGGAGGAAGAAGAGAAAGTGAGAAAGACAAGCGCAAGAGTTTGTAGGACGCATTGATTGGGGCGGGGTTGTGTGTGTGTGTGTGTGTGTGGGGGGGGGGAGGTACAATGAAATCACAAAGAGATGATCAAAGCAAAGAAAAACGTGCATGCTGAAGACACTCGCTGTTTCTCGTCTCTGGGCCATCTTGTTTCATTGTGAGATCATTCAGGTAAGGTAAGGCAGTGTAAGGTAGTGTTGAAGGGAAATTAAAGTGTTGCCGTGGATCGCTTGGGACTTGGTGCCTACCTGGCAATCCTCTCCTTCTCTTTGTTGGTGGCGTAGCCACTGCTACTGAGGTTCTTGCTGGCAGTGGACAGAAAGTAGAGGCAGTGGTTCTTTAAGTACTGGTCTATCAGGGGCAGCAGAATCTGAAATGTGGGGACAGGGACGGAATAATGTATCCATGCAACAGAATACACACTTTATGAATGAATCCATGTGTATTTTCATTGTGGGTGGTTAATATACCTTGGCAAAGAACTTAATCTCTTGCTCATGAGGGGATTTGTCGGTTTTGCCACTGGATGCCATGGCCTCTGAAGGAACACAAAGTAGACATCATGTTGCGGCACCAAATCATGCAAAAACTAAGTATAAGTATATAAGTATATATACTCTTTAGATCCCGTGAGGGAAATTTGGTTTCTGCATTTATCCCAATCCGTGAATTAGTGAAACCCACTCAGCACACAGTGAACACACAGTGAACACACAGTGAGGTGAAGCACACACTAATCCTGACGCAGTGAGCTGCCTGCTACAGCGGCGCTCGGAGCGGCAGTGAGGGGTTAGGTGCCTTGCTCAAGGGCACTTTCAGCCGTTCCTACTGGTCGGGGTTCAAACCGGCAACCCTGCGGTTACAAGTCCGAAGCACTAACCAGTAGGCCACGGCTGCCCCTACTGCATGAAACGACGAGGTCGTCAAGATATATACTGTCATTTCAAACAGCTTTTCATTTTCTGATGAACTGATTTGAAGTGGAGTCGAGCCCACATCCCCAGGCTGCTCTGCGGCTTTACACTCACCCAGGTGGGCGATGAACTCCTGGGCCGAGTCCACATAGCTCAGCAGCCTCTTGAGGAACTTGGAGGCCAACCTCTTCTCCATATTAGCTGAGTCTTGCTCCATACTCTGATGGTCCCTGTTAGGAGTTAAGTATAAGTATTAGGTATAAGTATATATACTCTTTTAATCCCGTGAGGGAAATTTGGTCTCTGCATTTATCCCAATTCGTGAATTAGTAAAACAGACTCAGCACACAGTGAAGTGAAGCACACACTAATCCCGATGCAGTGAGCTGCCTGCTACAGCGGCGCTCTGGGATCAGTGAGGGGTTAGGTGCCTTGCTCTAGGGCACTTTCCTACTTTCCGTTCCTACTGGTCGGGATTTGAACCGGCAACCCTCCGGTTACAAGTCCGAAGCGCTAACCAGTAGGCCATGGCTGCCCCCGGAATTGAATTAGAAGGAGCTGAAATAATGATACAAGCTTTATATATCAGCTGTCAGATGGCAATTAACTGAAAGGCAAGAGGTCCAGAAAACTACAAACTCCAAGATTTCTTTCCTTTCCAGGACAAAATGCTAAAACCATTTTCTCTGACAAAAAATCTGTAAGTGCAGTGTAAGGAAGGGGAGACCTTATGAAATTGGCTCACCCTACTCCAGCACTGCCCAGTGTACTGTTCACTTGCACCCAGAATACTAAGTGAGTGCAGCACGGCGGTAGCCACATTCTCGGTCTTCTTCTCACCTGCTTATGGCGTAGCCGTTGACCTGCAGGAATCTAAAGAGCTCCTGGGCCTTCTCGCGGTCGCGGTACTTCTCCTTGGCCGTCAGTGTGTCATAGGGCACCAGCAGGGGGTGAGTGCCCCCTCCTGCAAACGAAAAAAAAAAAAATGTCCGCGGTAATCTTAGTCAGTTAACACCTCCAGTTAGGATTATGCCTGGGGACAGCAAGTGGCAAGAAGCGAACCGTGTCAAACTCCGAGCTAATAATAGCAGTTACAGGAGGAGCATAGCCTACCTTTGCTCGTGAGCTCAGCCTTCTTTTTCTTGGACCAGATGTTGTGGTAGTTTTCGGCTACGATCTCCACCATGCCCTGTGTTGGTGTTGAGCAGATTTAGTTAGTTCCTATTCAGGCCTTTGCGTTCACTAGAAGAGTTGGAACCATTTCAATTATGCTGGTGTTTCAAAACGTGTATTAAAGCCCTAGAATGACATTTGTGGGAAATCGGTGTCAGGGAAAAGGCCACGTTAAAGGTTACACCAGATGTTGGAGTAATTTACATCCACAATCTCCCCACCCTGGATGAAGATGTTAGAAATAATTTGGAATTTAAGTCTGATCGCTGTAGCTCCTAACTAGTTCATGACTTAATTAACTACATTTCATACTACTGTGTATTTATAATTTATAAAGCGCATTCTATAAAGCACATTTAAGCACAACTTTCACTGAACTAAGCGCTGTACAAGCAGATTATAACATACTTATAAGCACGTGTTGAGGGTTAGCATCACTTTATGTCTGGACCAGGGGTGTGGTGGTAAAATAAGAGGTGGGTAAACTATGAATTCTGTAATCTCGGTGAGATTGCGGTATCTGATTTTTACGGTTAGGCATTCAGAACATGTTTGATGATGGTGGAGGTTATTGTCCGATGTTTATAACAATACCAGTTATATTAAATTGTTCCTAAAGTGTTGTACATATTGTGAATGTGGATAATACAGCGTGATTTTTGAATGTTGAAAGGTGAATAAACTCTTTTGAGTGCAATTGGTGAATAAACTCTTTTGAGAGTTGGATAAACTGTAACAAGAGGTGGATAAACTGTGTTTACTC
Organism: Alosa pseudoharengus; assembly: GCF_046254945.1. Classification (NCBI taxonomy): domain Eukaryota; kingdom Metazoa; phylum Chordata; class Actinopteri; order Clupeiformes; family Clupeidae; genus Alosa; species Alosa pseudoharengus. Next base: position 27,297,214 of record NW_027468859.1, on the reverse strand, counting down.
GTTTTTAGCCTCCACTACATCCCTGATCTGGACCATCACATACCTGCAACTCTCTGGACAAAACCACATTGTCCAGATCCAGTGGTGTGGGTGTATATGCTCCGCTCTGTAAAAACAAAAACCCATAAGTCTGAAGACAGCAAGGGGGTTTGGCTGCTCTGTGGCCCTATGGCTGTGTTATGTAGTGGTGAGACCGGGTGGAAATAAGCTTGCTGAAGGAAAAGTAATCACGCTCGCTCGGGCTACCTCGGAGATCTTGCGCTGTTTCTCGCTCTCTCGCTGCTGGAACATGGCCTCTCCCGCTTTGGTCCGCTCGATAGTCCAGCCCATAGCTAACATGCTTTTCAGGGACTCCTTCACTGGGTAGCGATAAGTCTCCCTTTCCTAGACGCACACGCACACACGCACGCAGACAGACACACACACACACACACACACACACACACACACACACACACAGGCAACAATCCAGCAGGGTTTTTAAATAGGAAATAGAATAGGAAATACAATAACAGATTTGGAAATGATTATGTTCATTTCAATGTGAGCCACACAACTTAATTGTAAAGACTCGGCCTGCTCGTGTCACCGCAGTTCCCTCGGTGGAGAGCGCGCACGGTACCTTTTCGCTCAGTGATTTATATGGCTGGAGTAATGGATGAGTTTTGGCCTCGTTGTCCACTTTCTCACCGCGATTCCAGCCCTGTGCCAACTGCAAACAGAATGGCAGTGAGAGTCTGTTAAAGAGAGGTAGCCCTGTCCCACATGGCATCCATCTCTGTCACTGAGCTTTTAAATGAGATATGGAAATTGTTTTGAAGGGAATGCATTTGCCTTGTGCCCCCAACACACACACACACACACACACACACACACACACACACACACACACACACACCACACGCACACTCTCACACACACTCACTCTCACACACACACCACACACACACACACACACACACACTCCGCCCTGCCCACAAATTGCCAGCTTGCTTGCTCGCTGCTCGCTCCCTTGCTGTGCTCACCCACCTTCTCTGAAGACCATTTCTCGTGGGAATGCTCAGCATACTTGTTGGCAATGTATTCCAGCTTTTCAGGGAGGGAAATGCTGAAAGAATCAAAAACATGTGGTGTCCGTGATGTTCTCACATAAAATACATTAGTGGCTCGTGGAGATTGAAACGCTGCAATGTGAAATGGATGCGGTGTGCTATGGTGAGGGGTGAGCACGGTTCCGTGCATGCTTGCACTCACTTGGCAGTGCTAATGGGCTTGGGGTCGAAGTTGCCCTGGGCGTCCACGGAGGTCTGCTTCTCCAAGACGGACACGGGGCTGGCATCCACGAAATCGGGCGGCAGCGCCCCAGAGATGGCACACAGGCACTGCATGGCCAGCTTGAAGAGGTCGGAGTCATATTTCTGCAGGTACAGATACAAACACGCTTACACACATGAGCACACAGGTACACAAATGCGCACACACACACACACAGACACACACACACACAGACACACAGACACACACACATACACACACACACACACACACTCTCTCTCTCTCTCTCTCATAGAGTAGAGCAGAGAAACTAGAGGGACTGTGTAGTTACCTGAGGATACCTCTCTCATCCTTTTGATTTCACTTCAAAAGAAGCTGAAGATCTGAGTTTAAGAACTCAGCCTATGAATAATTTGGTGTACTCTTTCTCCTTTTAGCAGCAGACGCACAATCTCGGTCTTATTATAGTTCCAAACCCTCTATGCGCAGCCTTGCTTTTTTTAGTCTCATGAATAAAAATGTGCCGTGTAGAATAAATATTGAAGTGGTACAAACTGTGTTCTAGATAGAACACTGCTAATTACTGGAGAAAGGCAAAGCCATTTTTGTTTTTTATTAATAATAATACAGAAGCACAATTTGGAAGCAATACAATAGAGCAATGAAAAGAAATACAAGAATACAACTAAGACTGAAACACCCAGGGTCCTCACATGGGTGTGTGTGTGTGTGTGTGTGTATGTGTGTGTGTCAGTGTTGTGCGTGAACGAGTTCAAAAGAACGCGTTCATTGAACACGCTCATTTTTTCGTGAACGTTGAACTGAACGCAACACATTTTTTAATAAAGAACTTGAACATGAATTAGTTCACATTATGTGTCATGAACGGCAGACATCACTGTAAATGAACGTTGGAATTTGTTTTCCATTGAAAACTGAGTGACATCTGTTTTCTCTTTTGAAACGCAACGAGAGAAAGTTCCTCCCTCTTGTATTCTCGCTGGTGCCGCTTAAATCATGTAGGCTATCACCAGACAGAAATGGTTTTGACATTGTGTGCGCAATGCATTGCGGGCAACGTAGTGTCCGGCTGAGAATAGTTGAATAGCATAGGCCTACTGGCTTCCGCACAACGTTACCCGTGATGAATTGCAGCAGAGCGGGGCAGGCATAGCAACGCCGCGTAGCAGGCAACGACGAGAGCGCGGAGGGCTGGATTTCATTGCACTAAGTATAGAACTGGTCTACCTTGTCTGTACTGCTGCAAGTTTCATCACCTGGTAAGAAACCCACAATTGCAGTGTCATGAGCAAATGTCTACAATGAGCAGCTTTAAAGAACGTATAGTAATTTTTAGCTCATAGTGTGAAAAAACATATTTATTTGAATATCTCACGAAAAAAGTAAAATGAACTTTGAACTAGTTCAGAATTTAAATTTTGAACTTTGAACGTGAACTGTTCACTTTGAGCATGTATGAACTGAACTTGAACTAGTTCAGAAAAGCTGTGAACTGGCACAACACTGGTGTGTGTACAGTATGTGTGTGTGCGTGTGCGTGTGTGTGTGTATGTGCTTGTGTGTGTGTGTGCTCATATGTGAGTGCGTGCGCTCGTGCGCGTGTGTGTGCGCGTGCGTGTGTGTATGTGTAGTTGTGTGTGTGTGTAACATACTTTCTGGGAGAGGGCATCAAACAGTCCCCAGAAGAGCTTCTTGGTGAGCAGCAGCTCCTCCTCAGACGCGATGCCGTAGCTGCCCAGGCCCGTAGGCAGACAGTAGTACTTCCAGTTCTGCTCATAGTGGTTGGTCAGCAGCTGCAAAGACAAGAGACAACCAGACATATTTTATTTCATTTTTCCAAAAAGGCACAAAGGTACAGTGTTTCACATGGTTGATGGTATCAGGTGTGGCAATTTCCTTCTTTTTTTTTTTAATTATTACTTTTTAAACACTTTTAAATTATTGCCATTTTATGTTTTTATGTACTATCACCTTGTGTGTTATTTTATTATTATTCTTTACTTTTTAAACTATTCTTTGACTATTTCCCTTCTATGCTTTTATCAACTATTCCTGTTTGCTTTTGTTTATGTAAAGCACACTGAATGGCCTCTATGTATGAAATGCGCTATATAAATAAAGTTGACTTGACTTGACTTCATCCCTCGTTCCTGACATCCAATGCTGATGACTACGTTGAGACACTTCGGAAAATTACATTTCCAACTGTGACAACACGTGCTGGATTCCAGTTGTACTCGGAATTCCCATGTTTGAAGTTGTGATTTTTAACTGTCATGCCCCCTTGTGTCTGAATTAGGTCTGAAGTGATTAGAGAGAGGTTTATATACACCACACACTGACTGTCACACTGGCTACAGCTCACAACGTGAGTACTGTCATGGATCATGGATGTTTCATGGATCAAATAAGCCTCAAGCATTAAGATGGATGTACTGGGGTGCTGTGGACTGATGCTTTGTGTTTGTGATGGGAATGTTGTCCAAGTCACTCTTTTTTAGCCCATTTTCTCCTGGGATAATAGTGTGACATGACTGGTGCCTACACTGAATGTTTAATGGTCAAGTGCCATGTGTTAACCCTGTCTGTATTGATGAGTGGAGGTGCAAAACGCACACCAGAAAAGGAGGTGCTGGCAACCAGTAAAACACTTGCAAAAGGAGAGAAGTGCCGCACACTCCCGAGTTACACATATAAGTCTTTAATGTGACTAGAGTGACAACGTTTCGGCCTGTCGGCCTTCCTCAGGTCGCGTGTCTGTATTGTCATGCCAATGAAAACCTGACATGTTTTACTCATTGAAAAAATAGCTACGGAGATAATACATGACCTATAGAAAGACATTGTTCCTCCGCGCTTTTGTGGTAAACAATCAGGTGCATCAACGGAAGAGGACTAATTGTAGAGAGAGAGAGAGATGGCTCCTACTCCTAGACGTGGGTGCACGTCGAAACATCCCTTGTATGTTGGCACCTTAAAAAAATAAAATCTAAGGATTTAACTTCTGTGCTGCTCCGGTGAACTACCGTACGTCTCTCTCTCTCTCTACAATAAATGACTTACAGTATTGGTACATTCACTCTTTCCAGGCATAATGACACCTCAAAGACAGAGAGGAGGCAGGTAGAGAGGTAGAGAGGGAGTGGTGTGTGTGTGTGTGTGTGTGTCTGTGTGTGTGTGTGTGTCTGTGTGTGTGTGTCTGTGTGTGCATGTTATATGGTGTGTGTGTGGCAGGCAGAGAGGGAGTGGTGTGAGGTGAGAGGCAGAGGAGGTGTGTGTGTGTGTGTGTGTGTGTGTCTGTGTGTGTCTGTTTGTGTGTGTGTGTGTGTGTGTGTGTGTGTGTGTGTGTGTGTGTGTGTGTGTGTGCGTGTCTGTTTGTGTGTGTGTGTGTGTGTGTGTGTGTGTGTGTGTGTGTGTGTGTGTGTGTGTGCGTGCGTGCGTGCGTGTTAGTGTGTGTGTGTGTGTGTGTGTGTGTGTGCATGTTATATGGTGTGTGTGTGTGTGTGTGTCTTTGTTTTGTTATGTGCATAACCACCAGTGTTTTTTGTTTTGTTTTGAGCTCACAGACTGAGCAGACAGCCAGAGGAATGGAGGAGTATTTCACTGAATGCAATTAAAAAAAATGTAATGATTTATAATCAAGGTAGACTACTTTAACCAGCCAACACACATCTGATTTAAGACCTGCAACAAATCACTGCAAGCAGAGACTCACGGACAGGTCTGTGATTGACAGCTCATAGGCATGTAGAAAAGGAACAGGGCTTGTCGGATTAGATGGCTGCAGCTTTGCACGTCATAAAACATAATGCACAACACGTCCGCCAAATTAATTCATTGCGGTGAGTGCGGTATGAGTGACAGCGATGCAGTCAAAAGCTGGACTGAAAAAAAAGTCTGGCTGGACGGAATGGACCAGAAAATGAATGGGGCAGTATGGGGCAATGTGTGCATGTCTGTTAGAGAGAGAAAGATACAGAGAAATAGAGCAAGAGAGAGGGATATTGATGGAGTTGGAGGGAGAAATAGAAAGAGGGAAAGCGAGAGAGGGAAAGAGAGTGATAGAGAGAAAGAGAGAGAGAGAGAGGCAGAGAGAAAGTGAGAGAGGGAAAGAGAGTGATAGAGAGAAAAAGAGGGAAAGCGAGAGAGGGAAAGAGTGATAGAGAGAGAAAGAGAGAGAGAGAGGCAGAGAGAGAAAGCGAGAGAGGGAAGGAGAGTGATAGAGAGAAAGAGAGAAAGCGAGAGAGGGAAAGTGTGTGATAGAGAAAGAGAGAGAAAGCAAGAGAGGAAAAGTGAGTGATAGAGAGAGAGAAAGTGAGAGAGGGAAAGTGAGTGACAGAGAGAGAGAGAGAGAAAGCGAGAGAGGGAAAGAGAGTGATAGAGAGAGAGAAAGCAAGAGAGGGAAAGTGAGTGATAGAGATATGAAGAGTGCTGCTCGTGTCTACGCTATGTGTGTGTGTGTGTGTGTGTGTCTTGTGGTGCCTGCAGACATGGCTCACCCTGATGGGCATCTTGCAGTACTCGGTGAGCAGGGGCACATCGAACACCAGACGCCTCAGTAGCTGCTGCAGCATAGAGGGACGCAGGTGTCTGCCACACAACACAAACAAAAACAAAAATAAACAACAACACACAAACAAGTTAACAGCTGATATGCATACATACTGGTACAAAACAATGGTTCTCATCTAAACAAAACCATCATACATCATTGTGTGTGTGTGTGTGTGTGTGTGTGTGTGTGTGTGAGTGTCTAGTGTGTGTGTGTGTGAGTGTCTAGTGTGTGTGTGTCTGTACACACGTAAACACATATTCTTCGTGTGGGGGTATGTGACTGAGTATGACTGAGTGTGGAGGCAGGTGAGTATGGAGGTGTGTCAGTATGGAGGTGTGTCAGTATGGAGACAGGTGAGTATGGAGGTGTGTCAGTATGGAGGTGTGTCAGTATGGAGACAGGTGAGTATGGAGGCAGGTGAGTATGGAGGTGTGTCAGTATGGAGACAGGTGAGTATGGAGGTGTGTCAGTATGGAGACAGGTGAGTATGGAGGTGTGTCAGTATGGAGACAGGTGAGTATGGAGGTGTGTCAGTATGGAGGTGTGTCAGTATGGAGACAGGTGAGTATGGAGACAGGTGAGTATGGAGGTGTGTCAGTATGGAGGCAGGTGAGTATGGATGTGTGTCAGTATGGAGACAGGTGAGTATGGAGGTGTGTCAGTATGGAGGTGTGTCAGTATGGAGACAGGTGAGTATGGAGGCAGGTGAGTATGGAGGTGTGTCAGTATGGAGACAGGTCAGTATGGAGGCAGGTGAGTATGGAGGTGTGTCAGTATGGAGACAGGTGAGTATGGAGGTGTGTCCCTTACGAGCAGATGGCCAGGAGGCACTCCTCGATGGCATCTCTCTGGGCCTTGGTGAGCGAGCGGCCCTTGGACAGGCGGTAGATGGTGTGCAGCGTGGAGTCGATGAGCATGGCGTAGTGCTCCGTGCTGGAGAACAGGTGGGCGCAGCGGGTCAGCAGGGGCAGGACGGCCGAGCCGATGTACCTGTTCATCGCCAACGCCGTCTCCGTGGTGCTCAGCACCTCCTGACCAGGGCGAGACACATGCACGTGTGTCAAGGGGTGGACATTTCACTTCCTAAAATGTGAGCATCCGCCAGCCACTGAACGGTAGATCACTATTTTGCTTCTGACCACCACCAGTCACTTTTATATAGTCAGTCACACATACATACACATGCACACACACGCACACACACGCGCACAAACACAAACACGCACACACACACGCATTAACGTACATAGATAAGTACATACAGATACACATGCACACACACACACACATAGAAACAAAGATACAATCGCAGACACACACATACACACACACACACACACACACACACACACACACACACACAGATGCAGATAAAAGCTGTTAAGCTAGCCCGCACTAAACCCTTACTGACAGATTAATTGCACAGATATTTACATTGTCAGTGAAAAACACCAGCGAGCATGGGAAAGAGTGACGAAACATATATTTATATATACACACACATATACACAGTACCGTGACAACAGCCATACCAATCACAGCTTTGAGGATACGCAAAGGGATTCAGTCGGAGTGCACTACAAGCATCTAATGGTGGTACATCTCTGACAGATGGACAGCGATGGGCTATTAGTGGGCAGCGATGGGCTATTACATGACAGCCTGCGATATGGCACGACCCTAGCCCAGCTTTTCAGCACTGTTGTGCGGACGCGTGTGTGTTGACTACAACACAGCTCTTGCCAATTTCGTCTGTCACCACATCAACCGCAAGCCCAACTGGCAAGGGTTCACCCTAGAGGCCTAGAGAGTGAGCGGTGCCTTCGCTTTAGACAGGAGCACGGAACACCACATCACCCACAGAGCTCTCGTCACAGTAAGACAAGACAAAACACCAACTTAAAATGTCAGTCAATCCAAAACACTATGGGATAACAGTTAGCTGTTAGTCAAAACAAACACTGCATCTCTAAATAGATCTCTAATATAATATAATATAATATAATATAATATATAATATATAATCTCTAACATCTAACATCTCTAATACATCTCAACCTAAATAAATATGACTGCCAAGAGCTATCACAGTCAAGTTATATTCTGTATATTCAGTTATATTCTGTTCTACATTATCACAATTACTATAACACAGTTCATCTGCTATGGAAATGTCATTTCATTTTCAGTTCATTTCACTCTGGACGTGAGTGTGAATAACTAGGTAACTGAATAACGCTGTTTGGGCATCTGTGGATTTGTATTCGTTGATGTCTGTTTGTGAATGTTTGTGTGTGTGTTTGTGTGTGTGTGTGTGTGTGTGTGTGTACAGTGGTGTAGACTAGTTAGCTGTAGTGGATATACAGTACTGTGATGTAGTAGTAAGCTGTAGTGCGTACACTGTGATCAACCCCAAATGTTAAAATGTATCCTTGCCTATTTTAAGTGGGTATACTGAGATGGTGATGCTTGTTAAGTGGGTATACTGAGATGGTGATGCTTGTGGGTATACTGCGTAGTCCTGTGTATCACGTAGACTACACCACTGTGTGTGTGTGTGTGTGTGTGTGGGGGGGGGGGGGGGGGAACTCACTGTGTCCAGAGAGGCAGAGGCGCGAAGGTCCGGCAGGAAGCCCACCTCCAGCAGTTGGAGCAGGAAGGCCTGGTCTTCAATACCGTACACGCGATCGAGGAACAGCACCATTGGCGCCTTGTGCTCGGGGCAGAAGCTGGCCGACATGTCCGGCTCCGTCACCGAGCCGTCTGAGAGAGGGATGACAGTATGAGAGAAGAAAAGAAACAGAAGGAGAGGAGGAGAGCATGTGAGCAAGAGAGAAGGAGAGAGGCAGAGGACAGGGGAGCAGACATAAGACCGAAAGCCAGAATTAGGGAAGCGTATGAGGCCTGTAAAGAATTGAAGAGATGAGGACCATAAAATAAGAATGCAGTCCTGATGGACACTGTGACACTGTGACATCAATGTAACCAGGAGTGACCTACACTACAGTGCCATTCCATTCCTTTGGGGGTTTACAACGCTCTTCCTTAGGGAGGTGGGCCTCCCTTGGGGGGGGGGGGGGGGTCATACCTTTATTGACGATGGGCATCTTGAGTGGGATGCTGATGATGCCAACAAGGTCCTTGGTTGGCACCAGAGACTGCAGGATGGCACGGATACGCAGCGCTTCCCCTTTGCCCTTGCTGATGAGCTGAGAAACACAACTCAAATGTTACCATTTCACCAATTTTGGCAAGATTCGTTTCTTTTTTACATTTATTCATATTGCCGATAAAACTTTTATCCAAGTTTGTGTGATCATTGAACCTATGGTCCTTTACGCTGTAATTGCCATTTGCCATTACCACTGTTAAAATATAAATGCATATAGTATAAGTATAAGTAAGTATAAGTATATATATTCTTTTGATCCCGTGAGGGAAATTTGGTCTCTGCATTTATCCTAATCCGTGAATTAGTGAAACACTCAGCACACAGTGAGGTGAAGCACACACTAATCCCGGTGCAGTGAGCTGCCTGCAACAACAGCGGCGCTCGGAGAGCAGTGAGGGGTTAGGTGCCTTGCTCAAGGGCACTTCAGCCGTGCCTACTGGTCGGGGTTCGAACCGGCCATATAAAATGAATGTGTTTTATGGTGTCCAAGTAAAGGGCCTGGACAGCTCAGTTGGTAGAGCATTAGACTTCATCAGGATTCAGGATGTCCCTGTTCAGGTGCTCTATTCTGCTTTGGGAAGTCGCTTTGGATAAAAGTGTCTGCTAAATGAGTACATGTGATGTAATGTGTCTTTTTACCAGATGACAAAAATGGCCTAAATCAGAGTGTGTGTGTGTATGGGACACCTACATGCATCTCAGGGGCACAGCGTCCCAGCAGGTCAATGAGGGCAGAGTAGAAGGACATGATGGCATTGCCAATGTGTGTCACCTCCTCCTCCTCCTCACCCTCAATGGCCCTGAGAGAGAGAGAAAGAGATAGAAAGAGAGAGAAAGAGAGAGAAAGAGAGAGATAGAGAGAGAGAAGGAGCGAGAGAGAAAGACCTGAGCGCAGCGTTTGATACTGTGGACCACAACACCCTCCTTACCCGTCTTGAGGACTGGGTAGGCATAAAGGGGACAGCACTACTTTGGTTCAGCTCCTACCTCAGAGAGGAGATTCAGCTCACTTGGTAACATACCCTTGACACAAACCACAGATCGGTTTGGAGATTGAGGGTTACGGATTCTGCTGGGGTTATCTAAAGCTTGATATTTGTATTTGAGTGTAGGGGATTTGAATTGTAGACTAGACTGGACTTAAAGCGCAATCAAATGTTTCACTTCAGTTTGATGTGTCATGTTTTCTTGGATTCATTACCTCCATTGTCTCTAAAATAGAAACATCTCTACGGACATGTTATTGATCTGAGAGAGTGATCTTACTCTAGAGAGTGGTCTTACTCTAGAGACATGTCATTGATCTGAGAGAGTGATCTTACTCTAGAGAGTGGTCTTACTCTAGAGACATGTTATTGATCTGTGAGTGTTCTTACTACATGTTATTGATCTGTGAGAGTGATCTTACTCTAGAGAGTGATCTTACTCTACAGACATGAGAGTGATCTTACTCTAGAGAGTGGTCTTACTCTACAGACATGTTATTGATCTGTGAGAGCGGTTATACTCTACGGACATGTCAATGATCTGTGAGAGTGGACATGTCATTGATCTGTGAGAGCGGTCTTACTCTACAGACATGTCATTGATCTGTGAGAGTGGACATGTCATTGATCTGTGAGAGTGTTCTTACTCTACGGTTATTGATCTGTGAGAGCGGTCTTACTCTACGGACATGTCATTGATCTGTGAGAGTGATCTTACTCTAGAGAGTGGTCTTACTCTACAGACATGTTATTGATCTGTGAGTGTTCTTACTACATGTTATTGATCTGTGAGAGTGGTCTTACTCTAGAGAGTGATCTTACTCTACAGACATGAGAGTGATCTTACTCTAGAGAGTGGTCTTACTCTACAGACATGTTATTGATCTGTGAGTGTTCTTACTACATGTTATTGATCTGTGAGAGCAGTCTTACTCTACGGACATGTCAATGATCTGTGAGAGTGGACATGTCATTGATCTGTGAGAGCGGTCTTACTCTACAGACATGTCATTGATCTGTGAGAGTGGACATGTCATTGATCTGTGAGAGTGTTCTTACTCTACGGTTATTGATCTGTGAGAGCGGTCTTACTCTACGGACATGTCATTGATCTGTGAGAGTGGTCTTTCTCTACGGACATGTCATTGATCTGTGAGAGTGGTCTTTCTCTACGGACATGTCATTGATCTGTGAGAGTGGTCTTACTCTACGGTTATTGATCTGTGAGAGAGGTCTTACTCTACGGACATATCATTGATCTGTGAGAGTGGTCTTACTCTACGGTTATTGATCTGTGAGAGTGCTCTTACTCTGGCAGTCCTCCCTCAGGCACAGTCGGGAGGTCAAGAGCCGGGTCCTGAGAGATTTTGATGGCCTCCTGCATGGCGGCCAGCAGGCCTTGACCACCCTCGCCTCTCAAAGCTGGGCCGAAACACTCGGGCCGTCGAATAAGCAGCTTCACCACCACATTGGCGTTCTCCTCCACGCTCTCGCCTAGGGTAAGTACACGCACGTATGCACACACGCACACACACACACACACACACACACACAGAGACACACACACACACACTAAATGCATACATAAAATACACTCTATCACATGATAAAAACCCATGTTAAATACCATTTCACCGAATCTGATACTTTGACTTTAATTGCCTGTTGAGGCATTGATGTTTACTAATAAACAACTCATGCATAATTAGCTGAGAGGGCAGCTAAGCTAAATTGAGCAAGCTAAGAGGCTTTTAGGCATTCAGGTGTGGCCAGATGTCTGTAAATAAAAGGAAAACAAATTCACCAGTCCAGTGTACCAACGTACCGTTGACGAAGACGGCGAAGCGCAAGAAGGAGAGGTATCGCTCCCCTTCCATGGGGTTCCAGCCGATGTCAGGGTAGCCCCTGTTCACTAGCATGGCACAGCTCTGAAGCCCACAGCCAGCCAGGTATGTAACCACCTACACACACACACAACACACACACACACACACACACACACACACACACACACACACACACACACACACACACACAATGGAACAGAAAGATCCATGTCTCAATACACATAGCGCATCAAACCACTAAATTATGCCATTTGCGTTTTTGTTTTGTTTTTTAAAGATTACAATCTTATCACCCAAAACAGTTACAACAAGGTCACATTGAAACTCTGCAGAGTTTTCCACAAAGAGTTCCTTTCAGTAGATGCTAATTTCATTCTGCATTCATTTGTATGTGCAGCTATGTAGATTGTGAGCGGCTATCTGAATGCGGCGCTGTTTCATCGGGAGAGTTGGGGAGATAAAGTCACCTTCTCCAGGTCCGGCTCCTCCAGCGCGAGGGCGAGGCCGTTATTATCCATCACAGAGGACGCAGCCACGTCCAGGGGCGTGGAGCCTCGCATAGCAGGGGAGGCTGTGCAGATATAGAAACACACACACACACACACACACACACACACACACACACACATACACACACACACACACACACACAGTGTCAGAGAAACACACCTGGACATACACAAATACATGTACAAACACAACCACACACAAATATACACATATTTGTACATGCACACAGACACACACTCTCTTGCTCACAGACACACACACACACACACACACACACACTCCCTTGCTCTCCCTTGCTCACAGACACACACAGACACACACAAACACTCCCTTGCTCTCCCTTGCTCAGAGGTCGCAGCCAAGCCCTATTAAACCATTATTCCCGACTAAAATGTGAAAAAAGTGTCTAAACAGCATGCTAGCACCCTCACAGCTTTGGCAATAAAGGGACAAATGAATTCACATCAGAGAGGCTATTTGTGTCACCTCCGTTAAACAGCAGGGGGCACTGTCCCTCAGTCCTTCTCAATCAGGCACATCCGTTAACGTTATCAATCCGCTCACCACCTATTCAGTTTCACCCTGATTTATAGTTTGACACAACACAGCACATGTGTCTGCTACTGAGTTATATAGTGGCCCCAGAGAGATAAAAAAAAATCCATGCTTTCAGCAGACTATAAATTGCTGGAATTGTTGATGAGATTTGATACATGGATAACTGCTTACATCTACTTTACAGAAAAACAAGCAGCTCTTTTTAAAACGGGAGGGCATGTTTAAAGACAGCTGAGGGCTTAAAGGCTGCGTGCGTGTCACGTCCAGCCAACCCAGGCTGAGAGGACCGGACTGGGCGGAGGCCACTGAGTCTGTGAGTAAGCGAATCTGCAGCTGTTAATGACCCTGAGGTGACAG
>NW_027468859.1:27256433-27281433 GCF_046254945.1 Alosa pseudoharengus | reverse complement strand
CTCGAGCGCCTGCTAAGTTGTTAGGCCTGGGCAACATCTCCACCTGCTGAGCTTCATGTCTTAATGACAGATAGGCTTTCCATTCCGATCAGGCCCTGGCATCACTCATCTGTTTAGTTCCACGCCACAACTCAATTGGGAGCTACACCCCCGCAAGCAGCTTCTGTTCTCTTGCCCCTTTTGGAAGCTATCAAACTTTTAGCACAAAGCTGTTCAGCAGTATGCACTCAAATTGTATACAACAAATAACAGCTAAAACATTACGGGACATTTGTGATTTACTTCAGAGTACCTCTTGTGCCCGAAAAGTCCCAATTTGATGAGCATGCCAGTTTGTGAGACTGTAGTAGTTTTGCGGACCCTTTTCCTGTGTGTGAGGGCATCTGACTCTGGCTTGACCTACCTGAGACTTGTCGTCTCCTCCCAGGACGTTGACCATCACTTGCATGACAGTCTCGTGCATACCCAGGACTCTCATCAGGTTGGGATGTTGGTAGAACACTTTGTTGTTCATGATGTCACTATAGGGAACGCCAGACAGAAGGAGTGGTGAGAGGTGTGATTATACGTCCAACAGCCGTACAAGCAAGGAGTGTTGAGAGGTTTGATTATACTTCCAACAGCCGTACAAGCAAGGAGTGTTGAGAGGTTTGATTATACTTCCAACAGCCGTACAATCTACAAAATTCTATTTATTATGCAAATTTTGTGTCTGTGACCCTATGAAGTGTTCTTTTTAACGTAAAGCTGTTAATGCTTCTTAATCAACTGAACAACATGGCAGTCAGATAAAGGAGAAAAAGAAATGGTCTCTTGCTTCACTACAAGCTTTGAGGCCAACCAACCAGCCATCCTCAAGCTGAGGGCTCTTTCAATCAAGGCTCAGGCTGAACAAGAGGTTTTTGAACAGTGATGGATGGATTGAGGCCACAGTGCTAGCTGGTGACTAAGAGAGAGAGCTGCACACTTTATAAACCTTAGGTATGAGCTACACCAGGCGCGTAACTGAAGCATTGCGTTCGCAACGCGTAAAATCTATTTTAGATGAATGGTCTATTTTTTTCGAACGTACGCCCCACTGTCACGTCTGGTGTAGCTACTTCCATTGATTATAATGGAAGCTAATTGTTGCAGCAGACACAACGCGAACGGAACGCTTCAGTTACGCATCTGGTGTAGCTCAGTCCTTACATTACAGGCTTACTGCAGACGCTAGCAGCCATTATGTTTAGCTTAATTGCTAGCAGCACCCCAACCACTCTCCCATGCCAGAGGCTGCAAGTGTAATCTGTGTACAGTAATGTCCTGCGTATTAGTCGCATTGTGTATAAACCGCAGGACAGTGTTTTATGCAAGTTAAAAAAAACAAACCCATAAATTAATTAATATTTAAACCATATTAAATATCCTCATGTATCAACATCATAGCTGAAGAAATTTTGCAAAATTAATGTATAAACCGCGGCTAATAGTTGGGATATTACGGTATATGTATGTTGGAGCATCGGGGTTCTTGGAATTCCAGGAAAAGTAATGGGTCTTTTAAGAATCTAATTTTCAAGGCTTTGAAATTCAGTGAATTCACTGATCATCACTAATGACATTAAGGTTTAATGATATGAATTATATAATTGTACTCTTCTATAGAGTTTCCACATGAACTGACATATCGGAGTAAATAGCCTAAAAGAAAAAGCAATGTAAAACGGTACACAATTTAGTATACTTGGTTGTATACTAGGTTGTGAGAGGTCATGTTGTTTGTATGTTATGTTTGTTTTGTTCCATGTTGTCAGTGAAAGTCAATGTGAGCCCTGGAGGATGATGGGAGTGTGATGATGCGCTGTGGCCCCACCTGAGCCCGTCGATCATGAGCCTCTCCTCCTCCAGGCCCATGCGCACGCTGAGCAGCGAGCGGATCTGACCGAGCGACGCCAGCAGGTGGGTGGCGTCCTGCACCGAGGCGGCGCTGATGGTGTAGCTCTTCCTCATGGAGCGCAGCAGCTCGCCGATGCCGTCGTACTGCCTCCGCAGCAGGCTGAACATGGTGCGCACCAGCTGCGGGTCCTGCACCAGGCACTCCTGCGCCCACGTCACCATGGTCTGGGAGATGAGCTCCTTCAGGTTGGCTGGGGAGGCACATGCACACATTAAAATGAATGTGTTGAAAACAACACAACTTGCGTTGTTTTTTTAACACATCTCTGTGTCCAGATAGGGACGACACAGTTTGTGTTGTTTCTTTTTTTTATTTTTTGTTACACAATATGTGTTGAAAACAACACAAATTGCATTTTTTTTCTCTGTGTCCAGATAGGGACAACAAATTCATTTTAAGAGAATAGGCTTAAGTTCACAACTGTAATAAAAAATGACTAACCATGAGCCCCAAAAGGCAAGTAGCCTAGGGAACTAAGGGCAAAGACTTCGGGAGGTGCTTACAATTACATAACCATCTTTAAATCTTTACATAACCTATTTAATTCTTCAGAAAAGCGCATTTATAATTTTCTTACAAACAATTAAATGAAACGAATGCATCTACCATTTGCCAAATATGTTCAAGGTAGACAGGCTAATTCAAAATAAAATATAATTTAGAGGCAAACCCAGTAGGCATTTTCAGACCTGATTTATTTATTCTCAATCAGAAATAGAACAGCACTATTCTCTTTCTGCGTAGGCCTTCTCAATCCACTCGGAAGCGAAGTGCCCTTTTTGATGTTACCAAAACTATGGTCGTGTCAGCAGCTTCGGCTGGCTGGTGAGTCTTTATGAGGGAATTGGAAACTATCACTCAGGCTGAAGACAGAGAGAGAGAGAGAGAGAGAGAGAGAGAGAGAGAGATCGCTATAGGTCTGCGAAGTGCTGCGGCTGTGCCTTCCCAGCTGAGTCAGTCTTTCCCGCGACCGACAGCCCTACACGGTGTTATGACTTCATAAGGATGAATCAATACACCAGCTCGGCACTTCTGGAGGGGTAGCAAGATCATTACCATGCGCAATAGATCATAATCTGGTGAGGGGGGAATGGAGATGTTGCAATTTAAGCATTTAGCTGACACAAGTAAACAGTTATTTTTTTTCCTCACAGAAATTTATTTATAGCACATTTCAAGCGTTTTAAACCAAAAGCTCCAAGTCTCCTAAAGTTTAAACAGTATTCTATACATCAACAAATCCAAATGTGAACATTTACATTCATCCATTTAGCGGACACTTCTGTCCAAAACAACTTACAAAATAACATCCAAGCTACAATGCAGAGGAGACCTTAGGCAACAATAGTTACTACCACAATAAATACCAGGAGGAGACCATAGTACAATTAAAGGGTTTGGAAAGTGCTCAAGTTTCATTTGGACACATATGGATGGCCACTGTCCTCCAGGTCACTAAAGTCCACTCTGACCATCAGCAAGCATCTAATTGGTCCAGAATTAACGGAACTGGCATTTTGGGTTCTGTTCAGGGATGAGCTCGGTGCCAGGATGTTGGCAGCATCTGCTGTGGCTCTGGCCAATGCCCGCTGGCCAGTGCCTACTGATGTGTTTTGCTTCCAAAAACACTGTTTGTCCCCCTAATGTCCACGGGCAGCACAGAGATGTGGGGTCAGGGATGCGGGTTTAATATGCAGGACAGAGTGTGACGGTCAGGTGAAAAGCCTTTCCTGGGGAGAGTGACGGGACGGCCACATACCAGGAAAAGAAGCATAGAATATGCCACATGTTCAGCCACCCCAGGAAGAGCACTGCTTGAAAGTTAATACTACAGCACTACGGGGGAGTGCTTATTGGTCAAGGTAACCTTTTTTGGATCACCGCTTTTGCAACATCCATCTTTTTAGCTGTGTTCATGATTAATTCTATACATATGCAGTATATATAATTTGGTGTTCAGCTTCAGTTAAAACAAACTTATGTGTGACTTTTTCGGCGGACGCACAGTGATTTTTTTTTTTAGAGCTAATTACACTGACCTACATACTTGACAGGGGGGCTGCTGAGTCTCCAAACTCACCTCCCTCTGCATCCTAAATCTGCTGAATTATTTATACACCCCTAATGAGTCGCGGGAATTATTTTAGCATCCCTGGAAGTGTTTTGCGAGGCTCCTTTTAACATACTGTACAGCCTGCCTCAGGGTGCTTGACCTTCAATCACAAGAGTGGACGTGTCTTCCAAAAGTCTAAATACTCATCCTGTAGATTGACTGGCTTTTCTCCAATAGTGCTTTGAAGAGTATGTTTTTTGCAGCATGAAAAGGGTAGTGATAGTTGACCTTGGTTTGTGATCCCTACACATACAGCTATCAAGACTTTTTATGTGTTGTTCCACTACCAGATCAGATCAGGGGTGTTCTCTCTATCGTCAAGAAGCTCCTGAAGACCCAACTCTTCTGAGAGCATCTCCTCTCCTAACACATCTATTAACCCAACACACCTAACATGCACTTACCTAACACACCTATTAACCCAATACACCTATTAACCCAACACACCTAACATGCACTTACCCAACACATATATTAACCCAACACACCTAACATGCACTTACCCACACATCTATTAACCCAATACACCTATTGACCCAACACAACTAACATGCACTTACCCAAGACACCTATTAACCCAACCCACCTAACATGCACTTACCCACACATCTATTAACCCAATACACCTATTAACCCAACACAACTAACATGCACTTACCCAACACACCTATTAACCCAACCCACCTAACATGCACTTACCTAACACATCTATTAACCCAACACACCTATTAACCCAACGCACCTAACATGCACTAGTACTTAAGGTTGTTTAGGTGCTGGCTTACTGGGAGCAGCTTGTTCCTTCTCTGTTGGTTCCTTCTCAGTTTTCTGTGGCCGGCCTTTGATTTTGTAGACGAGGGACATCAGGCGGCCTTTGATGGAGGTGTCCGGTTCCTCCTCCTCATCTTCAATTGGGATTCCTGAATGGGGACACACAAGGGAAATGTATTTCTGAAGTCACTCACATTTGGACACTCACCTGTTAAAATGTGTGTGTGTGTGTGTGTGTGTGTGTGTGTGTGTGTGTGTGTGTGTGTGTGTGTGTGTGTGTGTGTGTGTGTGTGTGTGTGTGTGTGTGTGTGTGTGTGTGCGTATGTGTGCGCGTGTTTTGCAAGGCACAATCGGGCGGGCCGATATGGCTTGGACCCGTTTTATTATGCTGAGGAGAAATGGTGATACTGTATATGATGCCAAATAATCTTATAATAAATATAAAATAATCTTACAAAATAATGTATACACAGGGACACCTTCATGTATATGGAAAAATTGTCAATATTGTGATATGATATAGAACAATGATAACAATACTGTATATGATATGTGATACAATTTGGCAATATGACAATGTATGTGTGTGTGTGTGTGTGTGTGTGTGTGTGGAGAGAGTCTTACCACAGTGTATTCTCAAGTCGTCATGGAAAATATGCAGCTCATCTTGAATTTCCTCAGGGCAGGGACAGTCATCCCCAAGGCTGAAGTTGAGCAGCATATTAATCTGCATGATGAGAGTTTAGAAGATACGCGCAGGAACAGAAAAGAAACAATAGGATCAAATCTGATTATCATGGTCCCAATGGCCTCTCTAGACATAACATGATGCAAGCTGTCCTGAAAATCATATGTATTGTATTGTATTGTATTGTAGTAACGGCTAGCAACCTAGCATTGGTTCTGAAGAATATGGCTTGTCTTTTCGGTAAAACAGAAGAGGAGAAGATTCATTCATTTTTTTCCAAATTAATTCACCCAAAGGAGCAGTGGAATCCTAAATTAAAATGAAAGCTTCCCACAATTAATAATTCAGCAAAAGAGCAGCCACGCATTTACAGGAAGTGAAACTGTCCGTTTCAAGTGAACACCACTTGAGAAAATTTCTCAAAAGTTCTCTTAAAGTTCAGACAGTAAAATGTTCATCAGAGGATACACAGCGACTTCCGTCAACTGCCACAATTTCTGTCTCTCTGTTACTAAAGCAGTTATGTTAATTCTACTTTCAGGCTTTCAGAGTTTGCCATGGCAAGACAGCATGTCTCATAGGGAAAAAATGCACTTCTTTTAGCTTAAAATAAAGGCTTCAAACTCATTTTGATGCTATGGATACTAAAGTGAATAAAGTCTCTGACAAGGCCAATACGTTTTTGATGAACCATCTAAGCGCAAAATGGTGTTGAACATTGATGCCAAGGGGCATAAATATAAATTCTTCCATGGTGCTGCTTTAAAGTTCTGCCAGGGCTGCAAGGATTTGTATTCAGCGGACACCTGACCAGTGGGACTGCTGGTACCTGTTCCTGCGGAGGGGAGCGGAACTCCCGGGTCTTCTTGGCGGTGACGGCAGCAGACATGTTTAGAGCCAGCATCAGCTCGTTGTATCTGAACTTCTGGTTGTACTGCAGCTTGGACACGTAGGCGTCGGCGAAGGCCACAATAGCCTCAATGCGCTGCTTCAGCTCACAGTCACAGAAGTAGTGCAGCAGCACACACATCTGCACAAAACATTTAGAGCAGCGTTAGCACTACATATAAAGCCAGCAAAAGATACCATGTGGGAATATTGAGAATATTGTGTACAAAACACATCGCTGGATAGCTTTGTTAAAAAAAACACATATAAGGAGCAGAATCAACATTCTTGGAACAGCTGTATACTGTACATTGGACTGTTTGATTTCTCCAGGTCACTAATGAATTTGGCCTGATAACTCGGCAATATTACAAGTAAACAAATGTTCTTCACATTTTACAATTCCATTCTGTTAAGACCAGACAGATTGTTTAAGTCTGTAGCCCAAGGAAAAAAGTAACCTAATAGGGAAGCTACACCAGGAGCGTAACTGAAATGTTCCGTTTACGACGCGTAAAAAACATTTTAGATGAATGGTCTATTTTTTTTCCGAACGTACGCACTGCTATCACGTCTGGTGTAGCTACTTCCATTGATTATAGTGGAAGCTAATTATTGCAGCAGACCACGTGAACGGAACGCTTCAGTTACATGCCTGGTGTACAGTAGCTTCCCTGTGATTGTTACTTGTTATGGCACTTTACATGGAACTGAGTCCATTTTGCTGCACTGTCCCTCCCCTCACAGTAGGACTTTCCAACACCACTGGCTCGTCCAGGCGGAACAGAAGGAGCTCTGACCTGCAGTTTGACCGACTCAGGCAGATGCTTCTCCAGGAGGCCCTTCGTGGGCTGTTTGGCCTCCTTGGCCTCCTCCTCCCCAGCCTCCACAGCCTTCCCCTCAGTACCGGTCACCTCCTCCTTCCCCGGTCCGGCCTCCACCGCCAGCGTGCCGGACTGCTCCTCGGCCTCCTGGAAGACGTTGGGCTCGATGAGGAGCAGGACGAGGCGCACCTCGTCGCTGGTCAGCGCGCCCATGATGAGCAGCGTGCTGATGAGCTTGATGATGGGCACGAACTGGTACTCCACGCTGCCCCCTACAGGGTCGCGGATGTGCACGCCGCCGCCGTGCACGGCCTCAGTCAGCATGGAGATGGCCTTGGCCTTGAGCTTGGCCAGCGGGATCTGTGGGCTGTACAGGTGCTGCTCGCGCTTGGTGCTGATGAAGCAGGGCGGCGAGAAGGTCAGTCCCGGCGCCAGCGTGGTGCTCAGGCCCACGCCGGGCAGCGTGTGGCTCTTGGACTCGTCGCGGAAGAGACGGATGCTGCGCGTCTCCGAGGTGACCGGGATGATGTATTCGTCCTTCATCATCAGGCGTGCCTCCTTGGCTCTGTCCAGGTGGATGCTGATGAGCACGTCGTAGAAGCCCTCACGCAGCTGCCCGGTCAGGTATTGGTTGTCGATGGTGTAGAGGAGCTGTGATTGGTCCAGATGGCTGCAGAGGGCGTGGGCCACCCGTGTGTTGCCCAGGGCGCACAGGGCGCAGTAGAGCTTCAGAGTGTGGTAGTGGAACTGGCGTAGAGTCTTGTTCTCCGACAGCTCCATGATATCAACACACCTGAACCACAAGAGAGCAATTCCATAGTAAACTGTAACATTCCAGAACATGGCACCTCAACAACTCAACTCATATGATGCTTCATCAGCACCTGTCTTGAACTGACACTCAGCTGTTTAAAAACAGCACTCACTGATGCACTTATTCTTACTGTACTCTACCGTTTTTAAATTGTCCTAAAATTGTTGAGAGAATTGCTTTAAAACTGAAACTGTTTACCATGTTGTTAGTCGCTTTGGTTAAAAATGCGTCAGCCAAATGTAATGTAATGTAATGATAAATGGCAAGAATTCCAAGAACATAGATCAGTGACAAGCCTGGCTAAGTTGAGACAGAGAAAATGGTAAACCTCCTAAAAGAACAGCCCAATGGTTTCATTCTCCTTGTGAAACAGAGCCATGGGGTTCTTTCTATTACTTGGTTTACCATCTACTTCTGAGGTAATTTAGCTTCTCACTAATATAATATAATCTATGTTCTTAGAATACCCCCAAGAAGAACCATAACAACATAATAAACATACTATAATAGTAGCTACATATTCAATCAGAACTCCTTCGAGGAAGATGTATTACCTTCTACATTAAACTGACAGTCAATATTGTACTGTATGTTTAAATAATATAATAAACAAACAAGTAGGTATAAGTATTTTAAAAGAATTGTTCCCAAGACAGTAATCAGGGTGCTTGAGTACACAGATTAATGGTGCAGCATATTGTATTCATAAAGAAAATGAGGTTTGTGTCACCCATACAAATGTATGTGAAGGGATTCTGTGTGTGTGTGTGTATGTGTGTGTGTGTAAGTATATGTGTGTGTGTAAGTGAGTGTGTGTGTGTGTGTGTGTGTGTGTGTGTGTACATAGCCCTTGAAAGCACTAAACTCTGCTGAAATACAAATGTATGCAATCACTGTCCTGTGGGACAATCTGCTGGCTCAGGTCTGAGTGAGAATCAGCGAGTGTGAAATCGCCGGGATGCCTCCCTCCCCACTGATCAGATCAGACGAACCCACACAGACAGAAGGCTGCCGTCCGGTCGTTCCGCCGGGCAGAGAGACTGACCTTTTTTTTTTTCTTTTTTTTTGTTGCAACGCGTAAACCCACTTGAATTAAAGGCTTTTTAACTATAAAAAGCAGTGTGCCTTTGGAATCTTTTGGTCAAACCAACTCTTTTAAGACAACAATTATTCCCTTGAAACCAAAGAGCACCTGCTTTCGAGAGATATCACTGACGAAGCACTTCCGACAACCAACCTTCCCCCTCCACATCCGTTCAGCTCAGTCTCTGAATGTTTTTAAGTCCCTTTTAAAGACCCACCTCTTTTCACTTGCCTTTGATTAGTGTTTTAAAGACCCACCTCTTTTCACTTGCCTTTGGCTAGTGTCTCCCTTTATGCCCCAGTGTTTAGTTTTAAATGTTCTTTTTTCTGCATTTCTTAATTTATTTTAACTGTAGCCCTTTTTGTTTTTGTGCCTTCCTGTATTTATTTATTGCACTTTATTGTGAAGCACTTTGGTGAGGCTAAGCCGTCTGTAAATGCGCTATATAAGTGAAATTGACATTGACATTGACATTTGGTATTTGAAGAGAGACTGACCTGTTTTGGTATTTGAAGAGAGACTGACCTGTTTTGGTATTTGAAGAGAGACTGGCCTGTTTTGGTATTTGAAGAGAGACTGACCTGTTTTGGTATTTGAAGAGAGACTGACCTGTTTTGGTATTTGAAGAGAGACTGACCTGTTTTGGTATTTGAAGAGAGACTGACCTGTTTTGGTATTTGAAGAGAGACTGACCTTTTCTGGTATTTGAATAGAGACTGACCTGTTCTGGTATTTGAAGAGAAGATTTTTTTTTTTTTTTTTTTGCTGCTCTTATTTTTTCATTATATGTGCCCTCTTATTTACTTATTTACTTACTTTTCGTTTACTTGAATGTTATGTTTGTCAGTGGACTTTAAAATTGGTAAAATATGTCTTGTCTCCACCGTGGGATAGTGAGAAACGTAATTTCGATCTCTTTGTATGTCTGGAACATGTGAAGAAATTGACAATAAAGCTGACTTTGACTTTGACTTTGACTTTGACTTTGACTTTGAGAGACTGACCTGTTCTCCTCGGGGATGTGCACGGCCAGCATCTGCAGCGGTTCCAGGCACTGCACCACCCAGCCATGCCGCTCGCTGACCCGCGCCGTCTCCACCGACAGGAAGGTGTTGGGCATGCGGCTCCACAGCACGGAGACGATGGTCTGCACGTCCAGCCGTGGCGGGCACTGGGGCACAGGGTTCCTGTGCAAGCTCTTGAAGATGGCCGACGACAAGGGCATGGCATCCTGCAGCAGCGTTGGCTCACAGTTAATAGGTACTAGCATGACCTGTGTGTTAATGGAACACGCCAACTTTTTGGGGAAATAAGCTTATTTGTAGTCTACCCCAGTGTTTGATAAGAGGATACATACCCTTCTCTTCTCTGCGTACAACAACCCAACCAGACACCGTCAGCCTAGCTTAGCATAATACACTGGAAGTGGGTTACACCAGTTAGCCTATAGTTCCCTATTGGCGTTGTTGCAGTGTTCCTTTAACTTGACTAATAAAAACCCAGCATCTCTATCATGTGTTTGATTAGAGAACATTACATTGATGAGATACAGTAAGTACACACAGTACAGGTTCAGATCATTCTGTGATATGATGAGTACATGTACAAGTGACACAGATAATAGCAAAGGTTCTTCAAAGTTTTTTTTTTTTTTTCTAAAATAAAGATAAAATCCAAAACCTACCTGGATCTTTGCAAACTCAAACTGGAGCAAATTAGGGCTTGTTGGCAGAATGAATGCTGCAGGAAAAAGCTTGGTGTTGGGCTCCACCTGGTTGAGGGACAGAGCAGAGAGTCAGAGTTGAGGGACAGAACAGGGGGGGGGGGGGGGGGGATGGTGGGTGGCAGTGCGTCAGGATTAATGTAAATCCAGTCTGCTTTCAGACGGGAAATAGATTGCGAGTTGTCTCCTGTGACAGTGTGAGCCCCTTCATCTGGCACTGCATCAACGTCAGCCATCAAGGAGAGGCAGCAGTGCATGGGGCTCATTAGTGCATAGCTGCCCAGGCTTCTCTTCTGGGCTGAGTTTGTAGACTTTCCGCTGAGAGATCAGCCTGGTTTCATTCAACTGCATATGGCCTTTTAATGGAGCCAATTACAGCACCGTCTTGTCAGAATATTATGGGATGTCTAGACGGCGAGCTCCAAGATGGATTTGAACACTCCGTTTTGACATTACTATTGGCTCTAATTCTGAGACAATTGGTATTCAGAGACCAAATCACAAAGTTGTGACTGTGGAGAATTTTCGTTGGCGAGCATCTGATTGGAGAGGGTTAAGTTGCAGCACACCTACCTGGTAAGTGGTGGGCAACTGCTTGCCATTGGCAGTGAATGAGACGAGACCAGAGGCCAGGTCTATGAAGCAGCCGATCTCAAGGTCAACATTGGAGTGGGATGAGGACGAGCCGAGCCCGATGTCCCCTCCACACACCATGTAGCAGTTACTCCTCCTCAAACTGACAACAGACAAGCCCATAAGGAAGCACAGTTTAAAATGGGACGCAAGACAGCAGGTAAAACAAAGAAGATGAGTTAAAGGTTTCTTGATTTTATTTATTCATTTATTTTCATAAGACAGATGGAGGCTTGCTGTTGTTGTTTTGTTAGTATTGCCTCACATTTACTTTGATAGCATTTGCTCAGGTGCAGGACAGAAAAACACACCTGCTGTTCCCACTAGAGTCCAAAGCTACTTGCTAACTCGCCAGTTTCAGACAAAAACTCACTACCGCAACTTTACATTTTAATCATGTCTTTTAAACTCACCTCTCGTGGACACGACCTCGTTCGTCTCCAAGGGTTACGGTGACGGTTCGGATCTTGCTGAGGCTGAAATTCTTGCTGTAGTAGTGGTAGTCAGGGGTAACCCAGCCCACCCACACAGAAGTGGGATCCTGACCAGCAAACACTCTCACAGAGTAATAGTACTGGGGGAAGAACAAGATATTTATGGTACATCATTCAGTATCCCTGTTCATACAGCACACAGGAGAAGGAGTAGCCACTTTTAAAGCAGCACTATTTGCCATTTTTTGATGTATGCTGTTGTCATGCAACTAGTTTTTGTATCATCTTAAAATTCATTTTGATGTTATATGATCTTGTGAAGGACAGATCAACACATCTCATTACAATCACCCATCCAGGATATCCACTATGCACTTTTGTGTTCTAGGGATGGAGCACACAGCAAAAATGAAAGAAAACCAAGCACAACACTGCTGACAATATAAGCAAAAGACACCAGATAACATTTTAGCAATCTTCTAGCAGTGCCAATAAGACTACAATGCCTAATTGCAATCTTCTAGCAGTGCCAATAAGACTACAATGCCTAATTGTATGGATGTGAATATGGTTTCATATTGGGAATATATATATTTCTTTACCTTTGTGATGCTCCCATAATCAATCTTGCCACCGTCTTTCTTGGGCGCTTCGGTTACCTCCATACCTTCAATGTTCTTTCTTGGCCCTGGGTAGAGCTCGACGGGCATGCTCAGTCGACAGTACACCATGTCCTTGTTGCTGGCCTGTGTGCCGTAGGTCTTATGGGACACCTTTAGGCACGGGGGTGTGTCCACAGTACCATCGATCCTGGTCACCTAAAACAGGAGGCCATACAACACATGGTCTGACATTCAGTGGTCGCATAGAGTAGTTGTAGTAGTGCGCACATCCCCATTGGTGAGGTGCAGGGCAAATGGAACTAGAAAAGGATGAAATGCTTAACCTGACTCTCGCCAGATTAATTTTGTTCCGCTTAACTCCACTCATCGATCTGGGATCGCTCCATTGGAGAGGTGTTAAAAAATTCAAGCCACTTGTCCGTCATCTTTATTGACGTGCTACTTCCACCACTCACATCGAAGCCAACCTGTGACGCTGGGAACAGTCTCACAGTCGCTTCTCCGCTACGTCACATCTATGAAACTCCCTACAATACAATCTCGTGCCGAAATCACTCTCAACGGAACCGATCCCAGATGGATGTGAGTGGAGCTAGGCGGAACGAAATTCATCTGGCGAGAGTCAGGTTATGAAATGCCCGCACTCTGCTAAAAACTCCCATAATGCCTGAGGAAGACCCAGCCGGGTCGAAACGTTGCAGCACATAATAAAAAGGGTTTCACCCATGTGGTGCCATGTGCCCCGTGTTTTGCCCATGTGGTGCCATGTGCCCTGTGTTTCACCCATGTGGTGCCATGTGTCTTGTGTTTTGCCCATGTGGTGCCATGTGTCATGTGTTTTGCCCATGTGGTGCCATGTGCCCCGTGTTTTGCCCATGTGGTGCCATGTGCCCTGTGTTTCACCCATGTGGTGCCATGTGTCATGTGTTTTGCCCATGTGGTGTTTTGCCCATGTGGTGCCATGTGCCCCGTGTTTTGCCCATGTGGTGCCATGTGTCATATGTTTAGCCCATGTGGTGCCATGCGTCATGTGTTTTGCCCATGTCTGTTGGAGGCCTCACCTCAATGTGTGGGTGATCCGCTGGCACGTTGACGAAGGTGGGCAGGCGTTTGCTAAACCACATGGTGACCTCGCGGTTCATGTTGACGGCGAAGGGCTCAAATCCCTCCTGGAGGCCATACATGGTGTAGTACTTAAAGGTGCTGGCGTCCTTACCCAAGTTCATGCGTCCGATCTGGGAGAGTCCCAGGCTACACACTGGGATGAAGCCTGGAGGCGACACAACAACACGCTGTGGTTGCTGGCGGACGTTCAGACACATTTTCTTTGATGCTACCTTGGCTAACAGACAAGTTGGCTGAATCCTTTACTTTTTATTTTGTACTTTATGTTTTCCTCGTTTGTAATCACACTGCATTAAGTCAAGTTCCCTCACTTGAGAGCTGCTTTATCTCCATCTGTTTATGGACATTAAAACAGTGACATTGATTGATCGGTGCTCTTCCTGCATGTACGACTCACCTTCCTGAGTTTCAAAGTCAGTGAAGCACAGCTCAGAGCCACTGCTGGTGATAAGAATTTCTCCATTCAGAGTAAAGAGCATGGACTTGTCCTCCATATTGATCATACACCCAACCACATCACCCTTGCTCCAGGTGCGACCAAAGAAATGACTTCCTTTGTGTACACGTCGGCCCTAAGAAGAACAACCCATAAGCAGATTCATCAAATAAGGTTGGCATGCAAACTCACTTTATTAAATATCAACAAATGACTTTCATTTACTTAATTGTCCATTATTAATTGAAGACCACATATTCTATAGCTTCTACCCACCATTCTATGGAATAGTATATATGACCCTTTGTAAGATCATGTGAAGACTTGTGAATGGGAGCCACTTACCCGGAAACCATCAAACACATATGAGAGGTCGTCCAATCCCAGCTCTATGTCAGGCCTGGAGGCGGGCCTGGCCCAGCCCACTAGCATGTCTCCGCCTGTCAAAGCCTCAAACTCAAAGTACCACTTCCCAGTGGTGACCGCGTAAGTCTTCTCCACACGGAAGAAGCGGATTGTGTCGATGCTCTGCTTCTCTACTCCGTGGGTAGCTACAGGGTAGATAGAGAGTGAGGAGCTTGGTTACTGGGGCAAAGGTAGCTACAGGGTAGATAGAGGAGCTTGGTTACTGGGGCAAGGGTAGCTACAGGGTAGATAGAGAGTGAGGAGCTTGGTTACTGGGGCAAGGGTAGCTACAGGGTAGATAGAGGAGCTTGGTTACTGGGGCAAGGGTAGCTACAGGGTAGATAGAGAGTGAAGAGCTTGGTTACTGGGGCATGGGTAGTTACAGGGTAGATAGAGGAGCTTGGTTACTGGGGCAAGGGTAGCTACAGGGTAGATAGAGGAGCTTGGTTACTGGGGCAAGGGTAGCTACAGGGTAGATAGAGGAGCTTGGTTACTGGGGCATGGGTAGCTACAGGGTAGATAGAGGAGCTTGGTTACTGGGGCAAGGGTAGCTACAGGGTAGATAGAGAGTGAAGAGCTTGGTTACTGGGGCATGGGTAGCTACAGGGTAGATAGAGGAGCTTGGTTACTGGGGCAAGGGTAGCTACAGAGTAGATAGAGGAGCTTGGTTACTGGGGCAAGGGTAGCTACAGGGTAGATAGAGAGTGAAGAGCTTGGTTACTGGGGCAAGGGTAGCTACAGGGCAGATAGAGGAGCTTGGTTACTGGGGCAAGGGTAGCTACAGGGTAGATAGAGAGTGAAGAGCTTGGTTACTGGGGCAAGGGTAGCTACAGGGCAGATAGAGGAGCTTGGTTACTGGGGCATGGGTAGCTACAGGGTAGACAGAGAGTGAGGAGCTTGGTTACTGGGGCAAGGGTAGCTACAGGGTAGATAGAGAGTGAAGAGCTTGGTTACTGGGGCATGGGAAGCCTAGATCATGTGTCTAAACCATCGTGTGTTTAACTTTATTTCTATGAACTATCAAGTCAACAAATAACAGTCAACAAATCACCTCTTAGTGTGACAAATGCACACTAAGCCTCACTTAGTGGCCTCACTTAGGGTTATGACTGGGCTCAGCTCACAGGTATTTGAAAGTGAGCCTTAATTAAAATGATGGCAAAAGTTTGTTAAATATTGAATGAACCATTACAGTGAAATGCAACTTTTAATTAAGTATAATTAAGTATAAATATGTATATATACTCTTTTGATCCCGTGAGGGAAATTTGGTCTCTGCATTTATCCCAATCCGTGAATTAGTGAAACACACTCAGCACACAGTGAGGTGAAGCACACACTAATCCCGTGAGCTGCCTGCAACAACAGTGGCGCTCGGGGAGCAGTGAGGGGTTAGGTGCTTTGCTCAGGGGCACTTCAGCCGTGCCTACTGGTCGGGGTTCGAACCGGCAACCCTCCGGTTACAAGTCCGAAGCGTTAACCAGTAGGCCACGGCTGCCCCAATATAATTAATATTAGGATACTACACCAGTTAGAATGAAACCAGTTACCATTTTACATTTATTTTAGATGATCAGGCCTTAGGATAATTAGTTACTGATGAAATATGTAAATGATTCAAATTGTCTCTCTATGTATTTTAGATGCTAATTTTTCTCACGCTCTTGGTCTGGAGGGTCGATGTTGTAACCATATCCGACCAGTGTTCGGATAGCCTCACGGAGACTGTCGCGGTTGGATCTTTTAGTGCGCTCATCTAGTAAAGCATATGGCACCAGGCGAGGATTGCGTCTGCTCTTCAGATCCTACACAAAATGACAGACAGTGGATAATGGTGTGTGACACTTTCATCTCAACAGTAACGGGTCTTTAGCCTATGCGAGAACACTGTAGTAAATGAATGACCATTATGTAATATGTAATACCATTATAAAGTGATATAATCTGCTAAATTAGTAGAATTCGACCCGTATGCAACCTGTAGCGTTGCAATAGGGCAGCCTCACCTGCTGTATGCCATAGGTCCATCCTTGTTTGATTCTATCTTTGGCCCAAACGTTGTGAGCGTTCTCGGCCAATTTATCTACCAAAACTTCCTGACCAGGATTCAGCTTCACGTCAGAAAGGTCCAGTGGCGTGGGTTTATAACCGTTGGACATCATATAGCTACACCATTTTAAATAAGGAACAAAACATAGTGTAGAGTATTC
The DNA here is from genome assembly GCF_046254945.1 of Alosa pseudoharengus. NCBI lineage: Eukaryota > Metazoa > Chordata > Actinopteri > Clupeiformes > Clupeidae > Alosa > Alosa pseudoharengus. The sequence goes on along the minus strand of NW_027468859.1, from coordinate 27,264,723 downwards.
AGCAAAGAGAAGGGGCATTTTTATGTAAGGCTCTCCAGTGTGAAAACATATATTAAGTCAAGATATGTCATGATATACGTCAAAATGTAATGATTGCTTGTTTTGATGTGTTAACAAGTAGACAATATAGGAATACATTACTTCTTAGGAAGTTTGATTTTCTTCAGATCCTCTTCTGCATTGAGGTTGACATGGGAAACCAGGCACCCCAAAGCCAGTAAGGTCCTGGAAGAGATAACTGCTACGTAAGCTTATGGAAGCGTAAACAAAATGGATGTTGTAACAGAGAGGTAATGACTTCCCTGGCCAAGTTCATTGGACCTAATCAGATAAGAACGAAGCACTAAACATAGGCCAATGTCCAAACCGGAGGAGGTATTCAATATTGCAGGATAATGGAGGCTAACTGTAATGCATTTCTAATGCATGGGGGAGAGTTGCTGAAAGTTTTGAGTAAAATTAGTCCCAGGCTCTTGCCTCTCCCAATCAATACTCTCACTCTCATGGGATTCGCTTGAGGGATTAAAGTAGCCATGATTAGAATTTAAATCACGGCCCGAATCTGGATCCCTTACACCGCTCTCCCTCCATAGCATCACACAGAAGACAGAGACACCGAGGTCAATTTGTGGGCTGAAACCGCGGCTGTTTCCACGGTAACTTACTTTAATGTCTCGGATGACATCTGCAGGTTATAATTCATTTCGGTTTCGGGCAATTTGGAGAAGTCAATGAGACAGGGGTGCTGTCTCTTGTTGTCATCTCGCACCTACAAGGTCCAAGGGGAGGATGGTTAGCAGCACACAATGATTTGATTGCAAAGACAACGTCTGTGCCTGAAGTTATGAGAAATGTTTGAAGGCATTAGATTTATTATTTATCTATTTTCAATGTTTAACAACCCAGCCCACGCATGAGTTCCAGATCAATGTCTGGGAATTTTAAGCGCTAAAAGCAGCTAAAATTAATTCTGCCAATCTCTGTACTAATACAAAGCAGTTAAGCTTCAGTTCAGAGTACTCAGGCACTCTTGTGAGTGGATGCAGCTCTGCAGCTGAAGCTAATGCATGTCCAATTAAGAGACAGTGCCTGGACCACAGATAATATATTGCACACTTCCGCAATAAAGAAAGATACTGCCTATCAAATCAGTTATGTGTGAGGCAAATGGGATTACAATGGAACCGGGGATCACAATAGCGCAATTGTAAATGAACAACGGCCACCAAATGGGGCCAGTGTCTCGGCTGCCAAGTCTCAGCCACTCGCCCTGGTAAGCATCCCAGTCAGGGCACGGGACAATGTCACTTTGACGTAATGAGGTCCTCGTTAAAGGGAAATTAATCTGAGAACAGCTGGGCCTCCAAAATATTGTCCTTAATAAATGATAAGGTTCGGCCCCATGAGTGATGGGCGAAATCTTCACCCGTAATTAATTTTTACTCCATTCCCCCCCGCGCTCCCTGGAATGCCAAGGCAACGCCGTTCATTAGGTTTGTCAAACGAGGCTGTTGTATTGTGAAGGCTGCTGCACGCGACGCTGGGCTGGGTGAAGCTAACGCTAACGGAATACAAAAGAGAGCTGTGTGCTCAGCATTTTCCCCCCTGCTCTGCACCGCGGGGAGCTTAGCGAGAGGAGAGCATAAATCAAAGCCCTTTCCACCTTGAGCTCCCTATATGACCACAGATGAAAATCAATGTGTGAGGCCCGGGTCTATTCATACTGTGGCTATTGTGGGTCACTTAAGTGCTTAATTTAAAGCTCATCAAACATCCTCAGAGAGAAAAAAAAATGACATTAACGCTGATCCTCCTTTAGGGTTCTTTAGATAATGCAAATCTTGAGTGAGAGGAGCAACGTGCAGATAAAAGATAGGCTAATAAAGCACTGATATAGATCACCATTTGTGGGAAGATAAAGAAAAACGAGTTCCCACACAATGACTTACTGATAAAGACTTATCAGCTCTTTAGAACCAAGTGAAGGCTTTTTTCCATTTTTCTATACGTTGCCAAAATTTTAGACCAGTTCGATCAGTAATGACTGTGTGATGAAGATTTATCAAGTATTCAAAACAGAGGGAAGCTTTTTAAAATGTATTTTTCTGTATGTCTTTACCTTGCCATAAGTCCAGCCGAGTTCGATCTTATTCATGCCCCAGAGCTCATGGATGTTTTCAGCGAGCTTGTCCCTCACATGTTCTAGGTGAGGGGGCAAAACAATCTGGACAAAGGAAAGGTCAACAAGATAGAGTTAACCGCTAGCAATCAAAATAGTAAACACTAATAGTAAAACATTACTAGGCATTGTGTATTTAAGAAAAAAAACAAAGGAATAAACCTAGTTAGTTACAGATCCTGGTCTGGGATTGAGAAATGGACTTAGAGAAGGGGAAGAATTGGGAAGGAATAATAAAAACACGTCTAGGTAGCTGGCATGGTTTCTGTTAGAGGGGATCCCAGATCTCAAAAGAATAGTTGACATTAATGGATGAAGGGCTGCAGCGCTGGTAGTGGACTCACCGGGCTGGTGTCCACAGGGACAGGTATGAAGGAGGCTTGGGACAGGAGCTTCGTGGTCCCCAGTATATGTCGGACGCCATCGTGGTCACGCTTGTACTCCTTCACCGGCTCGATGTGCATCTTCTCTTTGGGGAGCAGGGCCTCGTAGCACGGCGTGTAGCCGGCAGGCGGCAGGAACTTGAAGTCGCCATGGCGGCCACCCAACAGGAAGCGAACCCTGGAAAGACCCATTAGTGTAAAGATGGCATCCACGGGTTCTAGTCCAATAATTCTCTGTGGAATTGTGTCCCATCAGTCCTCGCAGTCCTCTAGCTGTTCTATGTGTTCTATCCTCAAGTTGCTTCAGTGGAAGAGAACAGAGGACCCGTATATTGATTTGCTGCTGTGCTCAAATATCAACAATCTAGAATTGCTAGAATTGTGGACTATACCTTTAAAACCTTTCCCTGTGACATTTCTATGTATGGTCCTTATGACTGGCTAATTAAATATATCAGCTGTGAAGAGACCAAGCAGCAATGCTTGCTTATGTTTTCTGTACACTGGCTCGGGGTCTGTCACAAGTGGGCAGGACAGTTCAGGCCTCATGAAGGTTAGATAAGACAATAACTAAATTGCCTCTGTCCATCCAGAGCGCTCTAGTCACACTGTCATGGTGTGTGCTCACTCAAAAACACTCCGACTTCTGTAGACAGTTCCTGCTCAGTAAAAGGGATATACGTGTATTTGGGGACCGTACAAAAGTCCAGCCATGTTAATTCAGGGACACCAAGCGGGGGAGTGTAATTTGATTGTCTGTTGAGCTCAAATATCAACAATCTAGAATTGTTAGGATTGTGGACTGTGCCAAAACCATCTCCCAGTTGTGACTTTCTGATTAGGGTCACATTTTGATACGCTTGCTCCGGGCCACAAAGAAATGTTGGAATAAAATGTCTTTGTAATTTCAAATGGGAAATGTTCTGTGTAATATGGCAAGAGTAGCTAGTCTACTCAAAGTGACCTTTAGTGTTTAATGTAACATTTAACTTTTAACATTAAGGAGGCTGAGAAATTCGAGGTGTGTGTGGGAGAGAAGGCGGTTTGCCCTAGAGAAGCCAAGCCGAGTCCTGAGTATAATGCAACTGACATTGGAGGGTTTTTTTTAAAATTCAAAGTCAGAGCAAAAATAGTTCCACCTCTAAAAACACTCTAGGACTGAAAGTCCATGTAAATTATTGAGAAATGTTGGTTGGTCTGGCTTTCTGCTGTCCTACTTATAAATATTCAGACTGCAGGCATTTCAAAAATACCTTGTGTCTGTCTACAAACTGCAAACACATTTATGTGGACGGCATCAGATAACCTAAAATATCTTTAATGAATGGGGAACACTGTATCATTACAGGTGTGAGAGAGGTGTACATATGGTGTGTATGAAAAGAGAGAAAGAAAGGAGGAGGTAGAGAGAGAGAGAGGAGGCCCATGTGTGCCTCTCTGTATTTCTGTTACTGTGACTGTGTGTGTGTGTGTCTGTGTGTGTGTGTGTGTGTGTGTGTGCACGCGCAGGTGTGTGTGTGTGTGTGTGTGTGTGCGCGCGTGTGGAGGTGTGTGTGTGTGTATGTGTGTGTGTGTGTGTCTATATCTGTGTGTCTTTGATGCGTACTTGACCCCTGCTGAGAAGCTGACGACTGGGAAGAAGAAGCCGTCTATGTTGAAGTCCTCGAACATGCCCTGCACCGGCTGCCCGTTGATGCGGAAGGACATGCTCGGGGCGCCCAGGTCCAGGCAGCAGCTCACCACGTCATCGCCACTCAGCAGGTGCTGGTTGATGGACGCCACTGCCCTGGGAATACGACCTGCCGTGATAAACAGTGGGGGGGGGGAATGTGTGGTTTCAAAGATGAAGACAGGTGCCAATGCATTCAACTACCGCACAGGTACTTTGGCATGATAAAACAGCATTACTCTAGCAGCTGTTGTTGTGATTAAGTATGTATGACTCAGCAGTAAAAAGGCTCTGTTTCGAGAAATCACTACACCTAGATAAATGTATATGTACAGTATATAGTACTTTCTTGTGATAGTATCTGTATGTAGCTGTAGTGTTTTTTTTAGTTTAAGTGAATGGATAGACGTATTTCATGAAGAATGTCAATGTCATGATAAAGAAAAAGTGGATGAAAATTAGGTGGATTTGTTTCTAAGTAATCAAGGTTGTTAAATTCAGAGGTAGGTACTCAAAAAATACATTAAAAAAAGTCTGGATTATATATGACTCCACACAACTAGGATCCCAGCCAACACAGTCTTGTTCTTGCTTGTAAAAACAGTTTAAGCTCCTGGACCAAAAACCCAAGCTAGTGTTCCAAATCGCCCATTCCTGAAAGTGCTAACGTATTTTCCGAATCGCTCTCATCAGCAGAGATGTGGTGCTCCCCGTGGCCCCGAGACGTACCAGACCAGAGGTGAAGCCCGTCGAAGCTGTAGGAGTAGAGGTCATCGCCTGCGCCGTTCCCTCCCCATCCCTCTCCACCCCCGGGGTACGGGGCATAGCCTTTGGTGGTGGCCCAGCCAACGCGAAGGTGGGTGGGCTCGCCGGTCATGAAGTGGTCCACCTGGTCGATCATCAGCTCAAAGTACCACTTCTTATACTGGGCAGACCCCTCGTTAATGCCCAGGAAGATGTTGGGTCGCATGCTGCGAAAAGTTGAGTGAGAAGGGACTAAAGTAAGTACACACCAACCCCAAATGCACCACCCACCAGTCTAAAGCTTAGAAATTTTTAATTTTCAATTTTCAATTTAATTTCACTTATAGAGCACCAAAACATTACACATGTCTTATGACGCTTTACAGAATGTTAGACAATCAGAGAAAAGAAAAGAAAAGAAGTTTAGAAAAACACATATATTTTTATCCATCAAATACACTACAAAATCATTTGAAAATATAGTCAAGACGTTGTCAAAATTGATAAGAAATGATGACTTCTGCTTCAAACTGATTTTTTTATATATATGCTTCTCTTCCATCCTCCATTTGCAGCCATTACAAACAGCTTTACAGTATTACTGGTTCTTCACCAGAAAAGCCCTGCGTTGGGTCTCTGTGTTGTTGAAGGACAGAATTGGGTCAAGTCAAGTGCCGTCCTTACGGTACAGCATGATGATTGAGTTAAAGTAAAGCCTTCCTTGTTAAAGGTTCCTTTTATTCTATAGAAATGACAGATGATCATTTACACTACTGCTGATGATGTGAAGCACTTCTCCAGAATCTATTTATTTGCTTAATGCATATTTTCTATAATTCAGACACCTATTCTAACACCTACTAATACTCCTATATACGCCTATAACATATCCCAATCTACCTCCCAGTATGTGTTTCCTGTTGCCAATTTATTCTTTTTTCCTTCCATAGGCCAGTCTCAGATGTGCCTTTTCTTTGTAACTCTCCTCAGAAGGTCATTCCAGATTCTCCTCACTGCTGCTGATGAGACTGGTGTTTTGTGGGTATTATTTCATAAAGCTGCCAACTAAAGACCTGGGAGGCGTCATTTGTTCTCAAACAAGATTCTGATCTTCTTCTTCTCCGTCTACACAGATGGATGCACCATGGCCTCCCTCCCGCTTTTCTCTTTTTCTCTGGATCCTCAGCTTGAGTTCTGTGAAGGCTTTTTTGCCTATTTCTTTCATGGAATGCCCTTAACGTCTTTGTTTCAGAAGAAATCTTTTTGACCATGTTTATATCGTAATCAGTTCCACAAGTGCTAATACTCGCCAAGCCGAAAAAAAGTTTATTTCTTCCTTAGGCGAAGTTGACACTGACATGTTTTTCACTTCCAAAGTACGACAATCCCAAAACAGTGGGTGCAAAAACACTTGGTAGAAATGTTTCTATGACAAATTATCTTTACTGTAGCTAAATAGCTATCTTAGCAATGGCCCATTGTTGAAGAAAAAAACACAATATCATAAGTTGAACTATTTTTGACTTTGAACGATTTCCAGCTCTAATGTCTTATCAATATTTACAATGTTTACATTATATTTCTGATAATACACATATTTCATTACTTGATCGTTACCTTTGAACATCATTGACCAGTCGTGTCTGCAGGAGCAGATCTCGCCGAGGGAGGAGGTGGTCACAGATGAAGTTCTGATTGGCTCGGACGGCCACACCATTGCAAACACAGAGCGAGCAGAGGACATCCAGAATCTGCATGGAGTCCCACAGACAGAACAAAGAGTAGGTAAACACGGTAAGTGATGACATATTGCATTTTATATTACATTATATTACACTGTCAAACTGTATGTGGCACAAATACCTGCTAAGTGAGTTCACTCACTGACGTCGTTAAGCATGGCTAAAGGAGAACTATAAAATAGAGCTACTGTTCATCAGCTCTCTCAGTGCCCAAAGCAGTTATGTGTCATACTCCATATGACAGGCTTTAAGCTTAGTGAGGCTTGACAGGCATTTCCAATAATGGGGGTGTGAGTACACTGGGATGGATGGTTAAGGTTTTTACAGGGTAGAGGAATGCCCCCCCTCCTTCCTCCACTACTACCAGCCGTATGGCCACCCTTGCGGGGTCAAGACAAGGGACATTCTCAAAGACACTAAAAGCATCTGTCATCTGCTCTTTATGAGAGATGCCATGAATGTCACAACCCAGATGGAAACGCACCCGTGTGTTATGACACTAGAAGCATGCCAAGCTTCAAATAACCCCTATTTTAGAAGTGCTCTTGCACACATTTCAGTTAAACGTGCATCAAAATAGCTCATAGCCACTTAGGGCCAGACATCAACAGCCAATTTTGCATACACGGATTAAGCCTAGTCCTATACTTAAAACTTTTTTCAATGGATTTTTTTTAGTGACGTTTTCCTTTTAGTCTAGGACTGGTCTTAAAGATGCTATTCTGGATAATGTTACATTTGTTGATATTTGAACCAAACACCAAACAAAATACCAGAGAGCTCACTCGTTTCCAGTACAGGTAGCCAGGGCTGTGTATGAAGACCAGGTTTTTTTTTTTTTTTTTTTACAGAGTACTCACAGAATGGATATTCGCTGAATGAGACGACAAACTTTCAACAAGCATTCACCTCCTCACTATTTGCTAATGCTCCCCGGGAGTCAATGTGCAAAGGGCTTGGGCCAACTCTGTGGTTTATCTTTTGCATTCAACAACCATCTGTGTGTGTGTTTATTGGCTTGTTTGTTTGTTTGTTTGTTTGTTTGTTTGTTTGTTTATTGTGTGGGGGGAGGTGGGAAGTGACCTTGTGGTTGCGTCCGTGCTTGTACAGCAGAGAGATGATGGATTTAATGTGCGCTTTCTGGATGATGTTCAGGGCCTCGGGACTCTCCACCAGAATGCAGTGAAGAACCTCTAGAATTCCTGTGGGGGAAGAGATGCCAAAACAAAAAGTGGTGCTGCTGATGCAACTTTTGCCTTTGTAGATAGATGGCTCTGCCTGTGTGCTTATCTCTAAACGGTGTACAGTGCATGCTAAACACACAGTGGAGAGATGCAGACACAAAAGTCACAAATGCCATAGTCCTTTTTTCTAAAAAAAAATTATATTGGAAAAATATAAGGGAGTCTAAATTTGGGGGCTAGTTCATATACAATAAAGGGTGATGTGTTGATACAGAGAAAATGCTCACTAATAGTGTTTTCTCTCTGTGATAAATAAACTGTACACAGAAACACTTAAAACAGACAAACCAAAAAAGAGTAAGTAATTAAAGGCCATTTAGGTTCACCGA
>NW_027468859.1:27201433-27251433 GCF_046254945.1 Alosa pseudoharengus | reverse complement strand
TGATATATAGGAGCTATTGATCTATTGTAATGTAATGTGAAAAGTGTATATGACATGGTGTGGGTGTCTCTCTTACTTGATGAACTGACTGAAGAGGACGGTGGTGTTGATCTACTGTAATGTAATGTGAAAAGTGTACAGTATATGACATGGTGTGGGTGTCTCTCTTACTTGATGAACTGACTGAAGAGGAAAGTGGTGTTGCGGATGATGCGGGCAGCCCTGGACTCCTCATGTTGGCAGAGCTGCAGGATTAGCCCATCGTCCATGTGGCCCTCTGGGTATAGAAACGCCTGCGAGGGACACAGAAGGCCACACTCACAATACAGCTTCTACACACACACACACACACACACTCACAATACAGCTTCTACACACACACACACACACACACACACACACACACACACACACACTCACAATACAGCTTCTACACACACACACACACACACACACACAGCTTCTACACACACACACACACACACACACAAACACACACACAGCTTCTACACACACACACACACACACACAGCTTCTACACACACACACACACACACACACAGCTTCTACACACACACACACACACACACACACACAGCTTCTACACACACACACACACACACACACACACATAGCTTCTACACACACACACACACACAGCTTCTACACACACACACACACAGACACACAGCTTCTACATTATCAAAAACATTGGTGACCCATGATATTAGTCTGGCGCATTGACATTGTTAACCACACTAACCGCCACTGAGCAACAATGCATTGTATCATAGAACAGAATAGAATCACAATACTTGTGGCATTGTAAAACCATCATAGTTTAGTATCGTAGCCAAAATATCATGATCGTAATATTGACACCCTTACTGTGTAACAATATATTGTTACTGTGTGCTATACACATACAAATATGCACCCTAACCATAGCCCTAACCCTGTGTGTACAGTATATAAGCATCAAAGTTGTTCTGCTCATCATGTATTAATATGGTACATGCTATTACAATATCCTGAGTTAGAGATTGTGGTTGCAAAGGATCAAGGGTACTGCAATATGTATGACTGAAACATTAATTTGAGAATAAGGTTTCCTATAATGTCAGCATTATTATTTTTTGCTTGCAGATAATCCTTCTGATGCTACAGTACCTATGACCTGTGGAAATTTTTCTAATTTAATTGAATTTCCTGCTTTGAAAAAAGTTCAACAAATGATTTGGACTGGGGCCATATTGCACATTTCGAGGTTGACTAAAACCCACCCCAACAGTCTGGGGAAATCAGATCAAAAACAATTTCCAGCTTATTTCATTGCAGAGCAAACAGAGGCCAGACGTCTCAGGAAACCTCATAAAACAAACCCTCGCCGAGAATGGAAGTAAACATCACAAGACAGTGAGCCAAAGAGGTACATTTAGATAATCAAATGTCTTTTCCATCTAACTTAGGGAAAGGGGAGGAGTGGGAGGGGGGGCGGGTGGAGGTGGGTGGAGGGAAAATGGGAGTGTGTGTGTGTGTGTGGTGGGGTGGTGGGTGGGATGGAGGGAAAGTGGGAGTGTGTGTGTGTGGAGGGAAAATGGGAGTGTGTGTGTGTGTGTGGTGGGGGTGGTGGGTGGGATGGAAGGAAAATGGGAGTGTGTGTGTGGTGGGTGGGATGGAGGGAAAGTGGGAGTGTGTGTGTGTGTGGGGGGGCGGGGGGGATGGGGGTGGGGGGGGTGTAGATGGATTGTATCCTTGAGGCACCCTAGCTGTGTTGCTCTATACACGGACCGTCACTCTAATAGGATAGCTTCATCAGCTACACAGGATTAAAAGCGTAGTTTGATATTTTCCTGGAGTGCGTCAGATGTGGGCACTGCACCAAGGCTCTAGCAGAGGTGGTGGCAGCTGTTTCTGGCCAGGCTCACCCAGGGGGTTGGAGGGGGGGGGGGGTAGGTGGCCTGGGGACAAGTGGACACAGCTGACACTCCGCCGCACCTGTAAGAGCTAATCCGTCGCCTTGCGCAGCGGAGGTGCATCTCTCGTTATCACGTCTGGACGCTGAGCTGTGCCGCTCGTTTCATAAGGCGGCTACTAACCCTCCTGGAGCGAGCGCACGTTCTGCTCTACTCATGCGAGTCCACTCGGCACCTGACTCACAGACTCCCAGGCCAACGATCCCTGTGTAACAAGAGCTGGAATATGTTGTCATCCTCGGGTTTAACGGGCGTAGTTTATGGGCGTGTGTTCTGTGGCGAATTTACGAGTGTCATCACATAATAAAAAGACAGGTCAAAGGGTCTTTAATGGATGCCTTTTCATGTGAAAAGTTGAGAAGTTTATATATTGAGAAGTTCATTTAAGACAGCAAACGTTACACCGCGCCACGTGATGGGGATTGTTTTAAGTACTCACCCTTCTCTTGAGAGGCCCGAGGCGAGAGGATTTGGCGTCCGGCGCTTGATAGGACAGCCAAAGTCCGGTGGCCACATGCATGACGAAACAGACCGAGTCTCCATACTTAATCTCAGCCACCCCCATGCCTTCGATATCTCGCTTCGGGCCAGACTCCACTTTTTCCTGTCCGGGGAAGAAAGAGGACAAACAAATGAGGATGCCACGCCAATTAGCAAGCTGACTGATCTGGAAGCCTCTGAAAAGCCAACTGAGAATTACAGCTCTTTCCAGTAAAAGAGAAAAAAAAAGAACTCAAAACCCTTCAGATGAAATGGAATCACACAGAACAGCAGGCGTATAATCACGTTTGAATGAATTAAACGTGTAGCGTGGTGTTTCAATGACTTTTCTCTCCACTGTTATTCGGTTATTGTGAAGTGAAAACAGAGTAAGCTTACGTAACTTAGTCATAATGAATCCCCACTATTATGATGATGGATGCGCAGGACGGTAATGAGCAGCGAGGGGAAGTCTAGTTGCAATTATAACTTTCATAAAGGTTGGCCGTGTTGCCCCCATTGCAATCTTATTAAAGTCTAAGAAAAGTTCAAGTTCAATTACGGCCAGCGAGTGCTGTGGTAATTATAGATCCAGCCCATCCTTGAGGAATATTAGCCTTATAATACTCTAAACTAATGCCATTAAATGCAGGGAACATTACCACAAAAGTTCAGAAAAACTGGGAGAGAGAGCCCCGTAAATGAAGCGCATCCCTGCAGCAGCGGAGCGTATCCTCTGTGTTCGGCCACGCTCCACTGCACAGGCCTGGCATCTGCCGCTGCCCGGCGTCCATTACTATGCGCCGTGTGTGCCGGGATGAGTAATAAAAACCTATTCTGTGCTGCCGCTTTGCCCATGTGGCCTTGCAGGCACAACGGATTCACTACAGGGGGATTTTGTTTTTTTCATGCCGGTAGAATCCGGCTCATTTGGCTGGCACCGGCGGTTCTGACCTTGGAGGCCCTGAAGCAGAATGACGTGGCCGCGGTGTTGGACTGCTCGCGGTCCAGCAGGACCAGGCCGCGGTCCTCCGTCTGGCCCAGGTAGTGGCCGGTGGAAAGATGGCGGAGGCGGAAAGGCTGCCCCCATCTCAAATTACCCCCACTCCAACTGCACAGAGGAAAACATCAGGCCAAATGCACAACATTAGAGATCTGCATATGGACCCTTTCAAGATAGTTCCATTATTAGCATCATAGTTGGCCCCACAAGGCTTCCTTTTTAACATTCCATATGTTATCTTAATGCAGAGGATGTAGATTGGGGCCCAAATAGAATGTTCAAGCATTGTTTTTGTTTTTATTGTTGAAAGGGTCTATATGGCACCAGAATATAAACCTATATAAGGCAATCAGTTAATATACATCAGGCAGAACATCATGGATTCCATTTGAGTATGGCTGCAGATATGAATATGTGCACATAAAAAAAATCGTAAAAGGGTTGAGTAAGGTAAGTAAAGTAAGGGACCAACCCTTTCATGCGTTTTAACTATCAAAGCATCTAATTAACATCTATTTCACATCTATTACTATCAAAGCACCTGTAATGGCTAATTCAGGTTCAATGGTGTAATAGCTAATTCATTTCTAGCTTTATTTCTACAATAAAAAGAATCCCTGAAAATCTCAGTCTGGTATGCAGACCAGGAGGAGACACAGGACTGAGTATAGATATGCATGCAGTTCAAGTGTTGTCTTAGAACTGCATGCATTAAAAGTGATGTTGGAGAAGCAAGATGGATATAAATCATGAATATTGACAGAGGCTGTTTGGGATGTGGCTTTTGTGGGCGTGGGTGTAAAACAGAGAGGGAGAAAGAAAAAAACAGGGAGTGTGTCCCAGTCTATGTGAGCCTGCGAGACGATCAATTAAATTTTCAGGGGCAGACTCCATCTCATAAGTCTGAGAAGTCCTTAGTGCATGTGTGTGTCTAATCAGAAGAGACAGTTCTCAGATCATCGGGCAGTCCTACTGCTCCAGAGCCGTGGAGAAAACCTGGTCATCTAAAATTCAGGAACCCTTTTGATTTTCTCCCCGCCTGTCAGTGTGGGACAAAGAGGAGACGGGACAGAGAGAGGGTGAAGAGTGAGAGAGATGGACAGAGAGAGAGAAAGAGAGAGAGAGGGTGAAGAATGAGAGAGATGGACAGAGAGAGGGTGAAGAATGAGAGAGATAAAGAGAGAGAGAGAAAAAGAAAGAGGGTGAAGAATGAGAGAGATGGACAGAGAGAGGGAGAGAGAGGGTGAAGAATGAGAGGTGGACAGAGATAGAGAGAGAGTGAAGAATGAGAGAGATGGACAGAGAGAGAGAGAGAGGGTGAAGAATGAGAGAGATGGACAGAGAGAGAGAGTGAAGAGTGAGATGGGTGGACAGAGAGAGAGAGAGAGGGTGAAAAATGAGAGATGGACAGAGAGAGAGAGAGGGTGAAAAATGAGAGATGGACAGAGAGAGATAGGGTGAAGAATGAGATGGATGGACAGGGGGAGAGAGAGACAGAGAGAAAGATGGAGGCTGAAAGTAGCAGACAGTAAGAGAGAGAGAGAGAGACGGGGGCATCACCTGATCCGAAGAGGCTCCAATCTCCACAGAGACCTGGCCCTGGAGCCCCCTTTGCCTGCTTCATAATTCACTATCCTGTGGAAACAACAACCCAATGTAGGCAGAAATCCTTAAAACACCGCTGTTAGGCTTAGACAGCCCCTCACGCCTTCACTTGCTTACACAGACCACATATAAATATATTGCCTGAGTGTGTGCAGAATATTTACAGTACAGTATATTTACACTATGGCTACCTCCTCTGCTGGATTAAAGGCCGAGGAGAAGAGAGAGAGAACAGATCAGGGCTAAGAATACTTTGCATGGCAGTAAGGGAAATATGAAATTTTAAACTACATATGAAACTACAAAAGTGACAGTTGCGTCATTGACTTTGAGGTGATACATCACACAACAGTATAAGAAAAATATTTAGGGCTTCACAGCTAAATGGGATAAACTAAAAATCATCTGAATTCAACATGTAATAGCATGCTGTTTTTAATCATAGGCATCCTTAAGTCTTAACCAAATGTCTAAACTCAACATCATTCATTGAAAGACTTGGTGACGGAAACCCACCTCTGCTGGTCCTCTTTTTTGTCTGCCCCTGGTATGGTGAGGCTCTCATCATGTCCGTGAAACAGGCGCATCACATGACCACCCTGAACATAGCCTGTGGAAACCAAGCCAGCCTAGTCAGACGTCTCAATATCTCAGCTAAGTAGAGCTCGATATGGATTTTCCTTCAAAGTCCATTCATTTAATCACTGCACTTGCTTCCTATGCACAATCAGGCCCAAACATGATTAATTAGTCAGAAAGCGATTTTAACAGATATCTCTGAAGAACTGGACCTCTTGATGGTGTTGACGGGTGTGTTGTGCATTGCTGCGAACATACCTACTGCTATGTTACTGCCTGAGCAGGTCGGCTGAACGTTCCAGAGGGTCTGCATGAAGGAGGCGTCCACCGCAATGTTCCCATTGGCCATGGACAGGTGCTGTGGGACGGCAAAACAACATAGAAGTAAAGACGAAAATATCAACGCAGCACACAATCGTTGATTATTTAGGGTGCTAATATGATCGACTAGCTGATGATTATATCTTCCTCGGAGTCAACACAGAGGGGAAACAACACCAACAACATAGCGACACTCAGAGAACTAGGCCCAGCTCAGCTCAGCCCATCCGGCAGCGGTTCCATCCCTGGGGCGGAGCAGGGCCGAGTCCGTTTCCAAGTCGGCAGTCGCCTGGGAGCTCATTTCAGATGTCTACAGACTCGCAGTTAAAGGTCACCCAAGGACGAAAGGGGGAATGTGAGGGAGGGAGGGAGGAAGGGAGGGAGAAGATGAGGGGGCTCAGAGGGAAGGTAGAATAATTGCCAGGCACATCAGCTGGTCCCGGGTGTCTGCAGGCGGTACAGCATGTCTGAATTAAGTGGCTCTACACTGGGGCTCAGAGAGGACTGACAATGAACGCCTCTTTCCCCGCGAACTTCAGCTGGCCCGTACTCAAAAAGCCACGTTTTGTTCACACAGTAAGCTGCTTATCATGACACTCTTTCTGTCCAGAAAATACTCAATCAGGGGACTGTGAGTCGCTGGCAAAAGCTAGGCTTGGACAACAAAAACGGGTTTCACCTCCTTCTGTGGGGAACGCAATTAATCCAGCTGACTTTGTTAGATTGAAGATGACCCTTTCAAGAGAGTTCCATTATCATCATAGTTGGCCCCACAAGGCTTCCGTTTTAACAGTCCATATGTTATCTTAATGCAGAGGAAGTAGATTGGGAACCAAATAGAACGTTCAAGCATTGTTTTTGTTTTTATTGTTGAAAGGGTCTATACGGTCAGAGGCAGAGGCTCGGGCATTGCAGGGCAGGAAACTGGACACTATCAACTCTGGACAGATAGCTAGCAGAGGTGCCTTATTATCTCCCACAGGAGCAGAACCCTCTCCCACTGTGGGGGTCATGGCTTAATAGTAAATTTCACTCTGTAAAGAGCATGGGGGAGGGGAGGGGGGGGGGGGGTAAACCACCCTCCACGTATCCCAGAGACAAGTCACTTAATTAAAAAAAAAAAAAAAAGTCGTCAGCTCAGCATCCTTCGGTGGCCACACAGCTCCCGAACTGCCGGTTTGTTCGCCAGATGCCTCGCTCACTAGACGAGCTGGTAATGGGTTTTCTCTGGTAATCAGATTTTTATTGTAGACTAGTAGAGCGCGCCCTATAGCTGCCACTGTATTCCCATTCTGAACCATTTCCCATTAGGGCCACCAGGGTTCTGAACTCTAGATATTGATTATCTGAAGGCAACCGGGGTGGAGAAAGACTGGTGGTGGTGTTGGTGTTGGTGGTGGGGTGGAGAAAGACTGGTGGTGGTGTTGGTGTTGGTGGTGGGGTGGAGAAAGACTGGTGGTGGTGTTGGTGTTGGTGGTGGGGTGGAGTGGGACTGATAGCCACAGGACTGTAATCTCCAGTCAGTATAGTCTCCAGTCCAGACAAACACATTTCCTTCTTTTTGAGTTTCTGCAGCAGGGTGCAACATCTCAATTTGTGCAGGACTGTTGCAAGGCTGGCAGAGCTTTGGGATAATTCCAGCGGGGGGTCATGACATGAAAGTGAATTAAGGGAAGTGTGGGTAAACAAGAGAACAGAGCCCAAGAACCACTTGGAAGAAAAAAACAAATAAGCGGGTCTGCAATAGCTTGTATTAGATAACATCTACTGCGGCTGGTTCTAAAAAGAGCGTAGACCTCACTGACACAAGAGGTTATAAATCTTTCTCCTGGAATGTTTCTCCTATGCAAGTTGTCCATCATTCCCTGATTTCCTTGTATCCCTGACTGTAACAGTCTGTGGTGTTGGTTTTGTGGAAGAAGAATGCAGAGGTGCAAACATTCTGGGCTGTTGAATTTAAATGACAACCCATGAACTGTTTGTGCTGTATCCATATATATCTGCAGAGAACTGCCTCCTTAGGCTTTTTGCAGGTGTCATGGTGAACTCGAGACTGACAGAAAATTATTTGCAAACTTTTGGCCTATGTACACACCTCTGACGGTCTGATCCACAGTGTATTACTCAATATAACATCTACTGCATCTGGTCATGGACAGTTTACTCTCAGTGTGGGCCTACTTACCAGGTATCTCTCTGAAGACACGCTGACCAGAATCAGATCGTCACCGATGCGGACCTTCTCCCCCTCGGACCTCTGCTTCGACGCAGGGTGGATCGTCCACCAGCAGGCCTCTCCTGCAGGACAAGGAAACACCCGGAAAAAAAAGGATGACCTTTTTTTTTCTAAGTATATTTTTTGGGCTTTTTGCCTTTATTTGGATAGGACAGTGACAGGAAGTGACTGGGAGAGAGAGAGAGAGAGAGAGAGAGATGGGATGGGATCTGGACATGGCTGCAGGTTGGACTCGAACCTGGGTCCCTGTGGGCACTTGGACCTGTACATGGTATGGGCGCTGTAGCCTGTTGCGCCACAGCGCCCCCCAAAGGGATGACCTTCCTACAAGTGCTTAAATCAAGAAACATCATTACCAGCAGCTCTTTTTACGTATTCACGAGACCTTGAAAAAGATGATTGCTTTCATTAGGGATGGTGCTTGAGAGCAGTGATAAATTCGACACTAAACTAAGTGATGACAAGTCATTCCTTTCCCAGACAGGAATCAGATACACCTTGGAGATTTCACAGAGGCCGGCATATCAAGGGATGAAATTGAAATTGTCTCCCGCCCTCCCCACATCCTCTATGCTGGGTTGCACAATACATACAAATAGTCAGCGCGTCATTCAAAATATCTTTTCAGGGGTTTGGACATAGACCTCTCGTTTGATGAATTTATCTTTTTTAATGTTGTACGTGGCTCAAATATCACTCGGCCACCGCTCCTCCAACCAAGAAGTAGCCCCTGTATTTTTTTTTTTTTAGTTCTTGCTCGGCCATGCGTGTCAATTTCAAAACAAGACCAGGCTAATGTGATTGGGCCGACCAGGTCGGGCTTTAATCACCATTTAAATCGAATAATGCACACAGATGGAAATGTAAATCTGCCATACCCACGGAGTCCTCCTGCAGACCCACGTCAAAAGATAGCTTGTCTGTCTGGGACCTTGATGTCTTCAGACACGTAAGGTACTGCAAAGAGTATACAAACAAATAAAGACATTAAAGATAAAATAATCTCAAAACACACTAAGCCGAAATCAAAACAAAACAAAATGAAAAGTGGCTTGTGTGACTGGATTTAATAGGGATATTGTCTGTATACTTTTATGGGCATACATGTGTTTTGAAAGCCAGATGTCATAACTCAACACTGTCACTGTGTGTCTGTTTGATAATAGTGTGAGCTTTCTGATTCAGTGACAGGCCAAGTGAGACTGGGACACTGGGGTTTAATAGGTATTGCACATGCTCACCATTCCGCTGAAGGAGTGCTTCAGTAAGATGGCGTGACCGTACAGGAGGGTCCGGTGTCCACCCCCTTGCACCGCCTG
The DNA here is from genome assembly GCF_046254945.1 of Alosa pseudoharengus. NCBI lineage: Eukaryota > Metazoa > Chordata > Actinopteri > Clupeiformes > Clupeidae > Alosa > Alosa pseudoharengus. The sequence continues at coordinate 27,241,914 of NW_027468859.1, read as the reverse complement.
TGGACGAAACAGGCCCCATCCCAACAGTGAAGGTTAAAGCAACGTTAACAAGAGTCGTAGAGTCTTCTGGGAGAATTTTTTTTTTGTACAAGTCTCTGAGCATAAGGCTGTGGACATCACAAAAGGATGATGACTAAGTGATGACTAAGACTGAAGTGATGACTAACCAAAAAAAATAATAATAAAGAAAGATCGAGACATTACACATGCAGTTGTAGGTACTGAGGGAATGTTAGAAGGACATTTATTTCCCGTTGCAGTGTTTGAACGAGAAAGAATTTCACTGGGTAATACCACTCATGAGGAAATGTGCACTCCATCCTTAGCACAGGTAGAATCTGCATTTTACAACAGTCTACTGAAAATTGCAAGAATACCCACCTTTCTTGTTACCCTCTGGTTGCATTAAGGAAAAATATAAGTTTGCATCAGAAATAAGGCTTTTGGGCACAACCTCTTAAGAATATAAAACACCCTGTGTTTTAATTAGTGCATATTAATGTGGAATTGCTGCTATCTACTGAGAGTAATTACTGCTGCAGCTGCCTTAATTGGCATAGATATCTCAACTTTAAATACACGGAGAGATTAGCCCATTTCACAAGATGGGGCCGCTGTGTAAATCAACTTCCTGTGGAAGAGCACTGTCCCATAGACAGCAAAAGAAAAGTCCACAGAAAAGACAGAAACAGGAAGACGTTTTACCCTGCCAATTAAGGTTATCATTAACATCAATGAGGCCGGACACCTGGACACTGTGAAATTGGTCTATTGTGACGCTGGGTGAGCTGGGCTGACTGTCTGGCTGCCTGATTCCAAGCGAGAGAGTGGTGTTTGGAACCTTTACTGGACCACGAAAAAAATAAACTGTAGAAGTACCCTGCAGCTCTGTTCCCACACCCCCATCCCCCAATGCCCCCAGCTGTTGCAGCAAAGCTAAGCTCCATATTTCAGGCCGGCTGTCATGTTGATACCTCATCCCACGTGAAGCTGTGTGACCTTTGCTAGCATGCTAACATTGCTGCCGCTCTGATACTGTGCTGTCTCCTTACATTTAACAAACTTACTACAGAGCTCTGACGCCAAGAGTTTACCTCCTCACCTCTTTGCCTTGCCAAACATATGATCTGAGCTAAAGTGTGATTGGGAAGTTCAGTTTCACTGCTGTTGCTTAGTTGCTCAGTATCCATAGCATGTTCTTGGCTTTGTTTGTGTACGATGGACTCTTGGTGCCAAAATGAATTCCTACTGGATTAAAACGGTAGCAGTATCTGATATTAGATGACAAACGCTTCCTGTGAAATTTCATGATCATGTCAGTGCTAACCGACGATATAATCCACATTTAGGTCTTCCAGAAATGGATGGAAAAAAAAGAAATAAACTTCTATTGAAGTACCCAAAATGATTGATAGGCTACAACATGTAATCATACTGTGGCAGGAGAAAAAAAAAAAAAAAAAATCATAGACTGTATATAAAACAGTGTAAAAAAAACATTGACATCAATGTGTTGAAATCCGGAATCCCACCGAATTCCAGAACATTTCCTCATTGGTTCCCTTTGAAATTTCATCATGCTACAGTACACCCAACTGCAAAGAGAAGTCATTGCAAGGTCAGAAATACAAAAACTCTCACTGCTGTCCAACCCATGTGCAGTCTCCTCAGGCCTGTAGGGGAAGTAGTAGTAGGTCATTACAGTAGTAGTAGACAGGATCACTGAGCATTAGGGGGAAAACATCAACAAACATCTGAGGGATCTCTTTTCTGTTGTTCACTTGTATAGAGATTTTAGGTGTTAGCAGTTTGTCAGTGTTAAACGTACCACGAAAAAGGGCCGGAAACAGAAAAACTGAAGCATGAAATACCTCTCTTTCACTTGAAAATGTTTCCTTGTACATCCATCTTTCTTTATCAAAATGGATGTGCCTTTAGTTATGGGCAGTTATAGTGGAGAAATGACCAATTACTGTTGACAGTGGTGGAGGCAGTTGATTACATTTTTTTACTGCACTGCCTCTGGATGGGGAAAACTGACTTAGGGCAGTCGGTTTGACAAGTGCATTCATCTTAACAGAGGGGAAATTGTCTAAATATGTGCCTCTCTGGATCTATATTTCTTGCATTGTACATGTCAGTAACTTGGGCAGTTAGGGTCTATTCTTCTCACATCCTTCAAGTCTCTTTAGACTTCGACTTACAGACTATTTTATCTGTAAAATGTCCTTCTGAATGCCCAGGCATGACATTATTGATTGACTTGGCACAGAGGATGTTGGTATTGAATAGCCAAACCTTTTACTCGTTGAATGTAGGACTGATCAAGAGACTGAGACGGAACACATTTAGAGGTGAAAGATGAGATCTTTTTTGTTTAGCCAAGCTGAGCACCATCCATGCATTTCTACAGGAAGTGAATCATTAACATACCCATTTTTCATGACCAGGAGTCTAGCAATGTTGAACAAAAATACAGACAGATTGTTAAGAAAAATAGGAAAGTTAATTAAAAAAATCTTGAAATGATTATATACTGCAATCACTGATCTATGAAGGATTATCTCATTTTATCAGTAGATATATATTTAGAAATATATAACATGTTGTAATACAACATTAATTACATTATATTACAACATAACAATATTGTACAGAGTAATGATATATTTTTGTTTAGCCAGTTTACCCAGTAATAGCAGTATATTCTACTTTTTTCTAAACAAATAGTCACATCAAGCTAACAAAAAGGTCAACAAATGTTGGTTGGCGAATGGGAACAGAATCGGTTCTCTGTTGGTGGAAAGAAGGCTATGTATGACGACACCAAAGGGTTCCTCCATTGCAGTCCTCACACAGTGAATCATATTCCTCCCCTATGCTATAAGAGTAGCACTCTGTGTTATTCCAATCGAGTGGACAGTCAGCACCATGACATCTTGTGCATCAAAAGGGAAGGTTTTAGGTAGCATGTGTGGAAGTTTTATGTTGTGATGTAATAAAACCCTTGTTAGCAGTTCATTCATAACCCAACCACTTCCATTCAACATGAACCGTGACTGCGTGGACGTCAGACAGAGGGCCATTTTGCTTCTGATTTACAGCAGTCGGTGCCACACAATGGCTGCGTCGTGAACAGTGATTGCTAACCCCGGGGGTCGTAAAACTTGTCGGTATTCCAGCGGCGTCGGGGATACCTTTAGCAATCTCTCTGAATGGGACTGCAGCGTAAATCAAAGGCAAGCACTGCCATCCCAGCTGACAACACTGAAAGCCAAAGGGAATCACCCCTGCATTCCCTCACGCCAAGCTGTTGCTGTGCCCCTGCCTCAACTCCCCTCACAAAAAAAAAACGCATTCCCTTCCTGACTGGACATACATACTGATATATCATACTGATTGGGATAAATTGACCATGGACTTCATGATACACGATCATGCATTTAAACAACAAGGAGTGTTCTTTAGCCTGGCCCCGCCCATCTAGATCATCTAGTCCAGTGTTTTTCAACCACTGTGCCGGGGCACACTAGAGTGCCGTGAGAGATCATCAGGTGTGCCGCAGAAAATTACCCAAATGTCACTCACTGGTCCAGAAATGCAACTGTTGCATCAAATAGTTTATAACCACATGCTCTCATTGATTGTATGATTGCACTATTTGTGGTATGCAGGCATTGTACAATGGAGGCCCCATATCCAGTATGAATCATCACATATCCAGTTCATAACAACAATTAAATTAGATATAGTCACCTACAAATGAAACAGAGGGCACTTGTTTTATTGAGCAGGTCTTGCATAGAAGCCATAATAAGGCCATATCTGTGTATTATTTGAAATTTTAGGCTATGGTATGTTTATTTTTTCTTCACACAGGATGTTAGTGTGCCGTGGGACATTTTAAGTGTCAAAAGTGTGCCGTGGCACAAAAAAGGTTGAAAAACACTGATCTAGTCATGGAACACCATAGACTAGTTCATAACCGTTTCCCTCACACAAGAAAAAATGTCAGGCCAATCAGTGACGAGAGGGGAAGACAAAACGGAAACTTATTGTGATAAAAGCAGCAATACCAAAAAACATCAAAAAAATGCATTTGGAAAAATGCAGAAATTTATTTAAGGTAGACCCACATACATTGTTTTCTGACTGTTGACGCTGTTTATTGTCTGTTTGTAACGTTTAGGCAAAATAGGAAGTAACGTTAGGAATCTCAATGCGATTGGTAAGGCTGGACCAATGATTTCAAAGTGCCCATCGCGATGCAAGTGTTGGAAACAAATCCCAATTGTGAATCACCAGACTCTATATACTTTGTGTCACTTTTTGAATGAGTCTGGATTTTTCCAGGCCAGGTCTTTATCCCTATACTTGCATTAAATATTTAAATAGGTGCAAGTGCCTCTCATTTTTACTTACTTTGAAACAACTAATTAATTGTGCAAACAAGATGGTTAAATGAAATACAAAAAACCCCATCATATTAGTGATTTAATTCAAAAACCTCTCCTCTGCTTGAGATCACTGGCATTCTCCTAGACAGGCAATCGCAAGTAGTTTAAAGAGCATGAGAGCATGAGGAAAAAGCAGATAGAAAGAGACACATAAACTGAGAAAAGGGAAAAGACAGAGATAGAGAGAGAAATAGAGAGAGAGAGAGATAGAGACAGAGAGAGAGAGAGATAGATAGAGAGAGACGGAGAGAGAGAGAGTGAGAGAGAGAGACGGAGAGAGAGAGAGAGAGATAGATAGATAGAGAGAGACGGAGAGAGAGAGAGTGAGAAAGAGAGAGACGGAGAGAGAGAGAGTGAGAGAGAGAGATAGATAGAGAGAGAGACGGAGAGAGAGAGAAATCTCTAGTTGTACAAAGACGTGCTTACCCCTTACAGAGATAGAGAGAGAGATAGAAAGAGAGAGAGCGAGAGAGAGAGAGAGACAGAGAGAGAGAGAGACGTGCTTACCCCTTACAGAGATAGAGAGAGAGATAGAAAGAGATAGTGCGAGAGAGAGAGAGAGACAGAGAGAGACGGAGAGAGAGAGCAAGAGAGAGAGAGCGAGAGAGAGAGAGAAATCTCTAGTTGTGCAACAAAGACGTGCTTACCCCTTACAGAGATAGAGAGAGAGAGAGACAGAGAGAGACGGAGAGAGAGCGAGAGAGAGAGAGAGAGACAGAGAGAGACGGAGAGAGAGAGCGAGAGAGAGAGAGAGAGAGAGAAATTTCTAGTTGTGCAACAAAGACGTGCTTACCCCTTACAGAGATATTAATCTTACATAACTCTAAAAATAAGTACAAATTTATGTTAAGTTTCCTTTCTGTTACAAATCGTAAATTACTTTAGATACAGTTTTTTTTTTAAATAGGTTTCCTTTAGATTTAGATTTAAGAATACATGTTTAAGTTTTCTTTAAACATGGATTTAGTTACTATTTTTTTTTTAAACATAAGTTTTCTTTCTTTTAGTTTAGTATTATAAGTTTCCTTTCTTTGACCCCCCTTAAAACAAATATTGTATCTGTTTGTAATGTCATGTTACTGCTTTGGCAACACTATTTTCTGAGTCATGCCAATAAAGCACATTTGAATTTGAATTTGAATTTGAGAGAGCGAGAGAGAGAGAGAGACGTGCTTACCCCTTACAGAGTGAGAGAGAGAGAGAGAGAGAAAGAGAGAGAGAGAGAGAGAGACGTGCTTACCCCTTACAGAGAGAGAGAGAGAGAGAGACGTGCTTACCCCTTACAGAGATAGAAAGAGAGACAGACAGAGAGAGAGAGAGAGAGAGAGAGAGAGAGAGAGAGGTGCTTACCCCTTACAGAGATAGAAAGAGAGACAGACAGAGAGAGAGAGAGAGAGAGAGAGAGACGTGCTTACCCCTTCGCCGTTGGGGCCACACTTGGCCAGCATCTCCTGCAGGGCCCGTACTGACAGCGACTGCTCCAGCACAAAGTTGCAGATGCACAGGTCTGGAGGGACATACTGAGGGAACACACACACACACACACACGCACACACACACACACACACGCACACACACACGCACACACACGCACACACACTCACACACACACACACACGCGCACACACACACACACACACACACACACACACACACACACACACACACACACATTTTAGGCCATAATAGCACACCTGGGGTAGAAGCTATGAAGCTGCCAACTGAATTTTTTTTTTTTTTTGCACTTTTATGAAATCCTCCATCCAGGTATAATGTCTTGGCGGTTCCTTTTTCCTCTCCCTGAAGGCTGGCTGATGATGTTATCAGGCCGACGCATTGGCCACCTTCCTCTTCTGTTGGCCGCAGATAAGCCCACATTCCCTCTCACTCGCTCTCAGCTTCTACCACTGCAGGAGAGTCCTCCTAGTTGGTGGACAACGACGCCATTTTAACAAAGCGCAGGGGACTGGTCTCTCCAAATGGCTCACTAAGATGTTTCAACTGTCTGGATCAGAAGTCTAAAATCTGACTTGCCTGCTAAATCCACATGGTGTAGTCTCTGGAAACACCTAAGAGAGGTAATTTCACGTGACATAAGAAATCCAAAATTGAACAAATTTTTTTTCTCTCAGTTCCACAGACACTCGCTCTCAGCTTCTACCACTGCAGGAGAGTCCACCTAGTTGGTGGACAACGACGCCATTTTAACAAAGCGCAGGGGACTGGTCTCTCCAAATGGCTCATGCCTTCCCCCTCGACTCTTCTCTCAGGTTTCCACGATCTTTAATGAGTCCCCTGATATGAGCAGACTTTTAGCTTTTAACTTGTAGCTTCTTTCCGGGAGTTCAACCCACTCCCGGCTAACTGCTAATGTTTCTCTTTCAGCACCAACTTTCACCCCTCTGACACTACTGTACGTCCTTACACTTTCTTATATTTTCAGTAAACTGTTCACCCGCTTTCATTCATTGTGACTAACGAATCATTTTTCAAAGGGACAAAATTCACAAAAGTCACAAAATGAGTTGGCAAAAATGTGCAAGGAAGTGACTTCACAAAATGTTGTAAATACACACTGTACGATAATAGCCATGTTGTCACCTTTGGTGACTTCATAATGAGCGCCCCCTCATAAATATCTGGCTCCTGACTCTTTCGAGGCCTCTGCTACTCATTTGCACCTCTTCTGCCAGTGGTGGCTAAACGACATAACGAGCACCTATTAGGGATCGGATATTCCAGACATAGTTCCAAGGTGAGAGAGCTCCAGGGGCAGCTGAGGATAATTAACAGGTGGGGGGGGGCACCAAGGGCACTTAGTGAGCTGGGAGCTGCCACTGGACACGAGTGGAGAGCAGGCCTGTATTGCCATCCGCTTCTTAAGTCGCCCCCCTGACCTCTAACCTCCAGCTGGGGGTGGGGGGGTGGGGGGGGGGGAGTGAAATGTAAGCAGGAGACAGTGATGAGGAGAAAGCCTAAGCTGGTAAAAGAGAGAGAGAGAGGGAGAGATAGAGGGCCCACGTTGTGAATAGGACCTGCATTGACAGGCCGTATTGAGACAGATTGCCGTACACTGTTAAGCCCCCAAGCTTCAACTGATGTTTCAACTGTCTGGATCAGAAGTCTAAAATCTGATTTGCCTGCTAAATCCACATGGTGTAGTCTCTGGAAACACCTAAGAGAGGTAATTTCACGTGACATAAGAAATCCAAAATTGAACAAATTTTTTTTCTCTCAGTTCCACAGACAAGTTTACAAGTTTAATATAATACACAGCAACCCCACTGGAGCTTCTGCAAGCAAATCCTTTTGGAATACTTCAACTAAACTGAAAGGTATCAAGGAAATGGATGTTGTGGTAAACGTGACTCTGTAGTCTCTAAAGGCGTCTGCTTAACTCTCTGCACGCGCCCACTGCTGCCTTTAGGATTCAGTTTAAGATCCTCACCATCACTTTTAGAACACTGCATGGTCAGACCCTTCATATGTGATGGATTTTCTCAACGCCCACTTCTCAGGTCGCTCTCTCAGGTCAGATAATCTCAATAATTTTAGGTCAGATAATCTCAATAATCTTAGGTCTGATAATCTCAATAATCTTAGGTCAAATAATCTCTATATCACAAGTCACCCTCCACCTGTTTAAAAACACATGGGGACAGAGACTTTGCAGCGATCGCAGCAAAGCTATGGAACGCCTGACCCTTAGATTTGCTGATTCTGTGGATTATTTTAAGGGGCAGCTAAAAAGCCCACCTGTTTACACAGGCATCTGATGAACTTCTGATGTGTTCACTTTACTTTCCTTTTGTGATTTATTGTCTTAGGGCAATTCCACGCAAAACTGTCACGTCCATAACGCCAACACAATGCCATGGTATTTAGTTGCCGTTATGGACGTGACAGTTTTGCGTGGAATTGCCCCTTAGCATCTTTTGCTTTATGTGTATTGTTGTGTATTGTGTTTTATCTTATTTGGTGCTATGTGCTTTTGTAAAGCACTAGGTGACTCTTGTCTGGGACTTTTTGCTGTATAAATACATCTTGCTTACTTACTTATTTGCACATCCTTCCTTTCCTCTTATTTTATTGGTTTCATTGGAAAGAGTAAGCTGCTGCACATTTCTGTTTAAGTTAAGTTATCTTTTTTATCAAAGAATATCAATGTAAATTTACACTTGATGGCAGATGGTAGCAACAAATTGTGGTAGTTTCACAAATACATTGAACTATATAAAGTCTTGAGTTGCATTAAAGTTCGAATGTTACTCATGCTCGCCAGGGTAGCCTGGCACACTGATGCATGAGCATTAATTTAGGAATCGGTAATGAAATGCTGCACTGAGCTCTCCCGCTGCCTCAAGATAAATGCATTACCACTCGCCATAGCCACACTTACGACTAAATTACACATCTCCCCCTGGCAGCTACTGCACTTATGATCGATGCCTCTCCGTAAACCCTGCCATTGCCAGCGTGCAGTGGCAAGAGAGGGCACCTGGGAAGTGGAGTTCTTGCCGAGGTCATCTCGGGGCAGCCTCACCTTAGCCTCAGAGGTCGGTTCCAAGAAACAGAGTCGGTTTCCAAGTCCCTCCGCTGCCAGGCAAAACTTGCGGTTCTCTTTCTGGATTGCGGCGACACACTGCACAACCACTTCATCTTCCTAGAGAAAATGGCCAAAGAAAAACAGAATTAAAGACAACTCTACATATCACCAGAGCCGGTCGATAAGACATGATTAACAGCATCGCAGTTGAGATATATTATACTGATGTCTAGACTTGGCACGCCTGGAATTCAGGCTACCTTGACTAATGTGATTCATTCCATTTGAATATCTTGTTTTGAATCTCTTTTTGTGCAGTCCAGCATGCATCTGCTTGTGCAAGTTTGTTAATTACATTTTTAATGAAAGATACCCAGGCGATTCCCATCAACATATCTCTGGAGCTTTACCTCTTAGACCCCCATTGCTTTCATAACTTTGTCCAGAGATGATTTATGTTTTCTATTTCCGTATCTGAAACATCATCTTTTTTTTCCTTTTTGTCTTATGGCAATGCAGAAGAATTCATTAGCTAGACTGCACAAGGGAGAGCCTTTAGGCTGATTTGGGTTTCACAGAACTGTCTAACATTTTATTTGCCTGGGTAGCTGCTGCAGAGCTTTAACCAATACAGTGACCAATGCACGACACTTCAGAGTACTCTTAAAACATGGAACAAAAGGAACTCAAATCCTGAGAAAGAGAGAGAGAGGGAGAGAGAGGGAGAGGACAGAGAGAGAGAAAGAGAGAGGAGAGAGAGAGAGAGTGGGAGAGAGAGAGGAGAGAGAGAGATGGAGAGAGAGAGAAAGAGAGAGAAGGAGAGAGAGAGAGGGAGAGAAAGAGAGAGAAGGAGAGAGAGAGAGAGAGAGAGAGAGAGGAAGCTGAAACAGAAGCAGTGATGTTATGCTATTCCACAATGACTTCCTGTCTGCAAAAACTTTGGCACAGGCCTACAGGGAAAATATTGATTTGTGTGTCCAACCCCCACCCCCACCCCCTCACACACACACACACACACACACACACACACACACACACACACACACACACACACACACACACACACACACACACTCTTGTGCTTGCCAACTCACGGTCCACATTAATCTGACCTGATGGTTGCCATGGTTCTGACTAGTGCAATCAGAGCAGTACAATTCATTAAACACTGTCAGGCCGTCTTCAGCTATAACTGCTGTTCACTCAAGAAGGCTCGACAGGTCCCAGCACACAGCAGCACTGACACAGATGGGGTCTGCGCACACAAATATTACTCAGTTCTGTCAGTTCAGATGCAGGGAGGGGGTCTTTTTTTCTCCCAAGAGACATGTCCTACTTTATGTAAAGAAATATACACTGAAACTGGCAAAAAGAACTGTGACATTGTCTGTGCTGAAAATTCAAATAAACAATGAAAGTGCATCCAAACATAATTAGGTAAAACAAGGCAATTCTGTCAAAGCATGTTGCTTTTTGTCTGTGTTCATATATTTATATAGCACTAAACCTAGTGTAGATTTAATCCAAGTAATATTACAAAGTGATATTTAAGTTGATATTTATGGACTTAAAGCAATTTAATGGACAAATATAATAAAAAAATTATTCAAATCAAACAGAATGTACAGCAAAAGTAAAAACATACAGTATATTTTACAGAAAAGACAACTGGCTCTGTTTGCACAGTACATTGTGCGACTAAAAATCATTCATTTACATCAAGGCAAACCCTCGCCAAAATGTCCTATTTTCAGATCATTGTGTTTCAGACTGGATTACTGACAAAGCCAACAACTCATCAATATTGCCTCAATGAGACTCGCTAAGGCACACTTCCAGTGGAGTGGCATGCGGTTCGTTATTCGTAAATTGAAAAAGCAATGCCACCAGAGGCTCTCTAAACATGCCAGTGCCAAAGGATTGCCACCTCTTTAAAATGAAGAGGATCCTCTCTTCATCCCTTACACCAGCTGTAAAGACCCACGCTAGGATCGCCTGCACAACTGGAATGTTAGCTTCCGTTTGTGTGTGTGTGTGTATGTGTGTGTGTGTCTGTGTGTGTGTGTGTATGTGTGTGTGTGTACCACTTTCACAGCAAGGCAAAGTGAAAACTTTAATCCCCAATCCCCCTGTATCTGAAGGTGCAATGGCACTACTTATCTAAGAGGGGATTTTTTCCCTCCCCCAACCCTCCACCCCCCTCCCTTCACTCCCATCTCCTCCCTTGATTCAGTGCCAAAGAATGTGGTGAATCTGAAGCAAAGTGATCCAGGCAGAGAGAGAGAGAGAGAGATCGAGAGAGAGAGAGAGAGAAGGAGAGAAAGAGAAGGAGCCATCTGCCAGAGAGTTAAGAAGAAGCATCACAGTCTATCTATAGGGCCATGGGGTGGTGCGTGTGTAACAGGCAGTGGGGGGTAGGGAGGGTTTGGGGTAAAAGAGTCAGCAACCTGACCCCAACCTTGCTGCTCGCCCCTGCCCGCCGCCCTCATCCGTGCCCCATGCCCAGGCAGGCTAGGTGCCCCCATGCCCAGGCAGGCTAGGTGCCCCCATGCCCACTTCAGCCTACCATTTACTTGAGGATCCACAAAAGGCGCAGGTGTTTGTGGCTGACCACACCACCCGACCCAACCCAACCCCAATACAAATCCATCGTGTACTGCACACACACACACACACACACACACACACACACACACACACACAGAGCCCCCACTCTCTTCGTCCCTGCTCAGCGACGGTGGGGTTTAAGGACAAGAACAGGTGGGTGTGTGTGGCCTGAAGCATCTACTGGGCCGTAACCCGAGAGTGGCCGATCCGCAGCCGAGCTCAACACACGCACACAACTCACCCGGCCGGCACTGCCACAAACATGAACTTGACAGAGGGTGAACGCACTCTATCCCTTCAGCGAGGGGCTATTTTCATAAGCGCGCTGCGCACAGACTCTGTGTTGGGGCAGGGTGTGGTGGGGGGGGTTCTTTTTTAAGAGGGAAAATGGCGGCATATGTTAACACTAGGCTAACACTAGGATCTTGTTGTTGATTTATACAAAGGTTGGGCTTTCTCCTGCCTCATACCAGGTCAGATTCACATTGCTCATAAATGTCATACAAGGTGATAAGTGCTGTTTACAAACTATCAGGTTAGGACTTTTTGGTGCCTGACAGCAAGCACAAACAACCTGATTGACTTAGAAGAACCTTATTTCAAACACAGCAGCCTTATTTCAGCCTTATTCCAGTCATAAAGGACAGAGGAGACCCCTGCCTTGCTCTCAGGTTATTAATACAGACCTGGGCCACCAGGTGAGAAATTACACCTGTGCCAACACAAGCCTCAGCGAGAGGCCGAGATCGAGGTCGAGGGGTTGTGTGCCACACACTGCGCTCACAGTCCCGAAATAGCTCAAATTCATCATACATCGCAGAGCCCCTCTCCACACAGATCCATCGATGACAGTTTGATGAGATGGCTCGCCTTTGTGGCGGCACAGTCACAGATTACCTGACGAGTCCCAACTAGCGGGCTGGGTGCGCAGGGAGACTGCATGGTCATAATTACAGCAGCCTCAGGTGCCTGAAGTGAGGGGAGATCAAGCCCTGAATATTAAATGAGAGCGATCCTGGAGCCAAGAGAGCCAGCCTGCCTGCCTCCCCTCTGGTACAGACGGCGCCCCATTCACATTCCCAATTCACGAGGTGCTGCCGGGGCCCGATAATGCATGAAAGTCAAATAGGTTGTGTCATTGGCCGATTACGTCCCGAATATAGTACGGGTACATCCTGACAGTGGAGCTCATTGGAAGTCTATTGAAAAAGCACTCTAAACACCCATACTCTTGGCTTTGGGGACATAAATACACTCAGACTCAATGCACACCTGGGACCCATTAATATAGAGGCAACTCCTTAATACTGTTGCACAATGACCAGCAGTTATAAGCAAAAATACTTCTCTAGAGTTCTCTAAATGGGTAATCTACAAATCTACTTTTTTCACTTTGATTTTAAACAATGTAATGTGAATTCCCTAAATAATGGCAATTAAGTGTGACCTCTCATAGGCCATTGCAGATTATAGATCTAGGCCTTTATAGTTAAAACCTCTAAACTTAAAACTTTGCAACATTTGTTTAGTATGCATGACTTCCATTGCTGTCCTATACGTGTTATTGACAACAGTGACACATGTAGGTTCAGCAGAACAGGTTGCCAAGGTGATGTCTGAAGGGACTCCTGAGCCAACAGCTGGTCCATAAATAGTAAGGGCATACGGAACAAGACGAGAAGACGGACTCCTCGATCACAAACAGCCACCGCTGGGAAAAAAATACCCCCACCAGGCGTGCCATTTATGCCCCATTTTATGAGCTATGCCTCTTCCCTCACTGTCTGACTGACAGGAAGCAAGACAGAGTGTGATGCCGCGAGAGAGGAACAAGACGAGAGTGGGAGTTGGCAGTCGAGTGTTGAGAGGGCAGGGTGGGCGATAAATGAAAGGTTCTGCGTTTTCTCAATCTTCCAGCGAATGTTCGCAGCCTCAATGCAAAGTAGTACCTTATGCTGAAACTATCTAACAAATTGGATTTTCCCCTGGATTACTTTGCATGCATATTGCTTGAAAATAGCCCTGCATCACAAAAAGCACCATGCACTCAAGTGTGGCTGGACAGAATCAACGAAGACAGGTGAAAGCTCAAGGTTGAAATGGAACTCAAATAATTTGATGCTATGGGGGATCCTCGAGTGCACAAAGTTATGAAAGCATTAAGTGCAGAGCATGTCTAGTCTGACTCCTAGTCATATTTAAAGTATGAAATTGTGATTATGTAATGCCTTACATTTAACCACAACAAGATAATATATATTTTCTAGCTATTACTACCTATCAGCAGAGCCTCAGACCAAAATATTCTGCATTGGGTGTGAAGGGACTCTTCTATGCATAGTAATCATCAAAAGCTTTTGTTTCATGGTAGAAATGGTGCTTAATGCTGAAAGAGAATCATTTGTTCAAACAATCACAACCAAGGCACCAAGCTCCCTCACGGCTGGCAGAACACAGAGAAATGGAGAAATTAGCTTTTATTCCCTGGCTCGTCACTTTTAACAGCTTTTTATTACCATTTTTGATAATGAAATTATTGATCACTTTTACCTGAAAGATATTTATGCATCATTTTTTTTTTTTTTTAAACAACACAATAAATGAAGTGAGACCATACTCATACTAATTTATAGAGACAAATGCTTTTTGTTTTATGACCTATTTATCTCCCTCTGTTTCAGCATTGCATCCATGTCAAAAGCATTCAGATTTGACTGAGGTGTTGCATACTTCTGTTCCTGATAAATAACTTCAAACAGAAGGGAAGGTTTGATGTGCCTCAGAATATAAATCTTGCAGTAAACCTATCAACATAAAACATACATCATACCTCAGAACAAATGAATACAACATCCTTACTGCTGTAGTGTCCACAGTGACAAAGACACATTGTTAAATAAAACATCTGCAGTGAGAGCAAGGAGAAGCACCTTCATCTTAATTCCCATAGCTGAATACTCATGGCGGACATCTTGCCCTTCTTCACAGATGGCTTCGTTGCAAAGAAGCAGCCAGACAAAACACTCGAGCATCACCATAAGACTGAGCAATCAATGAGGAGAGTGCACACTAATCCACATTGGCATATTAAGTGAGAAGAGGGCACCAGTCTCTGCAACAACCCGACACAGCCAGGGAGGGCTGGGCACAGTCTGCTCACGTACTGTGTGGGTGGATGGTTTGGCCCTCCGCCCAGCTGTTTACCTTTACCTGAGAAGCACCCATAAGTCATATCCTCCATCACAATCTCCACTCGCCACCTTGACTGCATAGTCCGTGCCACCAGGGGGGGTAAGATTAATGCCTTAAAAATGGATTACTGAGTGCCACTCTGTCCCCACAAGTTTTCATTTCAATTACAGGTCGCTGATCGTCAAGGCAACAAGTGCCAGGGGAGACCAGTAAACAACATTTGTCAGAAAACTTTTTACCGGAGTCTAAAAACTTCTCAGAAATGTTTATACTTAACCTACACTTCATCACCTCTGTAGGAGTCATAATCCCAATAGGCATCCATGAATGCAACTTCATAATCTGATTTTAATTACACTGCATAGGAGTGATTGAGAAATAAATTATCATTACCAAAACACAAGCCAATGTTGCTTCTAAATATACTTGCTTCAGTTTTAAAGTTCCTATAATGAAAGCAGATGCAGACGGCTCTGCTGAAACAGGTACCTAAATTCATGAATTCTGAATCTGAAAATGTTACTTCCGTGAATGCTATTTTAAGATTGTTTATGTAATACATCATAAATACAAACAAAGGACATATTAAACCAAGGTTAGGAAGCTCTCTGCATGTGACTACACACCCTTTAAATGGCCCTGTTCGTTTGTTTATCAAGCAACCTTTGCTGTCATGGTTCTGTTGTCAGTGTTGTTCTCATAAACACTCTCTTTGATCAGAGCACAGAGAAGAGGGTTACTAACTTAAGTATCACGTCAGACCCCGCTCCAGGCTGCTAAATGAATGTGTCCCCCGACTCTGCCCACCTCAGCAAACACACCCAGATCCAGAATCTGACTCCTCACGTCAATCAGCTGCTAGTCCTTACGGGAGGGGCGCCCGCCCCCCAAGGTGGTAGGATGGGGTGATGAGTAGTGGGCGGAGCAGTACGATGATACTTTTGCTGCTGTGAACTCTTGAGTCTGACCCCCTGCAAAATCTCTAAATTAGATTCAGAGTAAGAGAGCACCATCCTGCTCTCCCAGCTATGTGGTGCCCTTTTCCAATCAACTGCTTGGGCGACTGCTGCCTGTTGTGTCTACTAGTGGCAAAGAAATGACATCTAGCCTGATGCTGTGGCTTTACGCTATAAATGCATGGCAAGCCACACGGTGATTCTGGCCTAGGGGGACACGATTCCCAATGTTTGCCAGTCAATTATTTTTTAATGTCTGATCAAATGCTGTGGTAGCAAGTTGTTGATCTCTAAATACCACTGCTCCCAATAAAAATGGTGTTAAAATGTCAGTGGGACTACACACTGGTGAGCTAGCTGGCGTAATGGCCTCCTTGGCTAAACAGACACTTCCAGAGGACTCAATGTAGTGGTCTTGAAGAGGGGGGGGGGGGGGGGTCTAAATTTAAACCCTGGAGTCGTCTGCTGGAATGTTGAAGGCTTCCAGAACAACATAAACTCCAAATAAGCCTACTGCTACTGTACGGCCTGTGGCTGAAGCACCTGTCTGGGGAGGCTCTGAATCTGTGGCAGATCTGTCTCAGGTCTGGCCCGGTCTGGCCACCAGATTAAGACCAGGACCAAAGCCCAAAGTCAGCAGCTGTAAAGGTTGTAATGTAATGTAAAGGTTATGTACGTTCTTCCTGTTTATGACCTAAATGGCCAGGGGCTGGCCCTATAACGGGAAGAAATAACTGTCTAGATATTATATTTAAAACACCTATAAAGTTAATGTGCTAGATAGAATCCCATTGCCCTCCCTCATAATACGACTTTATATCAGGTGGCGCTAGAAGGTCCCTGTAGCAAAAACTGCAATAGCCTTAACCTCAGCCATTTTGGCCAAACATTGTGGTTACATCCATGAATGGAAAAGAATTAGGGGTTCACAAATGTGATGTACATCCTCATTCAGCTGATAATGTGCAGTATGAAATTGTTAAGTTTGTTAACCAACCATTAGCCATGTTACATATGCTAGCTTTAATGCAGACACAGGAAGCTTGGCTTGAACTATCTACGGTAATTGAGATTTAAACTCTTTCTTACTCTTATTCAGTGTCTCCATTGGTTAAAGATACATTCTCATCAAAAAAATTGCCATTAGACCCTTTAGAAATAACCTGCCCCTATTGGAGTGCAAACCTTGTAAGTTCTGAGACAATGTTGTTTTAGTGTGTTTCTACATGTACAAAAAGCCCCTGGAGAAGAAGACAAGAGGGGAGGTGAAAGATTCCGGTAGCCTATGTTGCTTAAAGTAGGCTACTGTACAGTCACCTGTACATTTTGAGGCTAATGGCCGCCATATCAACACATCTGCTTCATTGTCTAATGATCGTCGTGGCAACACTATGCTCATAAAGTCTACAAGGCAAGGAAAGTGCAAGGAGAAAGTTGCTATATTACTGTGGGCTTGCCATATCTTGCACACAGGCCAACAGTTCTGTGCCAGCTCTGTAAATGGCTGCCCTCACAACACTGTGAACACTGGGATCCGGTCATTTGTTCCAGCGCCAGTGCCTTCCTCATCTCACCATTAACCACACCAAGTTTTTAGACAGTGGAAATAGGAAGGTAGGATGAACTCTATCCTTCATCCTAAAGCTTTAATATGTCTCACCCCCAACATTTCCGAGATTCATTCAATACTGTGCTGCTTGTGAGGCCTGGCGAAAAAGCTAGTGTGAGCACAATCCCTCATTGAGAAAAAGCATACATCATCTCATTTCTGCTCCCAGCCATGCCTGCTTTAAGGCAAACTGCACCAGAGTGTGGTAATTAACTTCCACATGAAAGGTAGAAAGCCTCTTTTATGTCCAAGATTCAAGAAAGTAAAATCTGATACCCACAATAGGGCCGTATACACCATAAAGAGAGGTCATTCATCACATTAAGTGCTTTTAAAAAGTATTGCGTTATTATGAGAGTCGTCATTTCAGGAGATGTCACAGCCAGCTTTCCAGCTTTAGCTCTTCAACAGCAAGGTGATAAGGTGAGAGTTCACATACCTGGTGATCCAGGGATCTAGAGCAAGTATGTTTGCATGTTTATTAATGACAACTAGGCAAACAGTACAGCACAGCATGGCAGTTTAAAGTTACACAGTGAACCACTACATCCTGTGAACCATATTCAGAACCATGGCATCCTATTTCCAACAATGCAACGACAAGGGATAACACTAGAAATCACTATTTATACCTCTCTATAAAGATGAATGTGCAGATCTGTCTACATGATTTCAATAATGCCAGACTTCATTATTCACCATGTGCCTACCTGACTGTACATGTACAGTATGTTACATGATATCTATATGACCTTTTAGTCTTACAGTATGTTAACCACAAAACAAATTATATTTTGTGCTCAAAGATTTTTAGATTGGTTTATAAAATACCGGTAGCCTGATCAGAAATTAATTTTGAAAATCATCCCAGAGCACAAAACCACTCTCATTAGCAAAGGTGAGATGTTTGTCACGTCAGTTTTGACACCATGCAGCAACTTTGGGTCGGTGCTGCTGCTGCATGTCCCGTGTACATACATTGCTGTTGTCATCAGATTATCAACATGCCATTGTGACAGAGGAATCCGAGCATCGTGGGTCGGTGAAGAGGGCACGTTAAATACTATGGGCTGTCAATTACCGCTTGCGCATCCCCGAGGAATCCATCTGCTCTACTGTGTCGAACTGGCAGTAAATTAATATTCACACAACTTAATTTCAGCACAGAGTATGATGCAACTCGTTCACAATTCTTTAAAAAAAATAGTATGAACACCGGCAGGTCCAACCAAAAAATTCAGAACCACTGCAATGTCATTTCAAAGAGGTAAGCCAGTCAAAAAACTCACCTTGACCACAAAAGGGACGGTTCGATTTGGGGCGAAATGACAATGTATGCCCGCGTAGCCTACCATTTAATTACATTAATCAGTAGGCCTATAGCATTTTGAATATTTACACGCCAAGCCTTATCCTCAGACTTATTAACACCTTACGATCGTTCTCATCATATCGTTTACAAACATAATTGCCATGCTCCCCTGCATCTCTGTAACTAATCTGCGTCAAACCACATAAATAGAAAAGCCTTAAAGAAGGCAAGGTAAGATATTAGGTTATGCAAATGAATGACCATAAAACTGTATGTCTGACACAAGATGTGATATCGTGCCTTCAGAAAGTGCAAATCATGCGAATCTCGCCTCAGCTCAAATTGTTTATTGGTTCTCACATAACGTTTAACTAATATGTAGTCCCTGACTATTTAAATTATGCACAGGATCTCCAAAACATCTACAAATCGGGTATTGCCAATAACCTACTTTGTTTTAACTTCTACAACAGGCTTTTCGTGTATCAGGAATATCTTTCTATCATTTTTGTCTTTCTTTTGTAGGCTAATATCATATTCGCCCCTGCACCTGCAGATGGTGGGTGCATTTAAATTCCATACCACAAGCTTGGCGACAAGTGCGTTTTCAGAATTGCCCACTCTGACAAGTTCCAAGAATCAAGTGATTTTAAAAGTTGACATAGCGATAATCCTCAGTAAGTCCACGGAATGTGTAACAAGTTGCGCGTTGTTATAGCCCAATCAAAGGAGCAATGAAAGCTTTAGTCCCGGTATTCAAGGCAAACCACCAGCAGATGCCTCATAAATGTAGCCTATAAACGCTGCACAAACGCACAAAATACACTTAATCCACATGAACAGCAAGCGGCTTCGCAGTTGATTTGTATTGCATTTGCCTACTTACAGTTCTTAAGAACTGAATTTCATCTTCCCCTTCTCCACCCTCAGCCATGGCTGTCGAGGAGTCTCCCTAGACTCTGAGAGCCACCACTGACTGCAAGCAGCGACGCGGTGCTTCTCCTCTCCTGCCGATATTAGCATAGAGCTAATCCAAAGCCATATAGGGAAAAACCGGACAAGCCCACTACCGCGCCTCCGACTGTCACTCAAAAGGCAACACTGCCTATCCTGGCAGCGCTTGTCGTGGAGGACGTCCTGCATCGACCACGGGATATGATGCTTCTTTGGATGGGCAGTTCCAAAGAAATTAGATTTAGTGCTGAAAAATGCAAAGATGGGAAACAACTGACTTTACTTGTAGGCTAAACATTGTCTAATCAATTAATTACACTAGTGCTCTTTGTTTTGTTATTAAGTGATTACAATCAACGTTACAACATTAGATTTTCTAGCCCTCAAAACTTTGTGCACCAATCAAAAAACAATGAGCAAAGAAAAATATCCAAAGACTGCTGATTCACTGTTCGATGGCTATACAGATGAATATTTTGGAAGCTGTTCTGTGTTGTTTAAATTGAGTAAGCATAGGCTAACAACATTGCTGGCCCTTCCTCAATATGAAATCATACAGCAACTCATGTCTGAACTGCATATATTCTCCTCCGTGATTTCACAGTCAGGTTTACAGTTTGAGAATCTGTTCTTCAATGCTTTAGCGACACTTGGTGGTGAGTTTGGCGTAATAGACCAGCGCGTTGACCACAGCGTGTCAAGTACGCGCGTGTGCGCGTGGGTATGCGCCTTTGCGTGAAGTTTTATTGCTGTGCGCGCGTGTATAGCAAATTGCCCTTCAATGTCCTAAACAGTTGGCCTACATTTTCTACTTCCGACCTGATCATCGAAGTATAGCATTAAGACAGCTCCCAGTGCAAACACTTCATCTTAATTAATAGATCTTTACCAAAAAAAATATTGTTAAAAGGAAATATTAACCTTGTATTTGCTCTGCAATTGCCTGTAAAAGTTTTGCGCTGCAATTGCCTGTAAAAGTTTTCGAACTTAGAAGGGGTCATAACTTCCTGACACTTCAGATCAGACCATTTGTTTCAAAATGAGATAGGTCACAGCACAGATTGAGGATAAGTAGCGTTAAATCCCGTTCCCCGTCTGCCTGTTTGTTTATATACCTCGGGCCACAAGGTCTGGATTAAGACAACGAACCAATTGGAACGATTTAAATACTTGATAAGGAAAATGATTGGTCAGACAGCGAATCTGTCACTCTTCTGTGGGAGGGCTACCGTGTGAGACTGCTGGTATGGTTTTGTGATATCTGAGCTCTGGAAATATGAAGGGTGCCTCCCCGAACATACTGAAGTAAGTATTTGTTCTGAGAACCTGTCGCTATGTAATTTCAAAAGTTCATTAGTTTAATTCATTACAACGTCATTTTCTGACTAATATGGATAATAGACGCTGCAGATTGTAGTTTATGTATAGCAACGGTATAAGGCTGGCAGTTTGCGGAATGTAAAATTGGATTTTAATTATAACTGGTTCGTCGCATTCATAGAGCATGCGGAAATTGTATCTATACCACAGTCTACATGTCTGTCTACAGTAGGTTAAATGAGCGTCCTTGTGAAGGGCTTAAAATGCATTTGTCTCAGTGACACCAACTGGTACACAGTCCAGTATGTTTAACTGTTGTGCTGTTGTTGTGTACCATAGTGGACGAAAGCATGTGCATGAGCATGAGTATGTCCTCGCATCTTTATTTGTTTAAAAGAAAATTAGCATGCCTATTCTTTTCAACAACAAGTTGTTTGTTATGGCGAGACAGAAGGTCTTAGCAGACTCTCTTTGACTGAAGGGATGCTAAATGAGGACACATCAGGGAATACTCGGTCAGGTCAAGTCGTCTGCTGTCCAGGTCACCACGAGGGCACGCACTGCACACTGTTCAGTTTTATATGATAACTGAGTATAGAAAATCAATTAATTTTCAATTCAATTCAATTCAAATGTATTAGTCACATATAGAGTATATGTAGTGAAATGCTTTGTCCACTGTCTCCATGGCTGTGCAACGTGTAAATAAATAAGGAAATACATTTAAAAAGAAGAAGAAGAAATGTCTAATGTTAAGTATGTGAAAATAACAGATAATTAAAAACATTCAACAAAAATGACAAGTATGTAAAATGAAAATGAAATGATATTCGATGTTTGTTATGTTCTTATAGCAGTTCATCCCTGGGTTGGATGCTATCTTGATCAGTCATTTGTGAGAGAGGGCGTCAGAAATCTGACAGCATTTAATAGACATTATGGCTATCATGGAAGGAAACCATACTGTCCTTCATCTTTATGAACCAATCAGAGAGAGGACGTGGGTTAGCCAGTGCCCGCCTACGCGTAAAGGTCAAAGCTCCTCCCAGCGAGTCATCCCTTCCCAGAAGGATCAGCGAGTGATTTGCCAAAATTTAAAGAAGGGGGAGTCCAAAAGAGGAAGTCAGAATGGGCCAACTGAGGAGGTCCTGTCCAGCTGCGAGAACTCAAAGGAGGCGGGCACAGTGGTGGAAGTACCTTGGCTGGCCAACCTGTTGGCTCTGTGCGCCAACTGCCAGGATCCGGTTGCCATGGGGAACCACCATGGCGCCAAACATTTGCACTCCCCCGAGGAGGACTGGGAGAGGCTGAGTCAAAGTCGGACTGGCCGACAGCAGCCCCAAAGGGAAGGACTGGGCTGTGGTAGCTGCAGTGGTGGGGACGGCAGCCCGCAACTCACTCACAGCCTCTCTAACAGCGTCGCCGTCACCTTCTCCGCCGATGTCGTCTCGAGCCCCAGGACCTGGGCGCAGGGCCGCAGGCTGAAGAAACTGTGGGCGATGAACTCCGTGCACGTGGAGGAGACCCTGCAGAGCCTGGTCAAGCAGAGGCTCGACCCAGCCGCTGAGTTCTGCGCAGGCGGGCCCTTGCTCGACCCAGCCGCTGAGTTCTGTGCAGGCAGACCCTTGCTCGACCCAGCCGCTGAGTTCTGTGCAGCAGGCGGACCCTTGCGGGACGCAGCAGCTGAGGAGGAGGAGTACAACTGCCCGGAGATTCCCGGGATGTCCAGCGGGATGGGAAAAGTGCTCAACTCGACAGCTGAAAACGTGGTGCCTCATCTCACAGACGGCCAGCCTGCTTTAGACAACTGGAGCACTTTAGAAGACGAGCCCATTGCTGAGGCATCTAAGTTATGTTTGCGCCGCAAAGACTCAGAGTATGACAACGAACTGTACCTCTGTTTGCTTGACAATGTGTTCGACACCACACCTTCGCCAGCAGAGCAAGAGATGCATCCAGTTCCACATGCAGCAGAACCGGTCACTCAGGCTGAAGAGTGGACGAGGGTGGAGAGATCTCTGTCTCCCCCGACTCAGTCCCAGGTCAACGAGGCCGAGCTGAAGGATGCCGCACTGAGGGTCGCCGCCAAGATGGAGGAGGTGGAGAGCATCATCCAAAGGGTCAGCCTGACCAGCGCCGACTGGACCAGAGACAGAGGCAGTTTGCACTCCACCTCTGCCTCATCTGGGTCCCTGCACAGAGGTAGAGATGTGCCGAGGCGCTCCGAGACGTCGAAGGAAGACCCCGCCGTCCGCGTGCAGGAGCTCCGAGCCCTGGGAGACGAGCTGAACCGGAGCCTGCGCCGGGCCCTGCAGCTGGACGGGCTGCTTCTGGGCGACGGCGGCGGCGACGACGAGGACGACTGGGGGGGCGTGAGCGGCATCAGGCCGCTGTTGGAGGAGCAGGACCGGGAGGCGGTGTGGGATCTGGACGAGAGCGGCGAGGAGAAGTTTCTGGATCCGGAGGCGCGGCTCTTCCAGCACGACTGCCACCGCCAGGGCCACCAGTGGCGCCCGCGGAATGCGTCGACCGCCAGCAGAGCCGGTGGAGTGAGCGGCGGCGGTGGGTTGGGCCTGGGGAGGAAGAGTGCCTCGTCGCCCTCGCTGAGCTCCCTCGTCTTCGCCTCGTCGCCCAACGCCGCCGGCACGCCGGGCAGCCTGTCCCCTCTGCTCTCCCCGTGCTCGTCCCGGCTGTCCAGCCCGGAGCCACTGCACCACCTCCTGCTCCTGCCGAGGGAAACGCAACGCGAGGACGAAGGCCAGCGCAAACACGCCATGGCAGGAGTAGCGAACTCCGCCGGAGCAACCGAGAGGGAGGACGAACAACACACCCCCAGCAGGTCTGCGTTGGCGCTTGAGCTCAGCGACACCAACCAGAGGGCTCCCAGATGGATCGTGCCAGGCAAACCAGCTGTCCCACCCATGCCTACAGGTTGGTGACCCCCCCCCCTCCTTAGCACTGTGCCACCCACGCCTACAGGTTGGTGACCCCCCCCCTTAGCACTGTGCCGCCCTCAGCACTTTCTTCACCACATTGTCAAGTGACCTTTCTCTGCCACCTATCTTAGTTCTATCTATCCTAGTTCTATCTATCCTAGTACTATCTATCTAGTTTGCTCTGGCAGAGTTGTCATTGCTTCACCACAGGGTGTTCTTGCAAGACACCTGCTGAGATTTACCCTCTTGTTTGTCGGATATGCAAACAGGTCATGGTGTCTCGCAAATGCCAAGGCGTAAGACAACCAGAGCGAGACACACAAACTTAAAGAGACTCTGGGGGGACTCATATACTGTATACAATTATGCAACCAATGTCTTATGTAACACAATCCTCTTTTGAGCGCTAATGTCTGAAACGACAGATTGACAGATGCTTAGAGGGTCTGAAGATAATAGCCCCAGACTTACCCGACTCCCCCTGTTCATTCTGAGTGCCCGCTGAAGTGTATAGGAATGCTAAGCCCGGACCTTGTGATGCTTGTTATGCCCTGCCTGCATGGCAAATGGGTAGAATAATTGATTAATGGTCTCAAACCCCTCTCCCCAACCCCCTCAAGCAGAAGCAGAACCCACAAGTGGTTTCAGTTTTTCAACCAGAATCAGAGTCAGAATCAGAATCCCTTTATTGTCATAGCACAGGGTACAATGAAATTGGTTAGCAGTCCTAACAGTGCGTTCAATAAATTTAAATAACTGTAAAAGCAATAATATATCCAACCGAAACCACACACACACAGATTCTCACCCACCTTCCACACTCCCACTCACACATGCACACACATAAAAGAATGTGCAAGATGGTGAAAACATTCAGGTTATTATTAGTTATTACATTCAGTGTCTCTTTTTTTTACAGCGGTGCCAATTGTTTTATTGTGGTCATGCGATCCTGTGGTGTCAAAGTTGATCATAATTATATTTAAAGTTGATTATAATTTATATTCATTGAATTACATGTAAGGATCCAGCGCCCAGTGTATAAGACTTAGGAGGAGCATGTTTTTCCATTGTTTAAAAAGTTGAGCATGAGGAATTCAATCCGGTCTACAGGGGTGTCACAGATAAGGGGTTGGTTTAAGCCGCCACGCTTCTGTTTTGACCGTCTGGGTTAAAGGCCCCCATACTGACCAGCCATCACTGGCTTGTCTGAGTGGGCGTCTTAATAGGAACGCGTGATCAAAGACAGCAGCGGCTCTCTCTGGGTCACATGGGGGGGAAGAGTGCTCAGGCATGTGGAATTGGCTTATTCACCTGATGCCTGGTGTCTGGAGATGGTGTCTGAGGTAAAGGAGGCGGAGAGCTCCTGCTGCTCAACTGGTAACTGACAGGAAGGGGTTGACATCACCAAGGTCATGAGTTCTTTGCTCAGGGAGTAAACACATTCTGTACATACCTACCCATGCAAAATGGGCACACATATGATACTGTAAGACTTTTGGATAAAACCATTTGCTCAAATTGCGATGAACAATGACTAATGGTTTTCTGCCATGATAAAAAACACGTAGAAAGAGAAACATTAAAAGACAAATCTAAGGTCGATAACAGCTTCAGAGAACTATCAGAACAACAAGGATAGATTAGAATTAAGTGGCATAGCGGTATTAATAATAGTTGTCACTGATATTCTATCATTGTCTAAGGGGCTTTCCCTGAATTTAAATGCTAATTTTTCCGTCCCCTACTCCTCAAGGAGTCTGACTACTGCAGTGTCTCTGATAAGAAAAGTTGCTCTCAGGTTTGACCAGTCCCAGCAAATCAATGCATCCCCCTAGAAATTAGAATTGCTCTTGAAGCTCATTCATCAGCTACCTAGTCCCGTCACCACTGATGTATCCAGGTCACTCCGAGACTGAACACTGCCCACTGTGTTCTCGCTGTGTTAGATAATATGATTTTCCACCGCGTCCCTCCACAATTGGCTACTCTTCTCGCCTGTTTATTCACATTCCCTGCCACCAAATGGCCTTTGCCCTCATTAAAGCTGATACTGGCAGAACTGTCCCTTGATTGGTTTAGCATTTAGCATTTAGCATATTTTCTTTTGAAATGAGCCTCACTGTAGTTCAGTTTCTTTTTGGTCTGATGACCTACTCAAGCATTACATCTTGAAGTGACCAAAATAGTGATGCCTGCACTTACACATTTCCTAAGATTATGAAAGCATATTGTTTGATGATTTCCTAGTATATTGCTTCTTTTTATATGGCCCTTGCTTCTTACATATGCACGTTATATAGTATCTTATTGTAATAGTTGTATCATGTATGTATAGCTATAGCTATAGTTAGAAATATATATACTGTATATGGTATTTTGCAGATGCTTTAGTCCAAAGTGTTTTGGACAATGTATCTGTGCATATATATGTCTATATAATAATATAATTCTATTCACTCTGTTGGTATTTTGTTTATTTAGGCCAGATGACTTTACTATAAACTGTTAGTTCTAATGTAGTATAAAGTTTATTAATGTCATTTTAAGTTGCTTTGGACAAAAACGTCTGCTAAGAACCATAAACAAACAAACATGAAATGTATGCGTGCCCACACACCTGTGAGTGGATATAATCTGGGGGGTAGTGGAGGCTAAACGCTAAACAGTTTATCCACCTCTCAAAATAATTTATTCACTAATTTCAACTTTTAACATTCAAAAATCACACTGTATTATCCACATTCACAATACACTCATCAACACTCTAGGAACCATTTAATACCACTGGTATTGTTATAAACTGGACAATAACCTCCACCATCATCAAACATATTCTGAATGCCTTTTTTAAAAATCTGATACCGCATGATAGCGATGACAGAATTTATAGTTTACCCACCTCTTATTTTACCACTACACCCCTGGACATAATAATGTGTGCAGCGGTGTCAAGGAGAACGAGAGAGAGGCAGACCGACAGGGGGGCTGGGTGTGTGTGCGTACAGAGGGAGGGGGGCTGCTGGGTGTGTGTGCGTGTGCGTGGGGGGGGGGGGGTGCTGGGTGTGTTTGCGTGCTATTCAGGTTAACACAGCAACCTGTTTTGACCCAATCAGACGTCAGAGCAGCTGCTGGCAGCTGCTACCTAATGCAGTATTCAGGAAATGAAAATCCCCTTTAACCATCACTGACCTGCAACCTCGGCAATGGGATTACGGTCACCGAGATTAGACTGAGACAAAAAAGTCTGTAGACACTGGGTGGGTGGTTGTGCATTGGGAGATAGAGAGAGAGAGCGGGAGAGAGAGAGAGAAAGAGAGGGGGAGTGTCTGTGTGTATGTGTGTGTGTGTGTGTGTGTGTGTGTGTGTGTGTGTTTGATTTCATGCCAGTGCAGCCATAGTTACACTGCAATCAATTGTCCATTTCCACAAGTTGAGGTTGAGATGGGGACACGGTTCTGTTTGTTCAATGTCATCTGAAACAAAGATCAACAGATCCATCCGCCCAAACAGCCCATCATTTACTATGGGTATTAGGGCCCATCATCTACTATGGGTATTAGGGCCCATCATCTACTATGGGTATTAGGGCCCATCATCTACTATGGGAATTAGGGCCCATCATCTACTATGGGTATTAGGGCCCATCATTTACTATGGGTATTAGGGGGCCACACCTTTGGGGTCTCTTCATGCCCCCATCCTAATGCCAATGTCACATTCTGTATGCTTGTCGAGCTGGATACACATATTTAGTTTGTCTGCTTTGTGGATGCTCTATTGTTTATACTGACGATTTGTATGAAAATGATCTCAATCATTTTATAGTTGTTGTTTCTCTTCACTCACCAGAAAGAAGGGCTGGTGAGAAGAGTTGGTAAATGTTGCGGGGTCAGTCTCGGGCAGCCGTCCACCTGGCCCAGAAGACGTGTCAGCTGAGGTTTAAGAAATCTGGTCGCCTGGTAGCCAGGGCCTACCGCTGCCTGTACTGGACCGATGGCTTACTTACAGTGCCAGTCGCAGTTCAGTATATGAAAGGATCATTGAAAATAGCTCAGTAGGCCACCAAAGAGCTTTGTGAGGAGGCGGACCTACTGCTAGATCCAAGAACCAGAGCAGATCTAGTTTCTTTTGTAAATACCACCACTGACTAACTTGTTAACTTTTTCATGTTCCCCATGTTTAAATGTTATTTTTAGTAATATAAAGCGACTAGATTTAATCAGAAATTAAAATTAAATTTTAAGAAAACACAAACGTCAGCTACTATAACATAGCCCTTTGACTTTGTTTTGTATTTTATATGTTGTGCTTTGAATACAACATTCCTCTTCTGAAATGGAAGCTCCAACTCATTTGGTTCATCTGAGGTCCCATGTTTTCAACTGTAATAGGATTGGACTTGGGAGCTATTTAGATCATTACATGAGTATTGATCCCCAGCCGTTAACATAATGGAGTGATCGAATGTTGTTATGCACTGTGTACAGAGCATTCCTTTGGTGTTGGCACGCATGGCAGACCTCATTTGTATTTGTATTTGCTCATGATTAAAATAGGAAAGTTTTAAATAGGTGCAGTGGGATTGAACCACTCACAATCTACTGGGGCCTGTCATGCATTCTGCTGCAGTACCACGTGATGTCCAAAAGGTGGCGTTGTGGTCCTGTGCACTTATGGTTTGCACAAGGCCAGGCCACGAACTCTCTGGGGCAATTGTACATTTTCTCATAGAGTTGAGAATGAAAGCTGACACAGAGTACACAATAGTTTAACTTTGAGTTATGTGTGTGTTTCGGCAAGAAACCGAGCAATTTGATTATTCAACCCCTGTCTCTATCTATTGACTAAGGTCTAAGCCCAAGCCCTTTGGGCAGACAAGGAGAAATGCTGTCCAAGCGAAAATGAACCCAGTGGACACTGAGAAATGCTCGAAAGTTCTCCGGAATTTCAGAATGCTATTTGGATGACTGAGGTCAGTTGGTCCATGCCTCAAATTAGCATCCCAATCTTCAGCAAACCCCAAGTCCCTTTTTCCACCCTTACCCCTTACAGAATAACAGAAAACACATGCAAGGGGAAGATCTGTGTTCGTATGAAAAAGAAATGCTTGGGAATGGCGTCCATAAAAAAACTTAAAGGGCCTTTTTGACCTCATAGAACCATTGTGTGGTTACTTGTGAATTTATACAACCTTTTAAAAAAAAAAAAAAAAAAAGATTGTATGAGCCTCTTGGTTACGGGTACCTCTTGTTCTTTACAGAAGAGACGTTGCTGAACCAGGAGGATGACTGGCACCTTGATCTGGACTTCTCCCTGTCCTGCTGTAAGTCAGTTGCCCAGGCCTCCAGTCTCAACCACGCCGACTTCCTGAGGATCACACCCCCGGAGCATGACATCATCAGCGATGCGCCATTCTCCCCTGAATTGGTGTTTGTAGTAAGTATCTGATAAATCTCCAACTTCTTCTTACTGTAGTATGAGGTGCAATAGCTAGTTTGTGGACATCACAGTTATTCATTTGACAGTTTGCTGCAGTCAGGAGCCAAATGTAGTTTCACCAAAAAACTGGAACATTACTGTATGTAAGAGGTCTCAGAGTGGCAGTCATAATAGAGTTGAGAGTGTTCTAACTGGTAGCATCATCACCTGGTATGGGAACTCCACAGTTGGAGATTGTAGTACTCTGCAGAGAGTAGTGCGCTCAGCTGAACGTACTATAAGAACTCAACTCCCTGCTCTACAAGATATCTATTCCAGAAGAGTACTCCTAAGAGCCCAAAAGATCCTGAAGGACTCTTCTCATCCTAACAATGGATTATTCCTACCGCTGAAATCAAGAAGACGCCTATGTAGACACAAAGCCAGAACTGAGAGACTCAGGAGAAGTTTTTATCCCCAGGCCATCCGAACTCTCAACTCACACTATACTGACTTTGCACACATTCACTCCTCAGCACTCTCAAACATTTCCCAACTCTGAACTCACACTATACTGACTTTGCACTCATTCACTCCTCAGCACTCATGACCCCCCCCCCCACACACACACACACCTACATGACTTTTAGCACTTTTACATCCCTCTCCCTATGCTACAGACCTTTTATTTATTTTCTTATTTCATCACACGTCAAAACACACACACACACACACACACACACACACACACACACACACACATACATACAGCACACTGCTTGCTACAGTAAGCCTCCTCTACATACTTGCTGCACACTGCCCCCCCCCCCTCCCTACATACACAGCACATTGTCTTCAGGATCTTCTCCAACACACATCCTCTACATACTAACAGCACACTGCCCCCACCTACCCACACACACACTGCACACACACACACACACACACACACAGTCACTGCTCCACTCCCCTCCCGCCCACACACACATCTTCACTGTCATCACTCACATACATCATACATACAGTACTCTGCTTGCAATAGTAAGTCCCTTCACCATACTTGCAGTACACTGCCCCCCCCCCCTCTCCCCTACATACACAGCACATTATTTCATCAGGAAGCTTCTCCAACACACATCCCCAACATACTTACAGCACACTGCACCCCCCTCCCCCAATACACAGCACATTGTCTCATGAGGAAGCTTCTCCAACACACATATTGCATACTGCCCTCTCCCCACATACACAGCACACTATCCCATCTCCCTTGTCATCCCCACAACACACACACCAAGACCCCTGGTAGTTGGGTTAGCCCCTTGAGCCGTGGATCTGCCCAAGGTTTCTTGCTTGGTAAGGGAGTTTTTCCTTGCCCCTGTTGCTCTTGAGTGCTCCTTGTTGGTGCCCCCCCCCAATCCCAATCCTCCCCCACCTTTCTTATGCAGCCCTTGCCACTTAATCTACTAAACCCCTCTTCTACTGCACTTCCCCCCCCCCCCCCATAAATGCACAAATAGGCTGACACCAGACATAATTTCACTGCATTTCTTACTTCCAGTAACTATATGCATGTGACAATAAACTTCCTTGTATCCTTGTATCCTTGTATAATAGTGTTCCTTACACAACATCAGAGATGGGAAATATAGACCAGGCCCACTTTAGAGCCACCACATCTAGGATATGTATTTTGATTTTCTTCAGAGAGAAATTGTGACCACTGCGCTTAATTCATACATAAATAAATTAAGGTCACATGGTGATTATCCATATCAGTTCTCCGGAACACACACAAAGAGTATTTATTGGTTTTTCCAACTTGAACTGATTTTGTGCTTACACTGGGCTTTGGTCTGGGTTTTGTAGCGGGGTCAATGGGCTTGCTCACAAAGCATTCAGCTGCCTGGTCTGGAGCATTACGCAGATTGCCAGCTGTCTGCACTTTCTTAAAGCAAGTACATGGCCTGGCCTTGAGCTGATTTACAGGACAATTGGCCTCCCAGTTCAGTTCTCTCTGTCTGATCCCAGTTCAGTTCTCTCTGTCTGATCCCAGTTCAGTTCTCTCTGTCTGAGCATTACTGAAAGCTTGCCACTGACACGGCAATGCAGAGAGAATCTTGCATTGCATTTTCATGCTGATGTATGCTACAGTATATGGCCAGTTCTTTCAAACTGGGGTTTCACTGAATGAATATAACTTACTTTATCTGGGTCTTCTAGCAGCTTAAAGACGGTCCTGTGAGTTGTATAGACATTTCACTTCTGCAGTACTCAAAGACACTCTTACATTTTAAACTTCTCTACTGATCTTTCACCCGTTTATTTACATATTTACACAGACAAATTGATCAGACATGCCATATATTTGCTCAGAGGCACACATGCACATAAACACACTCCCTCACAGAAACACTCAAACACACTCATATTTCTGCATGACTCAAATCATAATACAAAAAGCAAATGCTGTACAAGTAAACATAAAGCATTGTTGCATTGTGTGTTGGATTTATCAATTTGATTTTCCGTGTTCAATGCTCAATAAAAGCTTCTTTTCCTTGGTTGCTTGCACAGGAGAGTGAGGCTGTATGGGTGGGGCCTGGTTGAGTGGCTTATCACTGTGATTAGAACACTGACCCGAGCACTAGTGGACAGGTGACCTCCTGCTCGGCCCAAACACCGTCCAGATCAGCCATCTGACTCCGGCTGTGGGTGTGTGAGAGAGTATGCCTGTGTTTATATGTGTGGATGTGTGAGAGTTTGTGTGTGTGTGTTTGTATGTGTGTGTGTGTGTGTGTGTGTGTGTGTGTAGGCCAGCTCAGGTTGGGTGTGGCGTGCTTATTTTCTCCAGCGTACTATCGCCTTGGGTGTAGCCAAACATCCTGGTCACAGGGCACAAGAGGAGAACTTGCACACTGGTCAGTAGTTTTGGTCTGTGACAGCATCTTACACACTGGGGGAGTAGTGTTGGTCAGTGAGAGCATCTGCATCGGTCTGCATTACAACATGGAAGACATGCCCCAGTAATGACGCTCACCAGCTCCTCTGTAGTCGTTGGGCAACCGGTTAGTGGACTTTAGTGGACTTTTATAAACAAGACAGGAGAGGATAAGTACTAAAGCGAAAGGACCAGCAGCAGACATCTTTCAGCGCTCCTACTGGGCCCAACCTCAGTCTGTGTGCATGACTCACTTCTCCACAACCACAACGGGCTTCTGCGTGGCAGCGGACAGCCCAGATTTTCCTGGCGAGGCTTCCTGTGGAAACTTCAGAGAAGAGAGATGTTGCGAGGACTATCAAGAATCTAGCACCCTCTTAAAAATGTTTTAAAAGTTTTTGATTTGGAATGGTGAGCCATTGACTGTGACTATTTAAGCATAAGAGGGGTTAGATAGATTATTTTTCTGTGGGATGGACTTTTTTTTTCTCCAGAAAAATGAATGTTTTGCTGTGTGGGATTAACACTGTCTACTGAATTTAGTGCATGAGGATTGACATTGGTGTTCCAGGAAATTGAGATCTGTAAGTCAGTAGGTAGCTGTATGTTGTGCTGATACAAGTGAAGTTTTGTAGCTTAAACATGGAAATCGATCCGGTCACTCGTGCAAATTCTGCCCCTGTGTCCTTCCTTGACAAATTTGTCACTGTTTTCACACTGCCTGACAGAGTGCAGACTAACGCGACTGAAGAGAAGGTGTTGACGTTTTTCCGGAGCCTATCCGAGAGAGATCCACGCATCAGGAATGTGGACGACCCGGCCAAGACCGTGGGATGGAGTGATGAGCCACGGACGACAGAAGAACTTAAAGGAGAAATGAAAAGAGTGGACATTACGAGTCAGAATGGAAACACTAAAACACTAAGGGATGAAATGGAAAGCAGAAAGGTTTTTTTAGATTCCTCTACGAGGCTAAGTCAACCCCTGAATCAGCCAAACTCAAACGTAGGGCTGCTTCCAGTGATGTGTTCTGAGATGCCTGACAGTTCTGAACTTGCAAACAAGAAAATGGCTGGCAGGATGGAAGATGCAATGGAGAGTTCCAAAGAGCAACAGCCCAAATCCCCCAGCGGCACAGTAGGCGATGAGCAACCAGAGTCTGACCTCACTGTCGAAAAACCTCATGAAAACCATAAGGATTATTTTGAAACAACTGATCAGACCCGTCAGTTCTGCCCAGAGGTTAAGCAAGAATTCGTCTCTGGAGTCAAAGAGTCAAAAGAGCTCGGTGAGTTAGCAGACATCATCGGTGAAGACCAGACATCTCTAAATATGGACACACAGGATCTTTCCACAGACCAAAGTCAGAAAAACACCAGTGGTCGAGATGAAGGCAATGACGCAAACGGTGACAAATTATCTGGAAGCAGCTCAGATAAGCATATGTTCACAGATAAATTTAATGAGGCCATTTCTCTGCAAAGAAACACTGAGGAAGTAAATGTTATCCATACTGAAGGAAGATCAAACAATCATCTGAATGCTTCACTGGTTTGCGTAAATGTGGCAGAGAACACACACCAGGGTGAACCTTCAAAAGGCAGTCAACCAGGACAATCTCCTCACGTTGCCG
Source organism: Alosa pseudoharengus (assembly GCF_046254945.1). NCBI lineage: Eukaryota > Metazoa > Chordata > Actinopteri > Clupeiformes > Clupeidae > Alosa > Alosa pseudoharengus. Next base: position 27,208,030 of record NW_027468859.1, on the reverse strand, counting down.
CTCCAAATCCACCCGTGAACAGCGGGAACGACAAAGCATCTGCAGAGAGTCAGGAGTCATTTTCTGACTTCAACCAGACCTCTACAAACGATCAGGATAGCGGTACATTCAACACCGTCCTGGAAGTAACTATGGGCCTAGAGCAACAAGATGAATCTGCAAAGGTCCTTTCTACAGACATTTTAACCTATACCAGTGAGTTCTCCGGTCATCTTGGTCCAACCTCTGAGGGGACAGGAGCCTCTACCCCCCAAATGGTCCAACCAAGTGTTTCAGGAGCTGGAGATTCAGAGAATGGAGACAATAGTGTGGCCTTGCACTCTGACGGTTTGGATGTAAACACAGGGGCCGATGAGGACTTTGCTCAGAGGGCGTCTGGGACATGTCATCCATCAGAAGACGAGAGCAACAACTCTGAGGGCAAAAAAGAAGAGGTGGGAAAAGATGAGATAACAGACGTTGAAAAAGGAGAAAAAGAAAGTGTGGCCGTAGACGACGCACCCTCCTCCTCCCCCATTGGTCCCTCAGAGTCACCCACTACGGAAGCTACATCTTCTCCCCACGAGAAATCCGTCCAGCTACAGTCCCTCTTCAGCGGGCTCCTCAAGAGAGCATCAGTAGGCGAGGAGGAGGGGGAAACCGATGACAAACCCCTGGTCCCCCAAGACCAGAAGACGAAGCCCCTTCGGAGGGGCCTGTTCCCCGAGCAGTCGCCCGCCAGACAGAGCCCAACCAGAGGGGGACCAGGGGAGCCGAGGGGAGGCTTCCTGGAACAACTCTCCCAGCTGCTGAACCTGGAGAGCAGCAAGGTGGAGGAGGATGAGACGCCGGAGGACCAGAGACAGGCGGAGGAGAGTCAGACCGGACAGATGCACAGTGAGAGTGGTAAAGGGGAGCTTAAACGAGAGGAGGAAAAGGAGGAGGAAAAGGAGAAGAAGGGAGAGGAGGAGGGAGAGATGACGGAGAAGATGGAGTCACTACCTGCCGCCAAGCCGGTGGAGGAGACTAAGAAACCCACCAGCCCAGAGTCAGCGTTCGACGCCTTCAAGGCCTTCTTCACCCCCAAGCCCATGAAGAAGCCCACCCTGGACAGAACTGACCTGGAGGCCATGAAACAGAAGATGAGGAGCGACAGAGAAAAGCTGAGAGCCATCTTTGAGAGAAACTCGCCAAAAACAAACTCAAAAGTATGCTGAATACAATCAAAAATAGTTAGATTTAGTGCAGTGCGGCCACTTTGATGTATGACATCTTTTTATTAGTTTTAAATAGTTTTAAAGTTTCATATGGGGCCATTTTTTTTCTTCATTTTTTTGTTTATTTGTATTTATATTTTATTCATTTATTTTCATCAGTTCCAAAGCTTCTTGTTGTTATTGCTTCCCCTATTCCTTTTTCTCTCAGCTGTCAACGTGTTAACATTACTGTATAAATAACACATCATTATTATTCTAAATCTCTCTTAATCCTCCATGTCTGCTCTTCCTTCATCCTTCTTGTCCAGGCGGAGGACTTCCCCCTAGCGGAGCAAGAGGAGAGGACTCCTCGGCGCCTGCAGGCCATCTGGCCTCCGCCGAAGCCCAAAGACGAGGTGGGGCTCAAGTACACAGAAGCAGGTATGGAGCTCTCATTACCGACAGGACAGGACGCCTTCACAATGCTAACTAACTAGCTGCAGTGAGTCAGAGTGTTTGTCCAGTGCATTCAATATTTGCCCAGGCATGGCGCCTGATTGCTGAGCTGTTCTATTACAAACACTTCTCATATCCTCCTCCGCCCTGTTCTTCAGCACTGGACTCTATTCCTCCAGAACAGGTTGTGATAAAGTGTCTCAAGGAGAAGTTGTTGACAGCAAAGATTCTAGAACAGAGCTCCGCTCTAGAATCTTTGGTTGACAGAGTCAAGCAAGGGTAGCAGCAGGAGTGAGAGACTGCAAATAGAATGCAAGAGAGAATGCACATACTTAATGAGAAAGAAAGTGCATCCAAAGATACAGGTATGTGGACTAAGTGAGAGGATGCTGCACTGACAGATAACCTGAAGAGTGGAAGAATGCACCCAAAAGAGAGAGTGCACACAGAGAATGAGAAAGAACAGAGAGAGTGAGCATATGAAGAAAGAAAAGAAAGAGCAGACAGATTCAAGGAAGGGTGGCAGCAGGAGTGAGAGAATGCAAATAGAATGCAAGAGAGTGCACGTGGTAAATGAGAGAGAAAGTGCATCAATAGATACAGGCGCGTGGAGCACAACAAGACTGTTGGAGTACATGACTGCACTGACAGAGAGGCCATAGAGCGGAGTGCACCCAATGAGAGAGTGTGCGCAGACTGCAAAGTAAGAAAAAGACCAGAGAGAATGGGCATGAGAAGAAAGTAAAGAAAGAGCCCAGGCTGATTAGAAGACTGTGACAGAAGCCAAAAAGGGAACATCCATACTGCATATAGTGGCAAATAAATCCTGGGATCGAGAATGGCTTTTGCTGTCTCACAGACTCACTGACAAGCACTGTGAATTGATGGACAATGGCTCTGATAGGCACTCACACTATCAGCCATTTGAGGTGTGTGCCTGGATACCCACCCTCTGCACACAGTCTCACATTTCCTTGCTGCAGGGTACACAGACATTTCAGCCACCTACACTGTAGGTTGAAGTGCTCATGCCACTGAGTTCGAGAGAGAAACACCACTTAAAACAGTGCTGTTAGTGCCCCCTTGTGGACTCAAGATATTGTGCCATTTTTTGTGCCAAGTTGTGGCCTACTATCCCGTCGAGGCTTTTTTGTATGTGTCTGTGTAAGCTAGTAAGCTATAGCATAATTATAACATTATATAATATACTGTAGGTAATCATATTAGGCATCAGCATGGCTGTCTACTAAGGTTTTCTGTCATGCTTTCAGAACACCAGGCGGCCCTACTGCAGCTGAAGAGAGAGAGCAAAGAAGAGGTTGAGAAGTTACAAGTAAGTTTGCAACCCTTGGATATAGTTGGATACACGGTATATTTTGAAATAGTAAGGTGTATATTTGTTGCTTTAAAAACCATAGTCCACAATTTTAATCCAATCCAATGCACTTTTTTTCCAAATTCATTAATTCAGTATGGAAAAACTCCAGTGTTTATAAAATGGCTTGGCTTGGGTTAAGGAGAACAAATTAAGTGGTGCAGACGGAACCATACTCAATTCCAGCCAATCAACATATTGCTTCAAGTACATGAAAGTGAAGGGTGTCATTTGATTGGTTGATGAGCTTTAACCAGAGTCATGGACCACAATTTAATTGTTAGGAATTACGATGACTGACACGCTGATTTGCTCTCCATACAGGCAGACTTTGAGCTGAAGCTCTTCCGAGTCCGTGGGGAGAACGCAGAGAACGTGTCCCGCCTGGAGGACGAGTTGGCCAAGCTGCAGAGAGACAAAGACGAGGCCACGCGCGGAGACCTCCGAGACGCATGCGTGTCCACCGAGGACGACTTCTCACCCAGGACCTTCCGCACCGTTTGCGTCCAGACAGATAGAGAGACCTTCATCAAGCCCGCCGAGGAGGAGGAGGGTCGAAGCGTCAGTCAGAACACCAATATCAGCGTTCCCAAGAAACTCGACCTCACTTCACTAACTCTTGGCCTATCTGGGAAAACTGAGCCAGCTTCAGCACAAGAACCCCCTGCTCTGCCTTCTCTCCACCAATCAGACTGCTCGATCACATCATCATCATCACCCATGATGTCGCCAGGTTCCACAGACTTGACCCCACCTCCGGCGCCTCCACTTCCTGGTTCTCTGACGTCCACTTCCTGTGCAGAAGCTCCTCAGGCACCTGGCGGGCCCCCCATCCCACCTCCACCTCCACCACCTGTGCCTTCATGTGGTCCCCCCCCAGCACCACCTCCTCCGCCTTCCCACGGCGGCAGTCCTCTGCCTCCCCCACCTCCCCCAGGAGTTGGTTTCGCCCTGAGCTCACCTCTGGAGAAGCTCCCCAGGAAGCCCGCTTTCAAACCTTCCTGTCCCATGAAGCCTCTCTACTGGACGAGGATTCAAATTCAAGACAACAAGTAGGTCTCTTGCATCAGCTGTTTCTTCCCTGTAATACAATCTGACCCTCTTCCCCTCACCCCCCCCCCCCTTAGATTTCTGTGTGTGGGTTTTATGCAAATTATGTGTGCCCGAGACCACTGACATTTCCTGCTAGTGACAGAAAAGCCTGGGTAAAACATGTTGGTTTCTCTCCCATTTTCACCACTTTTATTGTATTCAGTTTCGAGTGGGCTTCATGGGAAAGAAGGCCCTTCTGGCGTGTTCTAGGAGGTAGATAAGGATCAATAAACACGTTAGAGCTCACTTAAACACACCGCACCACAAAATGGCTTAGCGTTGGGGTGTTGCTGACAGAAGTATCGCCCATGTGACCGCAAAGGGTCCAGCCGCCCATTACCCAAGTTTCCAGGCGCGTCTTGTCTGAGCCTTGCCGAAATGCGAACCTAGCATTTGCAGCTCCGTTTTGTAGCCACCGTCTTGGGAGGTTTTTCGGGGACGATTTGCCGCCCTGAGGTCTGCATGGTGAGTTGGTCGCTAGACGGTGATGGAACACGCCCAGGACCACTGCTGGTGGTATCGATTTCTGTAGGAATCGCGGCAGCGTCCAACCAACTCTCTCTCTCGCGCTTCCTGCTGCGCCGTAATCCGATGCCTTCTGTGAAAACGTTGCTTCTCTCTCTTAAGGCTCCTTGATAGCCAGAGGGGGGTGGTGGGTGAGGTGATTGAAGAGAAGCTGCATTATTATTGTGCTTGGCTCAGCTGAACCGAGGCATGTGTGTATGTATGTGTGTGTGTGTGTGTGTGGGGGGGGGGGGGGGGGGACATGACCCCACAGCTTCTTCTTATCCTCTAAGGTCAACGCTCCTCTCCTCTGGAACTAAACAGAGTTGTGTGGTTTTCTGTTTTTTTTTTTGCCTCCTGTTGACTAAGCCAGCTGGACATCAGTGGCTGTCTGGTTAAATCAACAGCCAGGCTGTCAGCATCTCCATCTCCGTTTCCTTGTGCGTTTGTTTGTTTATTTATTTATTTCCCATTTTGGCAGCGATGACACGCTGTGGAGTTCTCTGGAGGAGCCATCCATCGTTGACCCCTTTGAGTTTGAGGACCTGTTTGCCAAAGCTACGCTGCAGACCAAGCGGAAGCCTCTCTCCGAGGCCTACGAGCGGAGAAGCAAGGCCAAGAAGGTCAGACACAGGATTGATGCGCTCTGAGAAAATGTGTTGAAATGTGTGTCCACCAGGGGGACTATTTACCTGAGTTTGCATTGCATACACAGCCTGAGTGAAGTCACCTGTGCTAAGCACATGCTGTAGAAGCCTCTCTAAAGTTACGAGGGTCCGAGAGATGATGCCGTTTTCTGACTAACACAATAGCGTGAAATTATAAGAGACATCCCGTTCATTTTGGACAATAACAAATACAAAACACACAAGGTCTATTAAACGATGGTTGACCAACGTTTGTGGACTGGAAATATAATCAGAAAGTAATAAAATCCGCATCCTGACATTTATTTCAACGTAACTTTAAATGTTGGAAGTGGGAAGTAAAAGAGGACAGTCGTCGGCTCTTCGTTGTAAAATGTTGGTCACGGGAAATGCAGTGGTTCTAATAGCATCCTGCGAGTTCCGAGTCGTTTCCTTTGAGCGAATGAAAGTTGCTGACAGTCAAGGTCTGGCCCAGAGTGCCCGTGTTTGATGTAGCAAGATTGCTGGTTAATGCTTCGGCCCAGTGAGAGTATATTGTCTTCGCAGTTTTTAATAACAGGATGCTGCACTTGGCTCTGTAATTCCTCCTAAAATTAACATAATTGTGTTCAATTTGTAAATAAAGAGGACTGGAGGAGAACCCAGAGTGCATATTTCCTCCTAAACACTTAAGACCGTTTGAGAAATGTGATCATTTTGTTGTTATTCCTGGCTCAGAATTCAATCTTTCCATAGCCTACTCTACCCCCCCGACACTTAAGCGCGGGGGTATGTTTTGCAATAAACCGCCGTGGCAGCTTTGTCCATTATTTGACCTTCGGAGCGCAAAGGTTATAACAAAAAAATAGACAACAGAAAGACGGCAAAAACGTTCTCTTATGCACTCCTTCTGAACCTTTTCTAGATCATCAAGCTCTTGGACAGCAAGCGCTCCCAAGCCGTTGGTATCTTCATCTCAAGCCTTCATCTAGAAATGAAGGACATCAAGCAAGGTGAGAGCCAGTACATTCAAACCTTTTTGTGAGACCTAATAACAACAACTCCTTAAAGTTATCCTCCTTAAAAATGTCCTCAATTTGCAAATTTTTTTGTTCTTGTCAAAATGACAAAACCTCTGCTGCATGCCCCCCCCCCCCCCCCCCCCCCCCACACACACACATAATGGAAAACAGTAGTGCAAGCATGAAAGTCATTCAGGCTGTCTGGTTTGGTGAAGCACTAATCTCACCCCCAACCGCCCCCCCCCTCTTTCCCCCACTGAGCATGAAAACCCCAGTGGTGAGCGCAGCAGAGCTGTGGCCTTTAAATTGATATGTACATCCACAGAGCAGGAATCTGCCACTCTCGT
>NW_027468859.1:27033933-27191433 GCF_046254945.1 Alosa pseudoharengus | reverse complement strand
AGACACGCTGGAAACGAGAGAGCAAGAACATCTCCAGGGAAAGGTGAGAAAGTGGATGTCTGTGGTGTGTGTGTGTGTGTGTTGGTTGATGTTTTAGTGTCAAATGCATGTACATTCATGAGTACTGTGTGTGTGTCTGTGTGTGTGTGTGTGTGTGTGTGTGTGAATGTGCATATGCGTGTACGTGTGTGTGTGTGTGCATGAACATGTGTGTGTGTATTGACTTTGTGTGTTTCATGTTTGCAGGCTAAGAGAGGCCCAGCAATGTGTCAAAAACATCACTGGAGAAAAGAAGGTGGAAACGAGAAAGGTCCACGCTAACAGCCTGGTGAGTGAGCCCCTTAACCTTTGACCTTTCAGAGAACATTGAAGGGCATTGTCTCAGCTTCTGCTAGTTAGCAGCTAATTTGCTGCCAAGAAATTTGTTTCCAAAAGGGTGGTTGTATAAGTGTGGCCAATCAACATAGGGTTTTACTTAGGGCAATTGTTCATGGAGCTTTTTGAGGCCAAAATCAAATACCATGGAATAGTATTTTATTGCCTTATTTTGTTCTTCCTTGGCTGAATTTGGTAGCATAGCAACACTAATTTAGATGGATGGGAGTGGTAATCCATCACTCTCTCCTGGTCTGTGATACATCCATGTTTTTTTTTTACCTCACAAAGTTTAAACACAGAAAAATCCAAGCCTTGCATTTAGTATGTTTAATTATTCAAATAGGTTTTAGCATTTGCCTTGTTAAATTTTTGCTTGAACACACACTTACCATTACCATTTCAGCATCCTCATTAAATAATACTAGGGAAAAGGCTCTAAAAAAGAGCCTTCTGCAAGTTCATAAAGTATGACGGGATTAATTAATAAAACAATGTTACCTCTAAAGAATGAAAAAAATATTTGATTTCTGAAAATAAATGTAATAAACTAACAAAACCTCATATGTATAATAAAAAAATTATGAGGAAAACTGCACCTTCATCTCCATGACACCTGCTGGGACATAACGGCTCTCTTCTCCACTGCCAACAGAAAGAAAGGTTACGCCAGAAAGAGGCCAGCCTGGGTGCCAGCTAAGACCCAGCGAGCGAGAGAGGACAACGGGAACAGAACCTAGAATGCACCGGACCCTGAGTCTGCGTCTGCATCGTCATCCTACTGCTTGTCTGGAGGTCTGTGGTACCTCAGTCCACCAAACCTGGGCATCAGCGTAAGGACATATGATGGGGAATTGGGACTCTCTGAATGGCAGACAGACAGACTGCTGCTGGCACTTTAAGGAGAGAGCAGGCGAAGGCCTTGAGCCTACCAGAGTGAGCACTTTAACATGGACTTTTATTGGCATTTGTGACTAATCATTTAGAATTGAAAGTCACATCAAACAGATGGAAACTACTGATTGTAAAATATGAAAATTGTTGCACAGGCAGTGAGTTATAGTGGTCATCGTGCCACGGGCAGTATGGATCAAGCAATGAGCAAGTCTCATCTCTTCCCGCATTAATACTAAAAATTTAACTGAATTGTAATAGTCTAGCTATTTGAAATATTGAGTGTTTATATGTTTTATTTCTAGTGTACAGTCTACACTTTTTCTGTATATTTAAAAATGAAATGAATAATGTGTACAGCATTGCACTGTCTGAATGCTGAATACTTGCATTCTGTACAAAGTAGCCTTCAATTCTTCAACCATCATGTAGGGTAATGTAAACTAATACTGATCAACCTAATACTTTTTCTGTTATCATGGCGACATTTCTCATGTCTGACAGTTACATATTTGACATGTTTGAAAACTATTACATGAATGTTCTAAAATATAAATTCCTCTTTTAACTAACATGTGAACCTTTTCTGATAAGCTATATCACTAAAAACATATTTCATCAGTATCAAGTCATACAAGGACAGCTATTAGAAGATGTAAAAATACGTTTATTCCATAGTATACAACAAACATTTAATAATGTATTATACAGAAAAATCAGGAAACATGAACGTTCTTTGTGTGACATTGATCACAATAACTACCAATAAGGTTAAATTAGTGTGCATTATTGTTACAAATCCACACAGTGGAAATACGGTACTGATTGACACATCTCTGTCTTGCGCAGATGAGATATGATCCAATAAGGTTCCCAACCTTTTCCCCATGCTGAAAGAATCAGTTATACGAGCAAGCAAGTATATCTTCACGAAAGTAGGCTTATGTTTATTATGCGCAGCCTGTAGTTTACATGCACTTGGACAAATTGGACCTCAGTTTACCGACAGACGCACTAGTGTGGGACAAGGGCTCTGGTGCTGAGTCTTGTAAACCTGCTGTAAGTCCTTTCGTCCCTCACCATCTTTTTTTCTCGGGAGAACATAGCAGTCCATTCAAAAAGCTTTAAAGGGGATTTATTAATCCAGATCTATGGACGTACAGCGACACTGTTTTACACGCTGGACGCGTTTCTTCTTGGTGTTTGGTTGCTTCCCGGGACAGAATAACGTGTACGTGACAGTGGTAAAGCTCTTGGGCTTACAAGTTGAGCACGACTGAAAAGCGCTGTCCTCTTGGTAGACGTGTCGGGGGATGTAAAAAGAGTTGCACTGCCCATAGCAGAAACGGTTGATGATTGTGCGGCTGAGGCAGCCTTCTTCATGAATGGTTTGTTTGAGTGGCTGCGTCTTGCACCAGTCCAGCTTCAGATAGCGGCGTTCTGTGACATGCAGGGCCTCTTGGCTAGAATCCAGCACCTCTTCAGCTGGTGTGGGCGGCCCCATCCCCCTGAATATGGTCTGTGGTGTCTGCGGTGATTGTTCCGACTGGTTTGGGTTGTATTTATTGGGATGGGGAATGGCGCCTTGAAATCCCCCGGTCCCTCTGCCCCTCGCTGGGCTCAGAAGTAGCCAGAAGACCACGACCGCAGCAATAGTTGTGTCTCTCTTCATCCTTGAATGGAGATGAAAAACAATTCATATTATAAACCGAATCATGGAAATTTGCAGGCGAATTGAACAGCTTTGGTTTGCCCAGAGAAGTATAAAGTGTAATATGTAGCCTAAGTAAGATACAAGTAGCCAACAATAAAAGTAAATGTTGAAAACGAGAAGCGACGAAATTATCAACACTCCAATCAATTACGTCTCGTTTGTTAGGCTACATAAACAAACAAACATAAACAAAAACAAAAAAACAACTAATAATATACCGTTTGCCATTTCATAAAATAGCCTGATGTTTTATGAGAATTGGATCAAATCAAACGGTATTCAGGGCATAATCATAGACTCACTAAAACAGTTCAATCAATCAATAATGTTACTCCTGAAAATGTTTGCGCTCACCTGTCGGACTTGTGACCACAAGCTGAGAACATGAGCCCAGTGTTCGTAGCGACTCGACAAAGCACCGGACGGAGAGATACAAAATAAACACTGCGCGAAACAGTAATGTAGGCTAAAACAGCTCATCCACTGCTCATCTAGTTCAAACGGAAAGCACACACTAAAACTTGTGCCACCACCGAGATGCCTAACATTTAAATACATTGGCTTTGCATGATGCCTGGATGTCCACGCCCCCACATCTATCCTCCTCCCTCATAGAACAGAAAAAAACAGTCGAGAGGACCATAGGTGTGCATAAGAACATAGATTTTAATAGATATCATTTTAATATACAACAGTAGCCTAGCCCAATGTGACAGCACAAGTGTTGCATGAGGGATCTTCAGCCCATCTAAAAGTTTTCTGATTCAGTGGAGAATTATTGAAATACACTTCTGGCTTGATATACACTGTTTTAACGTTGTAATGTAGATGTGACTATGTGTGGATCAGGGTTGAGGCTTGAGGCTTGCTGGTGACTGTGTCTTCTTCCTCAGAGAAATGTGGCGCTGATTTCTTGGCGACCACATTGTCCAGCCGCTGGCCCATTAGGTACGGGTTGACGCTCTGAAATATCAAAGTATGTGAGACATGTTTGTGTTTATTTCAGTTTTGACTGGGCAAATGTGATGTCACTGCACTAGCTGACCTGCCCACAGTCCCCAAGTCCACCTCCTCCTTTCAAAACTAACCCCACAGGAAATAATGCGGTTTCAGAAAGATCACACAACAGATTTTCAGAGACAGACAACAATATACCCTTTTTCTTCTCTTTGGTCCACCCTTCAGTTTTCCATACAACAGCTCCTTGTTCTAAAAGAGAAGAAGGAAAAGAATTTTACCTCTGTCCCCTGAGAGCAAATTTCTTTCTATTGTATTAGGCAATAGTATGCTGTTTTGCTTTTCCAAATACTTTCAATAGTTTAGTATAATCTCCTGGCTTAAAGGAAACAAGACATCATTCCAGGCCACTTGAAAAAAAAATTTACTCGTCCAAAACATAAGACTTTTATGTAAAATTATATTCTGGAAAAAACAACAACATGATAATCACAAAAATGTCTGGTTTCAGCATGGTTTCTGATCTCAGGTGGCTCATATGAAACTACACACATAAGAGACAAAAAGTCTGGACACTGTATCTCAATGTGTAGAATTGTGAAAACCATACTGCCAGTAACCATACTGCCAGTAATAGAAACTTATCAGCCTACATTGTTAGTTATTAAAAAGTATGGGTGATAACAGTGGATAACTGCTGATTAGAGTGTGCATAGGCCTATACCCAGCAAGAACAATGTGTGTTAATGTGTTTTAATGTGTGCATTACCGGCAATGGTTATTATAGGACTGGTTCAGTGTGACCATGATGATTGCACTAAAGTAATTGGGACAGTCTATGGACACTGTTGGTCACTGTTCAGATATGTGTTTTCATCCATTTCCATCACTCCTAAATGCAGTGAGCTCATGCTAACATTCCTAGTTCCAAAGACATCCAGCATTGTTATAGCAAAAACCCAGAATCAGCCTCGGGTGTGTAATTGGCAGGGATTCTTGGCCTTGATTGATAACCTACCCACTTGGCCAGGGCTGGGTAGTCATGCTCTGGGTCGTAGAGGTGCTGATGCTTCTGGAACTCACGACTGAACTCTGCAGTGTCTGGGGCTTTCTCCAAACACCCATCTGCCGCTGCAGCAGAGATACAAAAAAATAAAAAAAAATAAAAAAAAATCACCCAGGAAAAAGTGACGGCTCATGACTTTTTTTTTTTATATCACATTAATGTGACAAAATACCATGTGCTGTATGTAATGTGCATAGAACTACTCATATATCTTATAAGCAATATATTAGTGTATCCAAGCTGGCAGGATATAATAATATGAGTCATTATTACCACTACTTTTTACTTGCATGGGCCTTGTGTTTCTGGAGGTACCAAATAATGTGTGGTGTAGCCTACAGTGGTTCACCTTCTAGATACACTATTTTCCTTTCAGCTCCAAACACAAACCTGTCTTTCCTAGCGGGCAGGGGTTGGGGGGGTCGGGGTACCCATGGTCTTCACTGAAGTCTTTGGGAACGTTGTCGCCTGTTAATTCTGCTACAATATTGGGGATGTTGCCGTATGGTCCGAGGTGTTGAAGGCCCTCATGGGCTCCACCTGGTGAGCAAATGTTGGAATTACATGGCGAATTGGAGCTAGACCCACATGTCAACAATGTTCGGTGCACTTACAGAAACTAGGCTGAGATCTGGAATGTAAATGTTCCATATTTATGCTATCTATGGAAATCACACCCTGGGTGTGAAAAATAGCTTACCTTGGATACTTTGAGGGCCTACAATATTGGTGGCCTGATGCGCTGGGTACTCTACCCTGGGGCGCGCGATACCCAGCTGTTCCATCACACCATGAAGCAGGCGCTGGATGTCACCATCTGACACTTGGTCCGCCGTGCGGGGGCTGTGGCCTGAAACGACGGCTAACAAACCCATCACCAGGCTCAGGAAAACGGCAAGTGTCCTCCTGATTGTCGAGCCCATTACGGACGCTCACTGTTAAAGAAAATTACCATAAATGTTTGTGCATAGGTTAAGACAATCTAACCAACTTGCAGTTATGTAGTCATCGTCAAAGGAAACATTACTGACTACATTGAATTATTCAGTGGTTTCAGCGTCCATTCGTTGCGTAATATTCGGCAGTATAACATACTACTATTACTATAAATAACATGTTCGTTTGTAGACTACGTTGGGCCTACATTTGGTACACTACAGAGAAAATCCCTTGTTGCATAATATCTACTGTAAGCCTATTTTCGACGAAAACAGCAGAACAGGGAGTTAGAATTAACGGAAATATACACGGCCGGGGGAATCTCATAGCCTATATTTATCTTATTTTATAATCAGAGTTTCCTCTATACCGTTTCGCCCCCATTATAGCAGCCTTGTAATAATGTAAACAATATGCCATAGTGTAGTCTATTCTCTGTGTATGCGTTATGAGTAAATAAACGCCTCTGCGAGGTCTAAACCACTAGAAAAGATGGAGGATGCATCAGACACAAGACAGATAGCATACACGCTCCAAGATAAAGTCCAAGAGAACGCAATCACTCCCACTAAAAACGGCACCAGTAAAAAAAAACATTAAGAGGCCATAAGAATTGGCATAAATGGCTGCATCGTTTACTCACCATGTAGTGTAAATAGAGCGGCAGAAAACAGGTGCAACCGGGATGCCGTACCGTCCACTGCCTACATTACCACTGTTGCTAAGCACTCCGATTGCACCCATTCCCTGGATTGCCATTGGTTAACGCAGATGGAAAATTACATTCGCTGCATTTCAGGCAGGTGGTCTATTTCTGGCGCTCAGCCTACCTTTTCAGGCTTAGCATGGAGTTCAATTTCTGAACACACCTGCTCGTTCCTCCACCAGCAGGCATGGACAGACGGGATGCATATGCGCAGATTTTTTTACAATTGTCTGTTAATAAATTAACCACACAGCAATATTACAATATGACATTAAAATGTTACATTACAGTAAGGCACTCATTTTATTTGAAATAACAATACAATAAAACAATAAAAAAATAAAAAAAATGCTCTAAGTACACTTACCCACCACACAGTAAAGAACAGTAAAGATATTAAGCAAAGATAAATCATAATCCTATAAACCTACACCAAAAACGTGAAATAAGAACACAATCTCAACACATGCAAAACACTACAACTCATTACAATTTATCTGGGCTTCCAAGACCCTCTGTAACTACCCATGTCCATACAACTTCTCTCTATGAACGAGTTAATCCTCTTCACATACTGGTAAACGGGGGTCCTCTGAAAATTAATAGGGGATCGGAGGCCTTTTGGCGTCCTCACGTGAAGACTGCTGAAGATTTTAACGTGGGCTGCCACCCTGCCAAGGTGAGGCTTTGGGTCTGTCGGTGTACCCAACACAGGCTGAGCAGCACCAGCACCTGGCTCCAGTAGACACACTCTCGCTGGGTCCTGGCTAGGCAGTGATCCACATGCGGTGTTCACTTGAGCACCACCAAGCTGGTCATCCTCCTCTGGGGCGCCATTGCTTTGTTCAAGTACCACCAAATCTTTATGACCACCTTCCGGAGTTGTTTCTTTTAGTGTTTCTTCATATTTTGACTCTCTCAATTCTCTCGCTCGACAGTTAAACCCAAATTTGAGAGCTGGGGAAGTGGGGGTCTTAAACAGCGATGCTGCTGTGTCCGCTTGAGAATTAGACCCGAGTGGAGTGGCACATGGTGGCACGGTGGGTGCTGAACGTGTTTGGTCTTCATCTCCGGCATTAGGATTGACTTGCGGTGTGTTATTGTTTTGAGAATCCATAACCACACGACCGCCATCTTGAGTGAGGTCACAGGCTCTAGAGGAGCAAAGTTCAGGCTCATCAGAGTGACCTGGGTCGGAAAGACAGCACAGCGTCTTCAGTATGCTGGAGAAAGAGGAGCTCTTCCTGGGAGCAGCATCGGGCTTCTGGGTGTTTCCTGAAGTTATTCCCACAGGTGTATCAGTATGCAGGTTTAGTGACGGCACAGCTGATGAGATTGGTGTGCAATGTTCCTCTTCTTTGCTTGATGACAAACAGCTGATGTTTCCTTTGACGGCCCTGTGGAAGGCAGAACAAACATTCCAAAGTGCATCTGCATCAACATATGAAGTTGAGAAGCATTTAGCATTTTGGGTATGGGCATTCGGAACTTACCTTCGGACTTTTTGGTACACTGATGCACATCGGTTTGTTTTTGAAGAACCACTAGGTCTTTCATTTTCAGCTAACAGAGGTGATGATTCAGTTGTCCCTTTGGGTACAAAATACAATACAATAAACAATACACAACAATATCCATTGTGAGTGTGTGTGTATATATATATACACACACACACACACACTTACAATGGATTTATATATATGTATATGTATATATATATTATATATATGTATATGTGTATATATATATATATATATATATATATATATTGCTCAAAATAAATAAAGGAAACACATTTTCATAGTATAGCATCAAGTCTATCAAACTTGTAAGCTGTTGGTCTGGCCAGTTATGTAACAGAGGTGGTTGTGAATCAGTTTCACCTGCTTTGGTGTCATCAAAGTTAACAACAGGTGCACTAGAGGGCCAACGATGAGACGACCCCCAAAACAGGAATGGTTTTACAGGTGGTGGCAACTGATAATTTTTCCATCTTTATCCTTCTTGAGTGATTTTTCACAAGTTTCGCATTTGGGTAGGGTCAGTGTCACTACTGCTAGCATAAGCTTTATATATATAAAATGTACTTAAAAAAAATAAGGGAACACTTACAGTTTTCCACAATTGTTAAAACACATTTTTTGAAACCTTCCACCCTTTTCTCCATTCTCAAACTACATTCATAGAATGTCTGACTGTTTCTCTCACCTCAAAAGTTTTGCTCAGAACCAAACAGTGTCAGAGTACCGATCCAGTGTATGATTGAAGTGTTCCCTTAATTTTTTGAGCAGTATATATATATATATATGAAGATTTGCAACTCTACTTATTTATTTATATTTATTGAATTTATCCCCTCCCGCTATTAAGCCCCCCCCCCCCATATATATGTGTGTGTGTGTGTGTGTGTGTGTGTGTGTGTGTGTTTTACCTGATTTGAAAAGAACTCGTGGAAGCATCCCCAAGCAGAAACTCCTTCTCTCTCTTGGTCTCCTCTTTCTGGTCTGGTACCCTTCTTTTGAAGGCTGAGAGGAATGCCTTGCATTGGAACTAGGAGTCCTCTGCACTGATGCAAGCAAAGCTGAACCTATATACAAGATACATTAAGCATGATACATACCCTGACAAAACACTATGTAGACTTATAGTAGGGAGGATGGTTTCTCTGTCACTGGCACCGTTTACCTGAATCACCTGCTATTGCACTATGTAACTTTGGTGTACCATACATGGAGATGATCCATTTCCTCAAAATTGTCAAGCATTATGTATCTCGCTAGCTTTATTTTTCAAATCGCCCGCCTGGCATGCTTTTAAAATAATGCTAAAGTTGTCCCATTCCATTGAAAATCATGGTTTTAAGGCAGACATGAGAGGATTAAGTACCTGCATCAGATAGTCTTCCTCTCCTGTTCCTCCTCCGATCCATATCCATCTCCTCTAACGTACCTGTATCCAGTAGGGAAGGGACCGTGTCCACAACAACCTCAGGGAGAACACCTACAGAAAACAGACAAGGTCATCTTAACTTTCCAAATAGGCTTGCTGTAGTTTTATGCTAAAATGCAGCAATCACACATTGTAGAGACATTTTTCAAACTTACTGAAGAACTCACTGTGTGGTAACTGTAACTGGTCCAGTAACAGCCATAGCTAACCAAACAGGTAATTTGATAAAGTGAGAGAAATGCGTGTCTTACCAATGTTGTGGGCATTTTCGATGAAAGTGTACACGACGGCAACTTCAAGCTTATCATGGCCCTCAACAGCCTTCAAACCAGTGTTGAAGGGGAAAAGGTTTGGAGCAAAGATCACTGACAAGTTATAAGCAGTCATTTTATTCTCAGTAGCTCTGAAACAAAACCACAAAGGAAAGTTTAAGATGGAACATTGAAGGTTCGTCATCATTAAACCACCGTAGATTTTATTTTGACTGACTGATGGACACCAACCTTTGCGAGAGCCTGTTGAGAAAGCAGGAGAGGAACCGGAGAGTCACCGCATTTGTCTCAGGCAGGAGACAGGACAGCAGCTGGGTGGCCGAGGCCCTCTCGTTCTCTGTGGGGAGCTGCTGTGCTTGGAGCAGAGCCTGGTGCAACTCTGCTGGAAAGATGGGGCTTGGCAGCTCACGGAAAAACTGCTTCACCAGGCTAGCCACATCACAAGGGGAGGCTGTGGAGAGGCACTCTTCACCCTTATCCAGCTTGGCCTGTTTTTTTGTTTGTTTGTTTGTTTTTGCGAAAGTGCCATGGAATACATTTCTCTATCTATACTATGGAGATGAAAAACAGCACACTCACCTTGAGGGATTTCAGACGTATGACAGAGCTAGATTTCCTGAACAAGCCCTCAGTGTCAGCATACTTTGAAAGGTGTTGGCAAGCGTCCACCAAAAATCTGATGCAAATTCAAGCAGATGTATTTAAGGGGCCTAACTCTTGCTATGTGTCAGTTTTATTGACTGTCGGAATTGATGTGACTTTACCTTGGCACCAGTCCATACTCAGTTACAGCACATGCATACACATTTTCCAGTGGGACACCAAAAACTTTTATCTAGACAAAGTAGGGGGGAAAGAGTAAGAAGGTTAAAAGGAACGCGTTTCTTTTGGCTTTTTAGGCATGCATGCAACACAACTGGTCCCTAACAATCACACATCCAACATGTTAAGTCTAGCATACACGCAAAGAAAACATTTTCAGTAGAAAACGCACACATTCTCCGATAGGCCTACTATAGCGTTAAACCAATGTTACTGCACTGTGTCGAAATAAACTGAATATAACGCGTGCAGACCGAGCTCTCCCCAGGGCATGATGGTCGCCCTGTGTTTGAATCGTCTTTGAAGTTCAGTGTAGACTTCAGCTTGATTCCATAAACAATACGAAGATGCTGCAGCACAGCCATGCGCATCACATTCAGGTCGGATATCTTCATCGTCGGTTTGTTCACTGTTGCACAACCTGATAATCAACGAAACAATTAGCCAACGTGGAAACGTTTTTTTTTTACAAATTGTCAAATTGCTAAAACCAAGTCCCTCTCCCTCTCTACCGCTGACGACGACCGACTAATGATGTGACGTGCAGGAAGTCTCCAAAGGGTGCCGTTCTTCTTTTTGCCAGGTTACCAGGTCATTTTAAGTATCGAGGAGTATTAACTTATCTAATTAAAATGCTCGATTTTTATTTCAGTGCAATTGCAACAATTTCATTGTTTCACAACTTACTTGCCAAACTTATGTTTTCACATAATGTTAAATGGATTGTCAGAAATGTCATCTTGACCATACATTGTTAGTCCAACCTGTGAGAATCTGAACAAATGTGGCCTTATCCCTAATTGCTGTCTAATAGTTGCCATTTTAACATCAAATCCATGTTTTAATCAAATGTAAAGAACAGGTCACACAAAGTCCATGTACTGTCATGGGTAACTATTTTTATTAAAACAGGACATGTATATACAGTAAACAGTACAGTACAAATGGAGACAGAGAGATTGTAGTAAGAAATGTTGGCCTTAAAGGTGTTTACCATGTGTGTGCTATATTCATCCATTGACTCTTTTGGTGTGCTCTGTGAACATGTTAAAGATGGAAATGCTGCTATAAGGAGAAAGTAGAAGGAGAGATTTATGAGACAACATCTGTGGAATGCCATGTTCAAGGTGTTGGTGAAATCATGCTGCTTGTGTGTGCCTTAGAGAAGGGGTTAATCTTGACTGGATTCCATAGATGTCGGTCATTAGGGGATACAGCCTTATAGATATGGTCAACTGCTTGAGCGACTGCGTCTGTTAGCAACACAACATAGGTCTTCGGATTCCGTGAATAAAGCTCTCTGAGATTTCTGACTTCACTCCCGACTGGCTGAGACTTCATTTCTCAATCTCTATACAAATTTCTGTTCCTACAAGATGGATGGAGTGGTAGCGAGTTTGGTTGCTTAGAAACACTTCCTGTGGACAATGGAGGGGCCTGCCTCATCGTACTCCTGCTTGCTGATCCACATCTGCTGGAAGGTGGACAGGGAAGCCAGGATGGAGCCGCCGATCCAGACGGAGTACTTACGCTCAGGGGGAGCAATGATCTAGAGGGAGAAGAGAAGAGAACTGATGAGTACTATGGCTTGTCGTCTCTGGAGCTCAGTGAAATGCAGTCTTACAGTATGTCATATATGCCAGTGGGGTGAGAGTGATGGCAGACAGCCATTTTATTTTAGTATTTTTTATCCTCTACTGTCTCTATTGTGCAGTGGAGTTTTTTATATTTTATATACTTATATTACTTCTATCTATCTATCTATCTAGCTCACCTTGATCTTCATGGTGCTGGGGGCCAGGGCAGTGATCTCCTTCTGCATACGGTCAGCAATACCAGGGTACATGGTGGTACCACCAGACAGAACGTTGTTGGCGTACAGATCCTTACGGATGTCAATGTCGCACTTCATGATGCTGTTGTAGGCAGTCTCATGGATGCCGGCAGACTCCATACCTGTCAGGTAAAGCAGACAAAAAAAGTCACACAGGTTAGTGTGGCTACCTTCTTCAAAAAATATGTTCATCTGAGGACTTGCACTACATTCTTTGATCACTAGAGGGCAATACGGCACTAAACGTTGATGTTTTCAAAATATACTGCTCAAAAAAATTAAGGGAACACTTACAGTTTTCCACAATTGTTAAAACACATTTTTTGAAACCTTCCACCCTTTTCTCCATTCTCAAACTACATTCACAGAATGTCTGATAGTTCTTGCAAAATAAAACACTCGCTTCAAAAGTTTTACTTGTGCTCAGAGCCAAACAGTGTCAGAGTACCGATCCAGTGTATGATTAAAGTGCTCCCTTAATTTTTTTGAGCAGTATATATGTAAGATATATATGTACGATAATACTCAAGGGATACTGACCAATGAAGGATGGCTGGAAGAGGGTCTCGGGGCAACGGAAACGCTCGTTACCAATGGTGATGACCTGGCCGTCAGGCAACTCATAGGACTTCTCCAGGGAGGAAGAGGAGGCAGCGGTGGCCATCTCATTCTCAAAGTCCAGAGCGACGTAGCACAGCTTCTCCTTGATGTCACGCACAATCTCACGTTCAGCTGTAGAAAACAAGATTCACGAAAGGGTGAGGATAGTTTCACATAAGTTTTGATCACCTAATACCACAGGTACATCTAGATATGAATAGATAAAATAGACCCAGGCTATACATAAACCATTTGACAAAAGCACATCCTTATGAGATATTTTCTCAAATGTAGAAATGTTTTTTTGCATTTTCTTGAGAGGTAAGACAATTTTCAGAAGCTCTTACCAGTGGTCACGAAAGAGTAGCCACGCTCTGTCAGGATCTTCATCAGGTAGTCAGTCAGGTCGCGACCGGCCAGATCCAGACGCATGATGGCGTGGGGAAGAGCGTAGCCCTCATAGATGGGGACGTTGTGGGTCACACCATCACCGGAGTCCAGCACAATACCTATGGAGCAGCGAACAGATAAATAGTGAGACTGGTGAAAATACTGGAATTGGTGAAAAACTGGAACTGGTGAAAACTGGAATCAATTATGTTTTATTATAATCAAATTTGAAATGTTTATTTTTTTCTGTTTTATTCCACACTATTAAAACGAATGGGTTGTCCCTATCTGGACACAGAGATGTGATAAAAAACCAATGCAAGTTGTGTCACAATCGTTTTAAGAGTGCATGTGGTGCATTTTGATTATATAATGATTTGCCCTACTGATTGTAATTAGTGGTGAGTGGATCTCGGGGGGTATACTGACCAGTGGTACGGCCGGAGGCGTACAGGGACAGAACAGCCTGGATGGCCACATACATGGCAGGGACGTTGAAGGTCTCGAACATGATCTGCAAGGAGATTAAAGACAAGAGAGGTATGTTAAGCACGCCAGCACAGATCTTGCTTTCTATGACAGGCATTTGACCTTGGTGAAGAGAGATATTGCTTGGCGCCTTCATAGGCGCTTTCTCACTTGGGTCATCTTCTCCCTGTTGGCCTTGGGGTTGAGGGGGGCCTCAGTGAGCAGGGTGGGGTGCTCCTCAGGGGCCACGCGCAGCTCATTGTAGAAGGTGTGATGCCAGATCTGACAGGGTGGATAGCAGACAGAGAAGAGGGTGTTAAACACAGGGCTTGTGGGCACTTCAATCATTATTACAAGTTGACCGATAATGGCTAACGGAGGCTAATATTTTACTTTATTTTGTTAACTCATGAGAGAGTTGGATAGGGCCGGGATTCACAAATCATACTGTCACAATACTTTACGCACTTTAACAATAATATCTGATTCAACGATTCTGCAATACATTTGCAAAAGATAAATCTACCATACCGAAATCCAAATGAAATGTGCAAATAAAGTCAAAAGGCAGAATGCCGGAATTGTATTTATTCCATTTCATTTGTAACGCCGAGGCTGATTTCTGTATCGATATTTTGTCAATCTAAAGTTGACTATGTACAATAGATGAATATATTGCAGATAATTATCTAAATTGACTCCATTACTGTCTGTGTGAGTGTATGTGTGAGGTAGTGTTTTGCGTTTTATGGGCTACCAACCTTCTCCATATCGTCCCAGTTGGTGATGATGCCGTGCTCGATGGGGTACTTCAGGGTCAGGATACCCCTCTTGCTCTGGGCCTCGTCTCCGACGTAGCTGTCTTTCTGACCCATACCCACCATCACACCCTGTTGGGAAGACATGCAGAATGTCAGAACTTACGCCAGCTGCGTAACCGCCAGTAACAAATATAGACCCTTTCAACAATAAAAACAAAATCAATGCTTGAACATTCTATTTGGTTCCCTATCTACTTCCTCTGCATTAAGATAACATATGGAATGTTAAAACGGAAGCCTTGTGGGGCCAACTATGATGCTGATAATGGAACTCTCTTGAAAGGGTCTATACGTTTACCATAAAGCGTAATTTATAACACACAGTGGTGAGCTTATGTCAAAGTTATGTAGGCCTACCTGATGACGGGGCCTTCCAACGATGGAAGGGAAGACAGCGCGGGGAGCGTCATCACCGGCAAACCCAGCCTTGACCAAGCCAGAGCCGTTGTCGCACACAAGGGCGGTAGTCTCGTCGTCGTCGCACATGATTGGTCTTTTCTGGGATGGTCTAGTGAACCAAAACACAAACGGTGAATTTGCGTAACAGAGATGCGTCTACTCAAAGAAATAATGTCAAACACAGTCTACTGGATTCACTGTGCGTTATGAAAAGTGAAAATTGTGTAGACCAACTTAGTTAACTATTTTAAGTTGCTTTAGGCCTACAGTACATGCTTGCGCATCAAATGTAAACATTACTTTTACTGTCATAAAAGTCTTGGCAAAGCACACGAAACCGTTGCTCTTTTCGCAATGCAAATAGGCCTACCGTCTCAAAATATATCACAAGCAACAATGCATCACCTATGCTGATAACAATAAAGTCAAAAGGGGACATAGCCAAGCCCCCCAAATTCAAGTTGCTATTTTGAGCATCAGCTCTTGTCATTCCATCCAACAGCCCTCCTGAGCCTCCTATCTGTAGCTATTTCACAGCTGAAGGAGTTTGTCCACTGACAGCTGAGTGCGGTGTCTGCATCCAGTCACAGCTGCCCCCTCAGGGAAGGCTAAGCTAGCCCTGCTATGCATAAACCAGGTGCTAAAATCTTTCTGGCCCTGACAGCAGCTACCATCTGAGTGTTCAGCCTTGAGAGTGAAGTACACAAGAACACAGCTGAACTCGACTGACCAGACTGAGACTCCCTTACAAGATCCGGTTATTGTTCACACCTTCAACTACTGTCACAATGCTATTCCTTGTACAACCATCAGTCCTTAATTGTTTCAAACTCACTCTGCATCTCTGTATCTATTTGAAGTACCTGTGTTGATTCAAGAGAAGCTTGATCTTTCTAGGTGGGTACCAAACTCACACAATCTGACAAGCACTCGAATCAGCTGGCTTTGCCTTACTGGAATCACTTGTCTCTTGTCACTATGCTGGTGTTTAGACCACGATTCATTCTGTGCATCTTCCTGATGTAGCCATTATTTTTTTCTGTTTATCCTTTTGAAGAAGCCACTATACTTTCTGTATATCCTTTAAAGTAGTCACTATTTTTCGGTATCCTTTAAAGTACACACTATTTATCTGTATATCCTTTAAAGTAGACACTACTTCCTATATCCTCCGGAAATATCCTCTATATATTCTGTGTATCATCCTGGAGTAGCTTCTATTCTGTCAGTGTATCCTCTTGAAATATAGCCACTATATTTTCTGTGAATAATCCTCAAGTAGCCACTATTCTTTCTGTTTATCCTCTTGGAGTAGACAAGACGCTATTAATTCAGTGTATCCTTCTGAAATCACTACCATTCTGCCAATTCTGTTTCCTGTAGTAGTCCATAGAAAGATAGGCAGTGGGAGTCACTCACCAAGTTGTACCGCAAGACTGGAGTTTCCTCTGGGACAAAGGGCAAGGGTCTCTGATACTCCTTAAATATGCCCGTGTTCCAGGGGGGACGGGAGCTAGGGGCGGGCCCTGGGCTTCACACAAGCCCAAATAAGAGCTGCCCAAAAGTCACCCGCGTAAACGTGCATCTATGAGTGCATGCAGGGGGGCCTTTGACAGGACGCCACTAAAATGGAGAAATGTTTCCTATAGGAGACAGGAATCCATCCCCGTCACAAAAATAAGACTGAGCACAGAAGTGTTGTCATTATGGTTTAGTCACTCAGAGCAAATACATATTGCATATAATATCTCATTAAATTGGATCAGTGAGATATTGTTCTCTTCATCTTACTTTATATGGTTGTCAATTCAGTGTATGGCATAAGAATGTATAACCTTTTAGTCTTTTAGTAGATATACTAAACATTCTGTAACAGTTAAGGCAAATCAAACAATCAGAATGCTAGGGCTTTAACTTGACCTTAATATACAGCTTGTGATATTGCATACTAATGCTATTCCTCTACTTTGTTAGAAATATTTTCATCTATAAGAGTGTTCTTCTGCATTATGAAATTGGTATTATGCACCACTATGCTTGAGGAGGTTGATGAAATGGCCTGGCTATATTGCCCAGTAATTGCTTAACACAGTGGGGAGCAGAGCCAGGAGTCCGATGAGTTAATCATACATAACTACAAACCAATCTGTCATTTCCTTACTGGATGCAGTCAGAGGTCAAAAGGTAACTAGAGAGACCTCGACAAGTATCAGTTGCATCATGTTAAATCGTATCTGTCTCTGAAAAGTGCCGTTGATGGGGTGTCACAGGAACGGAGCTACTGTAACTGGATATGAGTTTTTTGATGGGGGGTGGGGGTGTTAGGGTGAGGGGAGACCTTGTAGACATGGAGGTCTCCTTAAGGAGCAGTTGGTGGGTATTTGGCTAGTGTCTATGGGACCCCCTCCTCTGATAGCCTCTGGTAAGGCATATGGACACTCAAAACATGCCAGACAGCTGAAGACAGTTGTCTGTGTCCTTTGTCTTTGCCTGTGTGTGTGTCTGATTGTCTTGTGTGTGTATGTGTGTGTGTGTGTGTGCATACGTGTGTGTATGTGTGCGTGTGTGTGTGCGTGTGTGTGCGTGTGTGTGTGTGTGCGTGTGTGTGTGTGTGCGTGTGTGTGTGTGTTTCTGATTGTCTTGTGTGTGTGTATGTGTGTGTGTGTGTGTGTGTGTGTGTGTGTGTGTGTGTGTGTGTGTGTGTGTGTGTGTGCGTGCGTGTGTGTGTGCGTGTGTGTGTGTGTGCACAGCGATGGGGGTTGACGCCTTCTCCACAACTGCTCTCGGACGCCCCGGTGGCAAACCCCTCATCGGCGCACTGATTGGCTCAGCTCTCTCCTTTTAGGGTCATGCTGGGTGACAGGTGGCTGCAGGCGCACATCAGCGCAGTGCCTCTACTCCGGGGCGGCAGCTCCTTATTCGTCACCTTTACACAACCCACTTCCTCCCCTCGAAGGCCCTTCCCTCTGCACCCCCCCCCCCCCCCCCCCCATGCTCATCGTCTCTTGTACCCTATGAGGAAATGAGAGTCTTTTTTTTCCTATATAGAGTCTTGGGGTCACGGACTCATTCGCTGGGGTCCCACAGTGCCGCCGAGCTTAGTGAAAGGCCACTGACCTATTTCTCTATTTCGAGGTTCTGGATTTGCATGACAGAATGCTATGTTCTCCTGGTTACCTGGATTATTAAGCAGTAGTACTGACATTTAGGAAGCATCTTTGGAAGCATCCAAATATGTTGGAGTTGAATTGTAACTTAAATCTCCCCATTTCTGTCTATGAAGCTATTCATGTTTTAGAAAAAAAGTGTGTCCTTATTAAAAAGTGTGCAATGAATATTCATATATATAATAATATATATTCATTATGTTTTGGAATACCTGAGAATCTCAAGCTGAGATAGAAGCAAAGACAACTTCTCTTGTATTTGCCTTTATTCAAATATAAAATTTACGGCTCAATCACTTTGTACTTTGACTTTGTAAGGGACTCTGAAGAGTCTGTAGAGTGACTCAATATGCTTGAGGTCTGTGGCATAGTTGGATTATGTGAGAGCATTTTTGAGCTCCACACGTCCCCCCTTCCTGGGCTAGCGTCTCTATTTTTAAACCTTCTTTACAACCGCAGCATAGATAGTAGGTAGACGCCATCCGCTAGGATTCTCATGCATGGCTGTATTGTCTGTCAAATGTCACTGACCCCTCTGGCCACTTCTCGCCTGAGCTCCTCTGTCAATCAAGCACAGGTCATGTTGGTGTGTTTTAATTTGTGCTATACATTTACAACTACATGTCACTTTTTGAAGACAATAGGTTTCTGCGGGGTGCTCTGTCCTTATAGGGAAATTTGGGGAGCACCAGAATTGCCTGTTTCGGACAGCTGTCTAATTCATTGCCCCTGACTGCGATTCAGTGTAGTCACAGCTGTTTGTCACAAATGCTCTTTAACATTCATAGCCTCCTGAAGAATGGTTTGTTGACCACCACTAAATGTGTCTGTTACCAAGAATAGTTGAGGCCTTGGTCCACATACAAGAAAAACAAAGAAAAAATGGAGGAGAAATACTGTTAAATTACTAATGTTAGGTGACATTGTTTGTCAACAACATACATCTATAAAAGCATTATTTTGATTTAAGTTTTTTCAAGTTATATGGTAACTTAAAGTCATAAACATGCCACAATGTATGGTCATGATCAGGAAATACTCTGTTTCTCCTTTAAATCTGATGTATAACTGACATTTCATGTAAACATTTTGTCAACAGCTTGGTCTCTCCTACCATACATGTAACCAGGTACTTGCTGTAGTCAAGCTTTCCAGGAAGACTTGATGTTGACATGAGTGATAATCAGGAATACCTACATACTTTCCTGTGTAATGTGCGTGAACACTGGCAGTTGATTATGACAGACAATGCCAGTCCATTGACTAGTGAAGTGGGCTCTGACAGTTTAGATGAATTGTGGCTGCATGCAAGTGGTTCTTTATTTTATGAGCCAGAGTATCTAGCATACCAAAGCCATTGTGGCATTGGCCCATGGCTCTCTGCCATGGTGAGATTTAGACAGACAGACAGGCAGACAGGCACGACCCCCCCCCCCCTTCCCCCCCCCCCCCCCACACACACACACACACACACACACATTCTCTCTCTCTCTCTCTCTCTCTCTCTCTCTCTCTCTCTCTCTCTCTCTCACAATCTCAGGGATCTCTTATGTGGAATTTATTACATTTAACAAATTAGTTTACTCATGGGGTAGAGGCAAGTGCATGTGTAGGCCTACTTTCTAATCAGTCAAATGTATTCAATATGAGAGATTTAGCCTGGTGTTTCAATGGATTGAAAATGTCAATATTGATATTTTACACAAGAACTACAGCCCATTTTAGAAAATCGAAAAATGTTGATAGACTATTGGAAATGTAGACATGTGGGATCGTTTCTAGCTAATAAAAATAACGGCATGCTGTGAAGTTACATGCAGGTCTCTTTTACAGAGGAAACCCATGCTAAAATAAAACTCTGTACGTCATGGCTTGGGTAGGCTTACTCTGTTCGTAAAATATTGAACACTGTTCGTTGCTACCCCCCTTAATTTACTGTTCACGGTCAAATTTGACCGGACAGTTTTAGCTGCTCTTAAATACCAATACCATGACAAAAAGTATTATTTAATAGAACATTTATTGTAAACAGAACTTTATTAGAACATTAACATCTACAACACGTGTGGGTGTGTGTTTCTGTATGTGCGTGACTGTGTGCAAACACTCACTGGTGGTTCACATGCACAAGTGGCAACATGACAACATGAACTGACAACATGAACTGTGTGTGTGTGTGTGTGTGTGTGTGTGTGTGTGTGTGTGTGAGAGAGAGAGAGAGAGTGTCAATGTGTGTGTGTGTGTGTGTGTGTGTCTGTGTGTGTGTGGGTGTGAGTGTTTCTGTGTGTGCGTACATGCATGTGTTTGCAAACATTGGTTCACATGCACATGTGGCAACATGACAACATGAACTGACGACATGAACTGTGCGTGCTTGTGCGAACATTGGTGGTTCACACACACAAGTGGCAACATGACAACTGACAACATGTACTGAGTGTGTGTGTGTGTGTGTGTGTGTGTGTGTGTGTGTCTGTGACTGGGTGTACATGTGTGTGTGCTTTATGTGTGTCTGTTTGTGTGGGTTTGCAGACATCCCAACCTGCAAAAAGTCATTTCAGGGAGGTATCACGAAGCCCCCCCCCCCCTAAAAAAACTTTAGCCTATTTAGACACTGAAATACAGATTAATATGTTTGTTCAATGTCTAGTCAGTACACCAAATAAGGAAGATAGAAATTGTGAAAATACATTTTGGTAGTTTGGTCTTTTTTTGTTGTTCTTTTCATGTAGTGTTGCCTTGGCAATTAGCCATGTATAGGCCTGAATATAGAATAATATGCACATAAATTGGCACTAGTTAAACTCACCTCAACATGTCTTTTGCAATCATTTAACCTGCCATGGGCAACGCTAAAGTCACTGTTACAAACAGTGCAGCGTGCAAGACTAGGCCTATCATTATTTTTTACTCTTATGAGACCAGGGTACACTTTGAAATGGGTCATACATTTTTTGGGGGGCACTGACTCCATGACGCTCCTGTTCCTAGATACACTGAACTGATTAAAGGAATTATCCAGAGTAAAATGCACTTTAGACTTGCATCTTGTGTAACCAATCACATCGGTGTATCTGATATAGGCGGGCCAGAGGCGAGCTAAACAAATGACGGCAGCGCAGCAACAAATCAGTCAGTAAACATTGGTCATAGTGTTATCCAATTGCGTCGAAGTCCGGAATTAGTCAGTAAACATTGGTCGTAGTGTTATCCAATTGCGTGCAGTGAGATTTTCAAATGCATGCTTGGTGCCGCCCCTCGAGTTGGGCCAGTTTCTAGATTATCAGGGTCTGGATTTTCCAGTCTAAGGATTACCATTAAGGAGAATACCATTATTAAAATATATAGAATATTTTAGAGAGTAGACATATCTCCTTTCCGGGTTCAATGCAAAATTGATTACTTTCTCAATTAGTTTTGACCTGCCCACTTGGAGGTGTCACAAAGTTGGGCACTCAATGCTTACTTGCATTATGTGTCTGTGTACTTCCTCCTGGGATTGATTTTATCTTCACCTTATATGGTTGTGGTTCTTGGACTTTATATGTTTACTATGCATATAATGGATATGAAAGCTGTAGCAACTGGATTGATAGTTGTAAAAAGAAAGTTTATATTCATGATGTCAACACTGCACAACTAAGTTTATATACATCTGTTCCTGACTAAAGGCATATCTGTTCAACATTATTTTATTAAGTCTTTCTTATGCATTATGGTTTGGCCCGCTTAATATGTTGCTCAAGTGCAGCCTTTGTGGGTGGGATGTTCTCTAAAACTCTAGATTTCTTTGCAAACAGGTTTTCTGGCCTCATTCACCATGATGTCACTTGTCCTATACATTAGCACTATAAAGCGCTCCAGCAGTTCACTCTGATCATTCTTCAATTGCATGAGCTCATTGAAAGCTTCAGTAACTTCTGTGGAAGATTTCCATGTCTCCCATGCAGTTTGATGTCATTGGTATCAAGGACCAGCAGATCTTGGCTCTCTTGGGTTACCCATCTCCTCAATCACTGTTATGAGGGACCTAACATGCTTCCTGTGCTGCTCAATGCTGGTGATGGTTTTCAGGTTGTGGCGACCTTCCATTTTCAAATTCAATAATTATTCTGGCAATTTCAGGGCCGGGCCAAGCCACCATCCAGCGTCGCAGTGCCCCGGGATTCTCTGTTAGTCTAACTGGTCCACCAGATCCTTTGATGAGTGCATTGTTCTGTTCATGACACTGGTCTATTACAATGGCTGAGAACTTGTTGCATGTCTTATGCACAACGAACCTCCCAGCATGGAATTCTTTCAGGATTGCTGGGTGTTTCTTTGAAATGTTTGTAGCCATGGTGGTCTGTGTTGAGCTTGGTGTTTGATGTTCCATCGAAGATCATAGACATCAATGCAAAAAGTGATGGTGGGACAGAATAATTCTGACTACTGGGATGGAATGAGTCGTCAAAGTGAAACATAGAATTAAAAATCTCTTTGCGCACCACTTGTGCTGCTCTCACCAAATGCATAGCATCACTGTCATGATCGTGGTCACAGGCCTTCATGAGAGCATCTCTGATATCCTCTTGAATGTTAGAAGTGTTTCTCTCACCTGTGCATGAGCCCTTAAGTCTGGTTATACTGTACATCTTGCCTAGATCTATATATCTGTTATAACTTTATAAATTAGGCAAATTTCCAATATTAATGAAGGAACAGTGCTTAATACATTAATAAAATGTGCAATAGTACTCCCTCATGTGCTATTACTACTACGTCTTACTATAGGCAACCTTGCGTTTTTTATATGTATTATTATTTGCCATTCTAACTTACAAATAGTTTTTTTTATATAGTTAATGATCAGAACTTACTTAATTTAATTTGCCAAACTATAGGTCTAAAGGTGAAAAAAGAAATCACATTTGTATATGATTAGAATGTTGTCAGTTAAAGGTTCCATTTGAAACTGTCATAATGAACTCAAGCAACCAGTTTGAATGGCAGTTAATGTAAGTTCTAGATCTTCACAGTAGAATTCTGGAATGACTTGTACAAATATTTTATTCCTAAAAGATGTGTATATACAGCAAATATCTAGCCACAGAGGTCAGATCTGAAGTGGCTCCACGTCTGAAAATAAACTTCAAGGTGTGTAGAGACACTGAACAAAATGTCATGCTTTAGTCATAAAATGCACAATACTTCTCATTATTTGAACTTAACCGCTCCACTAATATGTTATATGAAGTTATGGTATTTCAAAAAAATCCTAGAATGAATGGGCTTCTATGGAAGTTAGCAGAGAGGTGTTCCCTCCAGCCTACGTCGATTCTTCTACTTCCGGGAATTCGCCTGCCCCCTTGGTGTGGGTGTGTGTGCTTCTGTGTGTGCATGCATGCATGTGTTTGGGGACATTGTTGGTAAGTTGTAGGAGTGTGTGTAAGGAGATGTCTTTTATCTCCTGGATGAAAATTTCTAAGTTGAATAAATCCCTCAAAATTCAAAGAAAGTAGTCACAATAAATGCTATGTGTTCAAACTCCTTTTGTGAAGGATATCATAAGATCTTGAGGCAATCTGATGAAAAATGCCATATTTATGGTACAAGGAATGTGTAAATCGGTCATTTTTGACCGGAACAGTGTTAGAAGGTTAAAGTGCGTATAAATTGCGCTCGGTTCAACCCTGATGCACTCGAACAGACCCCAACAACGTGTAATAAGGAAGTAAGTTGGTCATATGACAATTCATGTGCAGACGATGTGTAACCACTGTTTTTGGATTTTCAAGCAGTAGCTAAAATCTAAAGTTTTGCATTCGGTGCATGAAATGCCTACAATTTCACTCCACTCTAAATGGCTTCTTGCTACTTTTTAACTTCAACCCTAGGCATATTCCTCTCACTGTGGATAAGCATAATCAATGCCGAGTTCTATGTTATAGATGATCAGATCGGTCTTGGGAGACGATTTGACGGAATCGGTGGCTTAAGCGGAGGAGGGGTAAGCATTTTTAAAACAGCTGTCCGCAAACATAGACGAATAGAAGGTAGCCTAATTACTGTAGCCGTATTGAGCCACTGTGTTGCATTTCTAGTCGTCACTTTTGTGTTTCTTCTTTCTAGGCTACGTCAAGACTTTTGGTCAATTATGATGAACCATATCGTGGCCAAATATTAGACTATTTGTTCAAGGTAGGCTACGTTTATTTCAATGTTCAATAGGCTATCAATAGCCTACCAGCTGTTCTAAAAATAGTTTAATTTAATCTCTTGTTTTTCTAGCCAGATTTTGGCGCTTCCTTACAGATTCTGAAAGTTGAAATCGGAGGAGATGCACAGACTACTGGTAGGTTAAATCATGACACTTGAATCAACTCAAATGAAAGAAATTGCTACTGAGACCACTTTTATAATTCATATAATAGGCCTATGTAGGCTCTATGTATCAGTGATGGGGTTAGGCTTGGCCACTTGTGGCTCATCTGGTTAGGTCTAACTAGTTGTGAAGCCATCTAAGTAGGCTACAAAAAATATGCAGGTAGAGAACGCATGAATTTACATATCTTTTTATATTCAGGCCCTCTTTGGCCACAAAGCCAATGAAACAACCTAATGTCACACTTTGATCTTCACACACTTATCTTCAGTGAAACTCACATTATTCACAAAAAGCCGGATATAACACTTTAAATCTTGCAGATCATGAATGTTGAGTTGACTATCGGTGTCCCTTAAATAGACATGCATTTTATCACTTGGTCTCACAAAACTGCAGAAAATATTTAAAGTGAAGTTATATAAAACGTTCTTGAACATATCTATTCTCAGACATACAAATGCAGAAGTGTATTGAAGCATTGTGGACTATTTCTGCTTTTGTAAATAATGAGCCGTGCTGCTTCTCAGATGGAACAGAGCCCTCTCACATGCACTATGAAGGAGATGAGAACTACTTCAGAGGATACGAGTGGTGGCTGATGAAAGAGGCCAAGAAGAGGAACCCTGACATTACTCTGATTGGTAAGACATTGCAAATGTTTCTCAAGAAGAAAACTTGGGTTTTTTTTGACCCATGATAGAAGTGTTTATTTTTTTGCTTCTCTTTCAGGCCTTCCTTGGGCATTTCCTCGTTGGGTGGGTAAAGAGCAAAGTTCGCCATACCACAATCCTGACGTCACTGCTGGTTATGTTGTGTCCTGGGTCATTGGAGCAAAGCAGTATCATAACCTAAATATTGACTATGTTGGGGTGAGTGAATTATGTATACCCCTTATCCAGAACTGTCAGTATTATCATTGACATAAAAGCTGACTTAATTAAATAGTTAATATTTCTCAATCTATCATCTTGCTATTTTAAAGATATGGAATGAAAGGAAGTTTGATGCTGAGTATATTAAGGTAAGAGATGATATCCAAAATATTTTGTTTTCTTGCAAGTCTTTTCTCTGTACTGTAGTTATGTCTCTCGTTTGTCTAGATTTTAAGACGCACGTTAGATAAGGCTGGCCTTACTGATGTGGGCATCATTGCAGCTGATGGGAACTGGGACATATCCGTTGCCATGGCACTGGATCCCCAACTTTATGGGGCCATTGATATCATTGGGTAAGTGGTGTGAACATCATTGGAAAAAGTAAAACCATATGTTATCTGTAAATAAAAACATATATACTGTCTAAACCTCCACAATCTTAAACTGACAGCTTTTATATGTAAGGGATAATGTATAGAACGCCGGTCATTATTGGGAAAATAAGTCCCGACAGGGTGAACCAGACCCCGACGCGCAGCGGAGGGGTCTTGTTCTGCCCTGAAGGGACTTATGACTGGCGTTCTATACATTATCCCGCTCATTACACGGCCAAAACGAAACAATAAACTCCCCACAATATAACTTTTTAGCCTATAGCCTAGGCTATAGCCTATTTGTTACTGTTCATCGTGGCTTTTGCTGAGAAACAAATAGTTCAGAACAACACACGCTGAACTTGAATCAAACATTCTTTAGAACACTGATCAACCGTCTGCTTTTCAATTTTGAATGAAGTTCCAGTAGTTGCGGAGTGATATGAAAGACCTGAATTAGAAGCACAAACTCTGTTGCCATTGACAGCAGTCATTAATTTTTTCAGAGGTCCTCTAGTCGAAAATAATGACCGCTAGAACTTTGGGAAATCCCATTCAAGTCAATGGACAATCTACTTGCATTGTGAAGAGCAGTGTAATAATCATTCATAAAACTTTATAAAATAAGATGCTGATGGTAGCTTTCTTTCTATTGATACTCCCAGGGTTCACTATCCAGGAACAACGACCATACCTCAAGCTTTGTGGACCAGGAAGACACTTTGGTCCTCGGAAGACTACAGCACCTTCAACCACAACGATGTGGGCGGGGGCTGCTGGGCACGCATTCTCAACCAGAACTATGTCAACGGGAGGATGACCTCGTACGTTTCCACCTCCCTCATCTTAGAATACGTGCCTGTCCTTTTAAAGGGTCAAAGACTTCAGTAGAGCTATTGTGTATGTATTTTATTTTTTAGCACCATCTCCTGGAACCTGGTGGCAAGTTACTATGAAGACCTCTCATTCGGACGGGATGGGCTGATGACCGCCGAGGAGCCCTGGAGTGGGAACTATGTGGTGGAATCCCCCATATGGATAACAGGTGTGAAACGGATTTATCTGTTTTTGTTTGTTTGTTTGATTGTTTAGTTTTCTTTTCACATTTATTCTCATAGTCTGTATTTAATATTATAGCATGAATATTTGTATATTTATTTTTATGTTATTACATTACAGCTCACACCACCCAGTTTGCAAAGCCAGGTTGGAGGTATCTAGAGACCGTCGGAAACCTAACACATGGTGGAAGCTATGTTTCTCTGACAGACGGGAAAGGGAACCTTACTGTCGTCATAGAAACTATGGTAAGTGTGTGGTGAGATGTGCGATACCTGTCTGTCTTAAACCAGAGCACAATCACACAATCAGGGGGTCAGAATTATCACTGTTTGTTACTGTTTTCCAGACGCATGATCACTCCATATGCGTTCGACCTCCACTGCCACCTTACAAGGTGTTCCCTCAAAATGCAACATTCCATCTCAAGGGCTCTTTCGTAAGTCAGGTCTTCCCAGTCGTCTTCAGATCTAAATGCTGGCCTGGGGCCGTATTCACAAAGAATTTTAAGGCTAAAAGTAGCTCCTAACTGGCGAATTTAGGTGCAACTCCTAAAAATAATGGGCGTGTCACTCCTAACTTTAAGACTCCTAATTTTTTTCACTGAAAGTAATTCACGAAGCATTTTAGACCTAAAAGCACTTAAGTCTGGGAGAGCTTAAAAGAAGTCGAGAGGACTCCTAACTCACTAAGACCTATTCACATTCACGCGATGTTTTGAAATCCTATGCGGCTACAGGAGCTTCCAATCGCGAGGGAACAATTTTGCATTGTAGACATAAGGGATGCAATAACGCCACCAACAACACTCATTGTCAACATGTAAATTAAATGTAATGTCTCTTTGTGAATTAAATTAAAATGTTCTCCTCTTTGCAAACGTAGGCATAGGCTATGGTGACAGATTAATTTAATAATGTTGCAAAGATACTGCATCAATCTGTATGTTTCATTAGGTTAGGCTATTTGTTTTGCCTTACTCTTTATTCATTTAGGCTAGGCCTTTTTATTCAGTTATTCATCATCTTCCGTCCTTCGCACTACTTGTGTAGCGCACGCATTCTCAGACCTGTCACCTATCACTCATCATCGTAAGGGAGGTGTTTGGAATCATTCCCGCGTTACAATCATCAGCCAATCAAGGTGGCCACTTCAGTCAAGCTCGTGCATGAGTAATGATGTCATCCATAGCAACGAAGACTCACTCTTAGTTTAGGAGTTGTCATTTTTCCTTACTAAGAGTAGGTCTGAAAGGCTTTGTGAACAACCTTTAAGAGAAAACTCCTAGCTAAAATCTTTTAGTGCGATTTAGGAGTACTCTTAGTGGTAAGATAAAAGGCTTTGTGAATACGGCCCCTGATCTGTTCACAGATCAAACACTGAATATGATCTGTGTTCACTCACCTTAGGCAACAGTCTCTGAGCTTCAGTTATGGTACTCCAAATTTGACTTTGCAAACTCAAAGTCTACCCTCTTCAAGAAACTACAGACTGTTAAGGTAAACAGTTGTTTTTGACTGTGTAATCACATACTGACCACACTCTGAATATGTATTTGATATAAAATGGTCTTCTATTGTCAAACTTTGCAATCATTCTGTATTTGTGTGCGTCTACGTATAGGTATGTTTGGAAAACCTGAAATGTAACGCAATCTGCTGAATCTTCCCACAGGTTTTTGATGGATTCTTCACCTTGAGCTTAGGTGTTGATGAAGTTTACACCTTAACTACGATCACAACTGGACAGAAGGGCCACTACACGGACCCACCCAATTCATCCCCGTTCCCTAAGAAGTATCTTGATGACTTTGATGTCCGTAAGGCCCCTCTACTGAACCATATTCACTTCAGACATGTTTGACTTGTCCTCTCGGAAACCAGACGACAAAATTGAAATAAAAGTATTAGTACATGCCTCTCCTGACAGGATGAAAGAGGAAAAATATATACTTATTAAATGTGTGTATTCCATTATTAAATAGCCTTGCTCTGTCCTCTGTAGGGAATCCTTCCTTTGATGAGGCTCCTAACTTTGCCGACCAGACTGGTGTGTTTGAGTACTTCCAAAATCTGACTGACCCAGGAGCTCATGTCTTCACACTACGACAGATTGTCACTCAGCGCCCAATAGCCTGGGCAAATGACGCAGATCAAACCATCAGCATTGTCGGAGATCATAGCTGGTATGTTGATTCAGCTTTATGATCAGAAACATACTGTGACTGGGAGACAATTGTGAATTTGTTAACCTGTAGTTAGATTAGAGTTATAAATATTGCCCCGAGACTACCAGGGGATTTACTAAAGTTGCAGGGGAGAGCTAGCCTAGAAATCTAGACACGCCCCTAGCGGCAGCAAATTACATTTGCTGCCAGGGCTAGTCTAGCAACTCTCCGTTGGCTTGTGAGCTCCAGAAATCGAAACTTAATCAGGCCATTGAAATCGTGTATAGAGTCGTTTGGTGGGCTTAACATAATGATTGATGGCAGAGTTGCAACGGTTTGGCTTGAATTCCCTGCTACTTGAAAACAAATATCCTATTGCGTCCTATTGCGTGCAGAGGGAATTTGAAAGACAACTGATTATCCCGCCCCTCGGACTGAACACTGCGAACGGTGAGTGCCCAGACCCTACATTTTAATGTGGGTCTGGCTCGCCAGGCTAGGGGAGAGCTAGACTGGGTAAAAACAGATGAACCTATTAGCAATTCGCCCTGCAGGTATGTCTAGAGACCTTTTAAGCCAATTTCCGAACCGCCAAAAACCCTGGAACAAAATCTTAATGTACCAATGTTTATGGAATTTGGCAGATGCTTTTGTCCAAAGTGATGTACAAAATATAACAATACAACAGTTAAATTTAACAGTAAACTGTTTTAAAAGGTTGCTAAGACTACAATAAGGAAAATAGTAATAATACTGTAGTCTGTCAATACAATTTCAATGATCAAATATAGCTGCAAGCAGCAATGTGGGGACCAAGCAGTTGAGCAGGAGTCGTCATGGCAACACAATGTTGTTACATTATACACACACCCAATTAACCCCCTGTCCCATACACACACATATACACAGATAAACCTCCTCTCCCACACACCCCAATAACCCCCAACACATACGCATACCTCAAACATCACCAAATTTATTGTGCGTAGTCAGGTTGTAGTCATTTGTCCACATACCAAGTTTGGTGTCGATACGAGAAAGTGTTGATAATTATAGCACCCCTAGTGGTCAAAAGTCACCAAATTTATTGTGCGTCCTCAGGTTGTAGTCACGAGTCCACATACCAAGTTTGGTGTTGATACGAGAAAGTGTTGCAAATTAAAGCACCCCTAGTGGTCAAAGGTCGCTAAAATTATTGTCTGTCCTCAGGATGAGGTCCCAAGTCCATGTGCTAAGTTTGGTCTCAATACGTGAAAGCATTGCTGAAATATGAGCCCACTTCCTGTGATTATAGCGCCACATAGTGGTCAAAGATCATTAAACTTATTGACCCTCCTCCTTATTGGGTCCTGAGACCATATACTGAGTTTGGTGTTTATAAGCAAAAGCCTTGCTGAGATATCACTTCACTTCCTGTTTGGCGGCTTTGCCGACAAACTTGATTGGTCGTCCCGGGCAACGGGTTTTGACCATAGTTCCAAAAAGCAATGCATTTGTGAGTCATGGTTTTAAGATCATCTGCATCAAGTTTCGTGAAAATCGGACAAACTTTGCAAACTTTGATGCCTTTTAAGTGTTTTTGATGACATCCAATATGGCGGTCAAATCAATTATGTTGACGTCACATGTTTGCATGTATCGGCCTAAGGACCTCTCAAGGTTTTAACAGATATCGCTAATATGCTTTAATTCCAAACACATGACCCGTTACAGGCCAAAACGTAATTTTGGTAATTATAGCGCCACCTATAGGTCAAAAGTCATCAAATTTATTGAGCCTCCTCCTAATTGGGTACTGAGACCCTGTACTGAGTTTGGTGTTGATACGCGAAAGCCTTGCTGAGATCACTTCACTTCCTGTTTGGCGGCTTCGCCGCCAAACTTGATTGGTCACGATGGGTGATGGGTTTTGAATATGGCTCCCAAAAGCAATGCATTTGTGAGTCATGGTCTGAAGATCATCTGCGTCAAGTTTCGTGAAAATCGGACAAACTTTGTAACCTTTGATGACTTTTAAGTGTTTTTGATGAAATACAATATGGCGGAAGATCCAACATGGCGGAAATTGACGTCATGGGGTGCGTCGAGTTCGGTCTCATCCAAGGATTCCAAATATACCTAAATGTTCAAAATGTGATGTACGGTAAAAGCATAGATGCAATTCAACATTTGAAACGTTGGTGGCGCTAGAGCACTCAAAGTGCAGACTTGAAACTTTGATAAATTAAAGATATGACTGAACCGAATCAATGTGCCGAATATCTCAACTTTTTACTGTATGGTTCAATGGCAAATTAGCGTTTCGTTATAATAATAATAAGAATACGTAGAATCACTATGGGTTGCCTCGCAGCTTTGCTGCTTGGCCCCCAATAATGGAAATAAACAAATACCATAGATAGATAGATAGATAGATAGATACTTTATTGATCCCCAATGGGAAATTCAAGAAATGTAACTATACAAACCATAACTCCTAAGAACCACTTAATTAAGTGTAGGCTGAACAGATATGCCTTTAGACCCTTCTTGAAAGACCCAAAGCTATCGCAGGAACACTGCTCATTGCACCACTGGGGAAAACGGCTCCTACACACAGCTGCGTGCGTTGCAGTGCTGGAGATGCATCCCATTCACTTTACATAGACTCACGTCATCCGTTGCCAAAATGTATTGTGGGTCCGTTGCGTCGCGTTTCCCCCGTCGCTCGTGTTGAGAAGTTCAGCTGTTGCTGCACCGACAGACGGCACAGGCCAATCAAGCCAATCAACAGACGGCACCAACCAATCAAATTACGGTTATACTTCAAGCCATTTGCATAGCTACCGTCGGGAACACCCACTGGCATGCGTTGACAGAACGCAACTGTGTGTAGAGGCCGAAAGAGTCTTGAATTTGACCTAGCGTTTATGGCCTGTTTGATATCCACTGCTGGTTATACCCCTTAGAAATCGGAAGTGGATGTATCTAAGCCAGCATTTCTTGCATGAACAGTAATTTTCTACTCTCCCCAAACCTCCTGCAGTGTTGGTTCATTAAGGATAAGTGTTTTATTATGTATAAACAATGTATTTTATGGAATGCAATCTTTATGTACTTCCTGTGTGATGATGATGATGATGGGTATCGTCACTGATTTTCAGGAGAGATTTGACTGTAACCTGTGACGTCTTAATTGAAACCGTGAACACAGGAGGTGTGTTCATTGCTGCTAGAGTGGACAAGGGAGGCGAATCTGTCAGGAAGGCTATGGGAGTCTTCTTCTGGGTGTTTGCCAACGGCACTTACAGAGTGACCAATGATATTGGTAAGTGACATACTTCAGTGAATTGATTAAAAAAAACACACGTGAGTTCCTTAGTGTTCGGTTTATTCAACTTCTCTTAACACACACATTCACTGACTACGTATATCGCTTCTTCTACGATAGGCAGAACAATGCCCCAGGCTATGACAATGACACCTTCAGGTCATTACCTGTCATTACAGACTTAACAACATGTACCGTTTGTCATTGTTGTGAAATTTGTTTATTTGAAGATGGGAAGATGGTGCGAGCAGAGGGCTTATCAGGAACAAGAGCAGGCAAATGGTACACCCTGACCCTCACAGTCAAGGTAATGGTCAACAATAAAAACTGAGGTATTCTTGCCGTTTCTACCCTGTTCATAAACTGTTGGTTAAGTATAAATGTTTTCTTATGTTTGTCTGCAGGGACAATATGCTTATGGAATGCTGGATGGATACCCACTGTGGAAGAATGCCGTAATTCTAAACCCAAAGAATGGATGGGCTGCCATTGGAACATACTCTTTTGAATATGCCCAGTTTGATAACTTCCAAGTGCTGGCAGATTGAATAGCCTAGCTGTTCTTCACAAAGACTCTGTGTACATTCCAGTTCCCAAGCACATAATTGTGAGCGCTGTCTTGTTAAAAAATAGCATTCCATGGTTGGATTGAATGTTGAATGAGTTTCATTCCTGAAGATTCTCTGGTCCCCTAACAGACCACAGGGGCAATTTTATTCAGGTGTAGTGTGAATGTACTTTTCAAAGTATTTGTGACTTACATTTAAAATAACAATAGATTAAATGAATGTGAAGGGTTATTATTCATAATCTAAAAATCAAGGGGAAATGTTTACTATTTTATTGTCAGATTGGAATTATGAAAGGGTTCAAGGCTTCCTAGACCACGTTGTGCCAGTGTTCATGGATCCCTTGCCATTTCACTTTTATTCATGCGTGATAATTTCTGTGCAATAGCCTAAATGATTCTGTTTTTTGGAATAAATTTGGAATAAACGACCGTCTCCGTTCTTTGATGGTGAGAACAGCGCTGCGCGTGGTCTTTAGTAGGCCTAGCCTTGACAACAAGTGTCGCTTCTACATAGCAACGGAAAACTATGGCCGACAACAAGGGGGCAGTTGCAACGCGCACAAAACGAATATTTGTAAACAACGTTGATTCGTATTCATCAAAGAACATCGCAAAGGTAATGACCATAAATTGTGATCTCAAAATATTGGCATTTGCTATTTTTCTGTATAATATATGAGTTTCTTATTGTTCGTGATGGGGTAGATCCTTTCGGCCTGTGTCCCTGGCGAGTCGTTGGGAGAGAATGAAGAGGAAGAGGAGGCCAGTAGTCTCGCTAATGATAAAATCTCAACGTCACTACGAACCTTTCATATTGTCGGGACTGTAGCGAACACAGGCGGAGAAAAGCAAAGTTTTACAGTAGAAGAATATTCCGTAAGTTTGTAACACCCTGTATCTTGTTTAGCCTACATAGTACGCACATGCACACATTTTCTGAGACCCTGGGGTTAAAGGTCACGCCAATTGAATATTGATGATAAGGTTGTGGAAGATAAATATCAAAAATGATCTATATAAAAAGGGTGGAATAGGCCTAACATTATGGGTGTCAGTATTTAAGAGTAAACAGATACGCCCACACCACAAATGGACAAAAAGATGTAATGCTCCCTTTGTTTTTTCATTATAGTCAGATAACAGAGATGAACTTTATCAACGTCTGCTGGACTGTGATGTTATTGTGTATAACATTACAGAGGATGCTAATGAACTAGATGAGGCAACATGGGCCATCACAAGTAGGTGGATAAATTAAATTAATTTTGTTATAGAAGGTCTGAAGAATTTCTACTTATCTACCAGTTCTCTACTTTATTCTTGATTTAGCTTAATGTTAAACTGTTTCACACACTGTTGTCAAGAACTCAATGTGTTTTCACTTTGTATTGTCAACAGCCCTTCATACTTACATTGAGCACTTAGGAGTTTCAAAGACCTTCATTCTGGTGACACCACTAATGACATGGGCCTTGACCAAATCCTCAGATCCGGTCAGTAACTTCATAAGCTGCACAGACTCAGTGATGACAAAACATCAACATAAAGTTCAGTTGTGACAAAATGTTTTCTTCAGGATGACCCTGACATTGCGCTGACCGAGGATGATTTTAGGAGACGAAGGCCACATCCAAACTACAAAGAACTTTCCGCAGTGGAGAAAAATGTGCTCAAGTTGGGTAGGACTGTAAGTAGAGGCTATTACCCACTTCATGAATTGCAGATTTTGCTTCCTCCAGTTTTGTTTTATGTTACTGAAAAAAGATTGAAGCTATTGATAAAATGCACTTCAATTTTCATTTTTCCCAGCAAATCATGTACTTCTGTTTACTTGTCTTTCATTCCCAAAAAATACTTTAAGAAAAAATCTCGGCTGTCCACATATGTGGTGACCTCAGCACTGCAGTATGGCATGGGAGAGGGCATTTTCCACCCCTTTTTCAAGGTACCGTAACACTGTCTTTAATGTAGATCTGTAGAATAACATGGATCATGTGCAAGGTCTAATTTGTCGCAATTTGATATGTTTTAAAACTTCACCACTAGATGGCGTGGCTTGGACAAGTGGAGAAAATTCCCATTTATGGGGCTGGTTCAAATGTCGTCCCCACCATTCACGTCAGTGACTTAGCAGGGTATGCTGTTTTGTCCTGTCAAGATGTTGTGTAAATTGTATGCACAACACATAATATTGTCTTCTTGTATAGTTGAAGAATTATAATATATTTCTTAAATTTAAGGGTGATTCAAAACATCATTGATCACAAGCCGAAAGAACATTTCTTTTTTGCTGTGGATGACTCAAACAATACATTGGAGGAAATTATAAGAGTAAGACATTTTAAATACCCCACAAGGGGAAAAGAAAAAAAAGACATTATCACTGTGTTGCTTTACTGGAATCAACATATTGGTATGTTTTTCATTTATCTCATACAAGGCGATCAGCCTCAGCCTTGGTACAGGGAAAACTGAACTGCTCTCAAAGGAAGCAGCTTTACAAGCAAAAGTGTTAACGGTATGTGTAGTGTACTGGGACTCACGGCCCTCTTGGGGTCAAGTTTGTTTGTTTGTTTGTTTGTGTGTGTGTGTATGCATGCATGTATGTATGTGTAACGGATGCAATGCTACGGGATTCTCTGGAACCGATTTTGCCTAATTTATTTGGGTATTTTTTTCATCTTCTGTCTTAACAGCTGGCAGAGCTTGATTATTTAACCGTCAATCTTCGGGTTGATGGCTTTTCCGTGAAAAATACTCTCAATGTGCAGTGGGTGTGTGAAACTGGATTTGTGGAAAACCTAGGTCGTGTCATTGCTGAGTACAAGCACACAAGACAGTTACTGGTAAGTTGTCTGGTGTGGAATGGATGTAGTTTTATCTGAACGATTCACTGATGGTAACATAAGGGCTACAGTATTGATACATTCTTGCAAATCCTCCTGCTGTCATGCAGCCAATCAAAATTTGCCTTCTTGGACCACCTGCTGTTGGAAAAAGCTCTGTGGCTGAAAAGCTAAGCAAATTTTACAAAATTCATCACATTAACGTAAAGGCCATATTTGATGAAAAGATTAAATCTTTGGTAAGTAATTTGATAACAAATACAACATATTAAAAGGCATAGAGGAATTTCATATCTTTTTCATATGTTTCTTGTTGAATAGAAGTGCATTTTTTGCAGTTAAGCTACAGCTAACAAACATTAACCCAACTTTTTCTTTCAGTATCCAGTGGATGAAAATGATACTAACACCACGAAACCTCCTGGTGAGAGAATTATAGCAGAGAGTTCTTGAAAAGTTGTTTGATGTTAAGCTTTAATGCTAAATGCTTATATAGTAAAGGCATAATTGTCAATGATAATTTTGTTCTACTATGAATTCTGG
The DNA here is from genome assembly GCF_046254945.1 of Alosa pseudoharengus. NCBI lineage: Eukaryota > Metazoa > Chordata > Actinopteri > Clupeiformes > Clupeidae > Alosa > Alosa pseudoharengus. The sequence continues at coordinate 27,154,948 of NW_027468859.1, read as the reverse complement.
TGTGTGCGTGCGTGCGTGCGTGTGTGCGCACACACGCAAATATGTATATGCATGTATGTATGAAATGGGGAGCTACACTTCCACACTTTATTTGGGAAAAACACCTAATACACCATTAGTATTCATATTTTATGTAGCAAAAACTTCTTGAATTTCCCCTAGGGATCAATAAAGTATCTATCTATCTATCTATCTATCTAGCAGTTACGTAGCAAAAGGTACAGGGTATTAAACTGTAAGACAAATATATACAACGTCTCTGTGGTCCTGCTGTCAGTCAAGCTACACCATAGTAAGAAATAGGTGTGTGTGTGTGTTCAGTGTATGATGGAAATATATGATAGGTGGGGGACTGTATTGTTTGTCTATCGAGTGCCCAAAACAAATGTATTAATTTGGAGACTGTGAAGCCTACCTACCTACATTTATCTGCTTACAGAGTTGGATGAACAGACTAGGCATAGCCTCGTCAGAGAGAGGCTGAATTCAATGCCATGTCGAAACCACGGGTTTGTGCTCGATGGCTTCCCCAACACTTACTCTGAAGCTAAAGACTTTTTTTACAGTGGTACTCTGTTCTTGTTTAACTCTTCACACAGTACCAACATATTGTCCAAATGGCCTTTATTGCATTTATGTTGAAATTAATCTCTATCTCTCCTCATCAAATTCTGAAATGAAATTTAGATGATTTTTCTATGGGATTGGAGGCGCACGGGCCAGGACTGAACTCAATTGATGCAAACATTATGCCAGGTCAGTCTACATAAATTACAGATGGGGGCAGCCGTGGCCTACTGGTTAGCGCTTCGGACTTGTAACCGGAGGGTTGCCGGTTCACTAATTTCGGATTGGGATAAATGCAGAGACCAAATTTCCCTCACAGGATCAAAAGAGTATACATACTTATACTTACTTATACTTAGATATGCACAGGTTGCACTACGTAGTGCCACCAGCTTTCTGAATCATCCTCTTGTATCCATTGCAGACTATATTTTTTCACTTGATGCCACTGATGAGTTTCTGAAGGAGCGAGTCCTCAATCTGCCCGAGAGAGCTGCGGTGAAAATGGGCTACACTCAGGACAAGTTCCTCGCCAGCCTGACGGCATTCAGAGAGGCCAACGTTGAAGACCAGACAGTGCTCAACTACTTTGATGAGCAGGAAATCCACCCAGAACACATAGGTGATTGACACACAAAACGAGATGCATACAATACAAACATATAGTCAGTGAAAGTCATTTAAAGGGGGACTTGGCTACTATTTCAACATAATAAACCCGTTTAGAAATCATTTGGATGGTTAAATGACCTGTTCCGGTGAAAATGGTGATTTTCCCCGCTGCCCCTAGTGTCCCCAGGCGGAAAACCAACCTTGCAACATTGAAACTACCGTCCCGGAAAGAGAAGTGAGAAACAAGAAACTCGTTTTAAATTGTGTTTCTTACCTTGTAACATCTACATTGTTCTGCCGAACTTATGCTAACCGTTTCGATGGCTTGTAAACAAATTCATGTACTTTATCGTTACCTTTTTCCACAGTTTGAAATAGCACAATGCACAATTTCTCCAGCAGAGGGGGAAATATAGCTAATCCTGCCATGTTTCTCTTTAAGTTCTGTAGCATATTCTAAAACAATGGAAATTGACATTAAGGCCTTAGCCTAACCCCCCACATTAGCTAGACAGCGACAAAGCGGCAGGCTGCCATTCATTTTCAATGGTAGTGGCCGTTTGCCAGCGACAAGCTTGTGGCCTTATATTTTGCAATAACTAGCGAGAAATATGAACTATTAAATCAGAAAAGTCAGGTTTTGTAACCAAAAAATACATCTGAAGTCCTGTACGATCTATCTGTCAGCCACCTAGCACATAGAAATCGGTAGTCATCAATCACCAGCGAAGGACAGCTTTGTTTACGGCCCACTCTATGGCAAGTTGGTGGAGTTGTCGCTGTCTTTTGTAGCTAATGTAACTGTAGGGTAGGAGATGATTCACAATTGAGCAATAAAGTATATGAAAAGACCAGCAATGATATCAAATGAATCTCTAGTAGCATGGTCATGTTGTGGTTTTAAGTCTGTTGATTTATTTATTTATTTATTTATTTTTTAAAGAAATCAATGATTCAAATGACCGAGACAACCTGGCGGCGGTCGAGCGAATCACCACCCTAATCGGGGCACGCAATAACTATGGGCTGACGCCTGAGGAACAGAAAGCAGCGGAGCTCAAAGCCGATCTCCTGAGGCAGGAGAAGCTACAGCAGGAGGCTACTGAGAAGGAGCGCATGGAGGCAGAGCAGGCAGCCCGGCTGGCTATCGAGCTGGAGAAATGGGTGAGTGTGTGAGAGCAGGCAGCCAGGCTGGCTATCGAGCTGGAGAAATGGGTGAGTGTGTGAGAGCAGGCAGCCAGGCTGGCTATCGAGCTGGAGAAATGGTTGAGTGTGTGAGAGCAGGCAGCCAGGCTGGCTATCGAGCTGGAGAAATGGGTGAGTGTGTGAGAGCAGGCAGCCAGGCTGGCTATCGAGCTGGAGAAATGGTTGAGTGTGTGAGAGATGACCTACATGCACAAGGAATAAGCGACACTATCTTATGAATGTTCAGATTCTTGAATAAAAGCCGCTTTTTGTTCTGTATTTGCATTCCTTTTGCATGATTTTGAGTGTTTGTTTTCATGGTGTAGCCCACTCATATTTGCAGTAGTAGAAGTGCACGGATATAATGTAAATGTAATATATTGTTTTTTTTTTTTTTTAAATACAAAACTTTTTCTTCTGGTGCCCATACAGAAACGACACGTGGCTGAGGTGAAAAAGCAGGAGACCGAGCTTCTGGAAGCCCGCTCCTTTCCCCTGCGAAACTACCTGATGAAGTACGTCATGCCGACTGTCTCTCAGGGGTTGCTAGAGAGTTGCAAAGCCAAGGCAGATGATCCGGTGGATTTCCTGGTAATTTTTTCCTGTTTTTTTCCCCTTTGGTATGTGGCTCTTCAGTATTGGAATGCTTTCCTCTGTTTCTGATGTGCCATGTTTATTGTTGTGTGCTTGTGTTCCAGGCTGAATACCTCCTGAGGAACAGTTTGAAAGATGACTGATCCATTGTTGCGTTGACATTTTGGATAATAAGATTATATTAAAAAGTGTTTTATAGACTTGGGCAATGTTTGTGTATATTGAATAAATGTTCTTTATTTCTTCCAAGTTTCTAGTTTCTTTTTGTAGGCTAGTTGTTTGAGAGATTGCATTGTGCATCATTTTACAGTGAGTGCTGGGTCTGCTATTCAATCAAAGGTTGCTTATAGGCATTAAAGGTTGCTTATAGTGTTGAATTTTTTCACCTCTGTTTCTGCAGATGAAAAACTGAATGGTGGATAACATGCTGATACAGAGTTGCAAATGAATAAATGAATGGCATGAGAATGGCCTGTCTATGGTGGGATCATGTAACATAACAATTGCTTGATAGGTATTATATAGTGTAGGCCCCCTATCTTGCACCCGGCGCAAGGTGGCGCAAAGCTTTTTCTTATCTTACACCCAGTCAGTGGCAGATTTTTTAAAACTTTTATTAAACCTTGCACCCAGGGGTGTGGCAATTAAAGACATAAGGTGTGGTCTGGCGCATGATCCAAAAATCACTTTCTTACACCCTCTAAAAATCATTACGCCACTGATCAAGAAAAACCTGGTCTAAAGCAAAAGGCGCATATTAAGCACTGTCATGAGAAGATGTGCATGAGATGTCATGTGTCATGAGATGTAAGCAGCAACTCCTCTGCAGGGTAAATATCCTTAGGATTTTTATTCAGTCATTTGAACATTATTGGGGTAAGTGTTGCTTTTTTCAGGATATGTTTTTGATAGTAACCTTGTCAGTCAAAAGTGAAAGTAATTCATCAATCATCATCAACCTTTTATTCAGGGAGAAATTGACTGAGCATCAAGCTCTTTTACAGCAATGAGTTACAAAACATGCAACAACAATAATCAAAATCACAAAACAAGAACAATAAAAATATATAAAAGCCAAGTGAAAAAGATAAATGATAAAAAAGAATATAATAATAATAATAATATAAAAGGTCTAAATATTAGTCAAAGCAAGAACATTGTACAACAGCTACTGTATATCATCAAGCATACCCTTGAATTGGTCTGACACATCTATTTAATTTTAATAATTCTTGCAATTTGGTTCCATTTATTAGATGGAAGAAATGTAAAAGCTAATTTGCCAAATTCAGACTTAATGGACTGTGTAGAACTGTGTTTTGTCATTGACTATGAGACCATGGTGAAGTTAGTTTCACTTTGCCAATGATTTCAAATGATAGACGAGAGCAGGGGCCTCATTTATAAAAGGGTTGCGTAGAAACCATCCTTCATTTGATCTTAGATAATTTCTGAAATGATCGTACGTGTGATTCAGAGAAAACGAACGTACGCACAAAAAAACGTGCGTACGCCACCCTTCCAGATGTGCCCATTATAAATCACAAATGAACGTCAACTTGTGCGCAGCCGGATGGTTTTAGGTCTCCGCCTTGTAAACACCCCCTCATCAATATCATTAGCATATGTTTAAATGAAATCAATGGCCTAAAAGCTGTAGCTTATGTACAATTATATATTGAACACATTGTATAGGTCTAGCATATGCCATCTGATGTTAACTAGCCTATATGCGTCAGTTCGAATAGCTTAACTAATTATGTTTTTTCCAGCAAAGCTTTCTGGAAAGAGATCGTATGCACCCATGTCCATTGTCCTCTGCTCGCTTTCATTCCTTTTGCTTGCAGTAATGTGAATAATCAACATTTCGTATGTTTAGGCCTACTTTGTAGAAAAAATGGGTAGGCCTAGCTTATGAAGGAAAGACCTCTAAGCCTATATAATCCTGTACGTTATGGTACAGTAGACTACTGTACGTTTCCAATATGACCCAGGGTAATATGCTGATTTAGCCTACAAAACAGAGGACTAAATTATAAGCGTGATATGTCATGTAGGCTTAACGTTTCTTTTAGGGTACGCTATGTTTTTGCTGAAAAAGTAGCCTAGTTCGCCGGTCATTTTTCATTCATTCTGCATATCTTTGCTATCATTTTCTTTCAATAATGTCCAATGCCTTAAACATTGTCCTTTATTGTTTGCTTTAGGCTTACCTTTATATTTTATCCTACATTATTCAACTCACGTATTGTCATCTGATCTTGGGCACTGCCAGTCAAAAAAAGCAAACAGGTGCGCGCTCTGCACCTCTTTACGCAACTCCGACGCAACACTAAATATGAAGATGCCCTGCTTTCAGAGGATAACTTCCGTCCCTTGGTTGTGTAGGCTATGTATGATATAAAATATCTATAGCCTACATTGTATAGCTTACAGTCAAATATTACCTTTCTGTTACGAAGCTGGGAATAGACCTATGAGCGCAAATTAGGATGTAGTGGAGGCTAAACGCGAGTAGAGTTTAGGCCTACCCACCTCTTATTAGAGTTTATCCACCTCTCAAAAAAGTTGATTCACTTTTAACATTCAAAACGGTATGATCAAATCCCTGATAGCACAGGGGCGTTGAATCCACGTTGAATCAACCTCTGCCGCTTCAAACATACGTGGATTCAACGCCCCTCAACGCCCCTTTGCTATCTGGGATACTATCCTATATTCCCAATACTGCACAATAACCTCCAACATTATCAAACTGTTCGAATGCCTTTTTGAATGCCTTCCTCTCCTAAACGAGGGCAATTGGACATTTTATGGTCAATATTAGATTGGTGAGAATACTAAATATACTATATCACCTGTAAGAATGTTTCAATTATTCTATCGTAGGTCTTGGTGGGGTTTTTTTTAGATATTGTGAAATAAGTAAGCTATACGTCTTTTCACTTTCTTAAGTGGGCTATAGTTCTCGTTAGCAGTTTTATGCCAAACCATGAAACATTAAGCTGCGTCCAAAAACGTCTTTAAAAATCTTCTGATATTGATCATGCATATGGCAAAGAAAGACATGAGATCGTTGGTCTTGGAAATTTGAAAATGCATCGCACTTGGACCTCAGATTACTTGCAGTACCCCGGCATTACCACAAGGAAATGGTCGTACGTCATGTTTGAACCTGACGTGGAGATAAGCACTTTTCCACGTCAAAGACGGTTTTTATAAATCTGAGCGTTGGCATGGATTTGAGCGTACGCACGGTCTAAGATCAAATCTGTGCGTAAGAACGCTTTATAAATGAGGCCCCAGATGCGTGTAGGCTATAGCTTCTCTGCTAAGCACAAACAGATTTTAGTAAAACATGTTTTAGTGGAATAGCCTACCTGTTCCATATGCTCTCATGTGCAAGCAGATTCCTTCAAATGCGCTGCTCATGTTCAAAATACCAATGCACTGTTTGAAGTTGCGCAAAGGGAATGACAGATTAACTAAAGGATGTTACACCCAAAAATACACCCATGACTGATTAAGAAACAAGAACAACCTTTTTGCACCATTAAATTAGTGAATGTGGACTGGCCACACCTTTAATGTCTATAAACTTTACGCCTCTGACCATCCTTATGATTGTCAAAATAGAGCCCATCATCACTAATGCACCACACATTTCTTACGTTGTTCAGCCTAGCCACGCCCACCTATATGTCCTTTCAGTGAAGCGAATAATCGGGTTCGCTACACATTTACCATTTACACGTTGTTGAGAAATCGCAAAAAAAACAATGTTGCGTGACCACTTCCTGTTTTACGACGGTGATATAGATTCTGAACTGAAAGTGAAAGTTGGTGAATTGACCTACACATATGACTATGCCGAGGCTAACTCTGTGTAACTTTAAAGTAGGCTAACTTAAATCACAATGGCTTTCATTGTTTATGCTTTTCTCCCCGTGCTTTTCACAGGTAGACTTTTTTTGTTGTGTGTGTGTTTTTCGTGACTAACTGCAGCCTTCTCGTCGATGTTGCTTGTGTCGTAGCCTAATGTTTTCCATTTGCTTTTGCAGCTGTCGTCTCACAATCTGTTGATGATGTTCGCTGGCTGCCATGCCAGTTTAGAGATGAACAAGTTCATATTGTTGAGGAAGTAGTCATAGGGCGAAAGATGAAAGTAAATGAAACAAAATATCAACTTCGAGATGCTGGACTGCAGTTTGGCCAGCCCGGAGACAGTCCTTTGCATTCGGAGTTAATAACCTTCCTTGTCACAGGTAATTTAATCCGTTCAACAGGAAGTGTCCTCGTTTTAATGCGTGCACTGCGCCAAATGACAAATCTCTTTATGGGTCTCAGCATCTAAGGTGGACGTGCGACGGTACTTTAAAGGTGGATTGGACACTCTTCAATGCGAGTTGCACAGGCACCGCATGGGTGGGACGCCGGTGCGCTGGCCCAGTTTGGGAGCCCAGGAGCACGACAACTGGTTTACCTGCACACTGCGCCACACCGAGGGACTATTTGTTATCACATACTTCCTCAGGCATAGTCCCAGTGTTCCCAATGTTGTGCAACCAGACTTCCAACAGTGGGTTCCAGTTGCAGATAGAGACACAATCACCACCACAGGTCAGTGTCACACCACCATATGTAATAAGTGTAATTGATCATGGCTAATTGATTAGGCTATTCTGATAGATAACTCTCTTCACATTTCTCTACTTTTGTGGGCAGCTGTAATGATGGTGTTGAGCCACACCCCCTCTGTGGAGGTCGGCTTGATGAAGGAGCAGACCCTGAACTGTGAGTTCGCTGTAGACCACAAGTCAGCCCACCTCACTGTGGAGTGGCACCTGCAGCGCAAAGGCCACCGCTCCAAGCTCTTCAGCTACTCCAGCCACACGGGCCAGAGTGAGGGCAGTGGTGTGTCTGTGAAGGCCATTGCTAAGGGAGACGCGTCTCTCAAGATTCCCCTCACAAGGGAAACCAGTGAGGGCACCTACGTCTGCTCTGTGCATGTACCCCCAATCTCCAGCAGTCACAGCATGGCCCTGCAGCTCATGGGTGAGAAAGAAAAACAACTCAAAAAGATGTAATGAACAATTAAAGGTATAGTTCTATTTTATATATAGTTCTATTCAAAACATCTTCTATCTAATTCATCTAATTCATTCCACAATCTATCCAGTGTGTGTGCTAAAAATACTGTGGCGTTTGTATTCAGTTGCAGGCTCTGGAAAAGTTAAACAACGTTGCTTTGACCGAGTCATACACTCAGGGTTCCCAGGGGTCATGGAATTTCTGGAATATCATGGAATTTTGGAAAGTCTATTCCAGACATGGAAAGTCAGGGAATTTTATCATTTTGGGGGCAAAGTCATGGAATATCAGGGAATTTTGAATTCAGAATTGGTGTATATCTGGTTATTAGCTTTACTGCTTGCTTGAGTGTAGTTGTGGTTAGCCCAACTTTGTTCATTCAATACCCATTTATTTATCTCTCGCTCTAAAGAAAGTAAAAAAATTCTTGAACGCTACACGACTGTTCTAAAATCCTATAACCTTCATTTTAAAGTAGGTCATGGAAATGCAGTTTTTTTGTCATGGAAAGTCAGGGAAAAGTCATAGAATTTTATATTTCACTTAGAGTGGGAACTAGGATTAAGTAAGTAAGTCTTACCACTTTGCCCCCAAAATGATAAAATTCCCTGAGTATATACTCTTTTGATCCCGTGAGGGAAATTTGGTCTCTGCATTTATCCCAATCCGTGAATTAGTGAAACACACTTAGCACACAGTGAGGTGAAGCACACACTAATCCCGGCGCAGTGAGCTGCCTGCAACAACAGCGGCGCTCGGGGAGCAGTGACGGGTTAGGTGCCTTGCTCAAGGGCACTTCAGCCGTGCCTACTGGTCGGGGTTCGAACCGGCAACCCTCCGGCTACAAGTCCGAAGCGCTAACCAGTAGTCCACGGCTGCCCCTAGGTTGCAAAGGGGCGGAAAATTTCCAGTAAATTTCTGGAAACTTACCATGGGAAGTTACCATGGGAAGTTAAGCTGGGGAATTTTGGAAATACTCCAAATTGGAAACTTTCATGGAATTAAGAGAAATTATGGGAATTAATGGGAATTTGTGGGAATTAACTGGGAATTTTGGGTAAAACGTACAAACTGTTTCATATACAAACATTAACATTTTGTTTCGTAATAAGCAATATGATTTGTATGTTCATATTTTCGCTTAGCTTAGCATACAAAGCTAGCTAGCATGCTAGCGGGAATCCCATTCTCTGCCTATGGTTTACTAGCGTGCTAAACTAGCCACACTGAACTGCCCAAGATACACAACACCACTCAACAACAAAATCCGATTGGTTGGAACATTTTTTCCCCATGCATATGAACGCACCATAGGTTTCCTTTATGTCTAGCAGCCTATGCCAATTGCTGTGGGCATGTGATTGACATATGTGCAGGGTAGAAATTTGACTGAAATTGCATTAAATCAGGTTGTTTTAACTAATATAAGACTGAAAGATGGGGTTTTGTCCACTACATTTAAGTTCCCTGTAGACTAACTTGCCATATTAAAAATTCCCAGTTTATTCCATTAATTCCCGTTTATTCCTGTTAATTCCCATATATTCCCGTTAATTCCCATGGAAAGTTTCCAACTTTGAAAATTCCCGGAATTTTGCAACATTTCTGAATTAGGCAGAAGCTGCAGCCTTTCATCCTGCGTTTCATGACTCTGTAGATTTGCCACAACAATCACCACAACACCAAAGACAATTAATGCGTAGCAAGATGGGTCGTCCTAGTTCATGTCTATGAGGGCAAAGTGGAGTTCAGTCAGAGACGGGCTCTGGTTCAGTCCCCGCCTGCACAGGGGCGTGTCACTGACGTATGACTGACGTTTGAACGCCTCGGTTCCACGTGGTTGATGCATGGGGTGAACAAAACAAACTTGGTGTACACCTTCATTAATGTTGATTTTCTACCGACTGGAGGGTCATACTGTCACAACATTCTCCTGAAATGGGGAGGAGGGTTTGGAGATCATGATACCGTGTCCAAAATGTGCATCCATTGCTCAGAAAAATAAGGCTTTGACAAATTCTGGTAAATTCTTGGATTCTGCCATAGACCTCAATGTTAAAAAGGGAGCCCGATCACTGCATAAATTGGGGATAGTGGCTCCCCCCTCGTGCGGGGCGTGTACTGCTACCCTATTTGCATACATTTCCAGGGACAGGAAATGGCCTCTCAGGAAGTATCTTCATAATCAACCATCTTTGACAACACTCTGTCTTTCAGAGCCGCCCCGTGTGTCCCTCAACGTGAACTCTCAGGTGTCTCTGTCTGAGGGGGAGTTGCAGAGGGTGGATTGTGAGGCGGCGGGCTTCTACCCCCTGGACGTGCACATGGAGTGGTTGAAGGAGTCTCTTACCCCGGGAGCCAGCCGCATGCCTGAGGTGCTGAAGGTTGTCACGTTCTCCAACCACCGCAACAACCCGGACGGCACCTACTCCCTCACTGCCCACTTCCTGCTCAAGCCCACCCTCCAGGACTCTGGGTACCGCTACACATGCAGAGTGTCGCACGATGCTCTGCAAATGCCCATCCGGAAGAGCTTCACCCTCAGTGTCACAGGTTAGTAGCTTACTGTCACAGTTTGAGAGAGGGGAAAAACGGGGGGTTTATATTGCTTAATTTTTACATGAGACAAGGTATTTACAGACCTGGCGTGGGGGGGGGGGGTCTCCTCAAATAAAATCTGTGCCCCCCAGTGTGACCACCACATAGGCTATTACGTTTCTATTGTGTTGCTATTCATGTAGATATGGTTTTCTTTCGCTAGTTAGGCTACATGCAGCAGCAGCACACTCACACAGCCTCTCCTTGTCCCGCTCTCACACACACACACACAACGGAGACTCCCTTCCGTAGCCTAGGCTAGCCTACTTGAATCAGAACAAGATTGCTGCAGCACAGAATGACAGTTCAGCTCTGTGTTCACTAAAGGTTATTCATCTAGTTTTGAGCATGTGTGAGATTTGTTTGATGGCCGTTGACAGTGCACGTGATCAGAATATTTTATCTGTTCATCTTTACCTGCTTATTACGCCTCTTTGATACGTGTCTGTTCAATCATAATTCATAAGCATTACCAGTAGCATATTTATTATATATATATATATATATATATATATATATATATATATATATTCTTTCTTTTGCACAGTTGAGAATGTAAATTGTTTATCTAAAAACAGTTCAAACCAACCTTATGAATGTGTGACTTATAGACACTACAAACTTTTCGGGAAACATGTCAAAACCTTCAGGTATATTACGAGTAGAGTTGAGAAGATTTCAGGATCCAGGCTCTGCTCTGTGTCTGTCTCATTCTATGCTGAAATGTAAGATCAATCTTGGTCATGTCAGAAACCAGTAAAGAAAATAGAGCTGTTTTTTCTTGACATTGCAGAGAAGGATTCATATCTCTGGTACATACCTCCTATTCTGACTATACTTGGAATCCTGGGTTTCCTCTTGATCAGACGACGTGCAGGTAAATAAACAGCCACCTCTTTTATTTGTATTGATTTTGTGACATCACAATATGAGTTTATTTCACACATTACATATTTTGTTGTTGTTACAGTACCAAAAGCACCTAAGGTAAGACCCATCTCTACAAAAAGTAAGTTTAGACTGTCAAATATGTTCTACCTTTGCTGATTATGCATTATCTTTTTCCTCTTCTGACTAGGGTGTGTATGGCCGCGCCTAGAACTGAAGGCTAAACATGTGGGTTTTAAAATGTGGCACACTGATTGGGGACAATCCCATGTTTCTGTTTACACCTGAAGCACTCCAACAACAGGTTCATGTTGGAGTTAATGCACTTTTGAGTTGGTTGCCAAAAGTGAAATATCATTGGATTCCTTGGATCAATTGAAGTACAACGCACACTATGACAGTGGAAATCAACATTTTGGAAGATGACTGATCCATTTAATTTTGGATTAAAGGAACCAAACTGTTTTAGCCTACTGACGTGTGCAATGCTTATTTATGTTCAATACGTTCAATACGCAGACCTCCTGATTAATTTTTGAATATATTGGTATATATTAAAGGTAGTTGACAGTGACAGTGACAGTGGATATTTTCCCCTGTTATTGCTCTTATAAATTGAATCATGGTCAACTTAAATGTCAAAGTTAAAACAGATCTCTTAAACAGGGTTCCTACGCAGTATGGAAAATCTGGAAAAGTATGGAATTTGATTTTAGTAATTTCCAGGTCTGGATTAGTATGGAAAAAAGAAATAAAGGTATGGAAAAATTTTGTGTTTCCAGACTATTGCATTTGCAGTACTAATCACTTCACTCAGGTCATAATGAACCATTCCTACTGTTGTGTAGCTTAACTGTCAGTCCCCATCGTCAAGATACAACTATGGTACAACTAAAATAGGCCTACAACTAAAAATGAACCAGCTAAATGGACGAATATTAAGTGTAATTTTTTAGTTCACTTCAGTTGTCCATACCTTTGTTTTCACCGAGTTATCCCAAACCAGATGTGGCCGCAATGTCGAGAATATGGTCAGAAAAATCTACCGAGAAGTTTGGAAATTTGAGTATGGAAAAAGTATGGAATTTTGAAATGGAAAATGTGTAGGAACCCTGCTTAAAGGAACACGCCACCCAATGTCAGTAGTAATATATGTTCTTACCTTAACTTTCACGAGTTGAGTCATACCTCTCCCGTGTCCGTATGTGCACTCAAACGCTCTGGTGCGCGGCTGGACTGTGTTAGCATGTTGCTATGCTAGCGGGCTTTGACGGCAACTAAGCGTAGAAGTAATAAAAAACATCCACGTTTTACCGACTTAAATACAGTTGCACGAGTAGTTGATAGAAATGCTACGGCCATGCAACATGAAACGTGGCGATTTTCCAAGCGAATAAACCGGAGAACTACAATGTGTGGCGCAATAGCACTTGGGAGTACTTCGACCTAGCGTAGTAGTATTGTTAACACCTAATTGTAGATCCTATCCACCACAGAGTTTAGAATCCATGCTGGATCGACCCTCAGCCTCTCCCTCCCCTCTGAGCGAGAGAGAGGCACACACACTAGAAATGCGCTGATGGGCTATTATTTCAACCATAACTGCATAGCAAAACTTATCATCCGTCAGCCATCTATCAGCACCAAAGTTTTTTGACCAATTTTCGAAACCACACCCGCCCACCATCCGCTGGTTGTTTTAATGTAGGCTATGGGTGATGCAGCGCTGTGAGGCTAGAAAGCACTTGCCTATTCTAGAAAGACTGATCTAATGCAGCAAATATATTAAAAGGCTAAAGTCGTACATTGGCTATGTTGTAGCCTATCCCCAGAATATCAGCAGCAAACTCAGTCTCTGTCTCGCAAAACAGTCTCCAAATAAAACGCACATCGGCCTGTTGCCTATTCTGCCAGTTTGTGACAATATATCGTCCAAAATGCTTGATTGCATTGCATTCTCCACATTTTTAGCTAAATTTTCATGTACCACATCAGCATTTTTGTTCAGTGAATCTTTTGTAAATTGCTTTACAATAGCGTCGGGCCCTTGTCAGCAGCCTTCGGCTTGCCTCTTGCCACTATACTCCTTGTCTTCCGATGTCATTTCTGAGTCATCTACAGATGTTTACACACATTCACCTCCCTAAATAGAACCAACTTGACGTTGACTTCAACCTGTGTTATATCCTAGATGAGACTGCCTGGGTTATTTTGTTTCGATATTAGCCTATATATAAAACACATAATTGTAGCCTACCATTCAGGGAATAGGCATTTAAAAGAGAGACAGAGAGTGATATGACTCAGAAATGACATCGGGCGATGGCAGTGCGAGATGTTCAGAACGTAAGAGCTACAACTTCTACAAACTCAATAACATCCAGCGGAAAAAGAAGGTACGAAAAATAGTCGGAAAACTTAGATGTGTAGGCAAGCAAGCAAGTTTTGCGGTTTTTACTAAAAATGTGAACATGCACGTTGTGCGGTGGACTTTCAGAATGAATGGAGTCGGAGTTTCTTTAATATCGAGGCGTCATATTTGTCCGATGGCCTGCTATAAAATGCTGTCTGTCTGAAAAAGACGCGCTCGTGCAGTCAAAATGAATGGGAGTCTTCAGAACAGGCTTGTCAGTCACCCTGACATAACAGTGTGTAAAGTAGCCTATAATGTGAATGACTTGTTATTTTATCAAGGATTTCTTTTTTTTTGCAAAAAATAAAGTACAATAGGCATTAATTAGTAGGCCAGGAGCATGTTGAAATTATGTGGCAAATTGCGTTTTTTATTACAATGATAAAATTGTAAAAGGACGTGACTGAAGCTGAGGCAAGCCAGGCAATACGCCTATAGGCCCGACGGTAATTGTAAAGCAATTTACAAAAGATTCACTGAACAAAAATGCTGATGTGGTACATGAAAATTTAGCTAAAAATGTGGAGAATGCAATGCAATCAAGCATTTTGGACGATATATTGTCACAAGCTGGCAGAATAGGCAACAGGCCGATGTGCGTTTTATTTGGAGACTGTTTTGCGAGACAGAGACTGAGTTTGCTGCTGATATTCTGAGGATAGGCTACAACATAGCCAATGTACGACTTTAGCCTTTTCATATATTTGCTGCATTAGATCAGTCTTTCTAGAACAGGCAAGGGCTTTCTAGCCTCACGTCAGCAGCGCTGCATCACCCATAGCCTACATTAAAACAACCAGTGGATGGTGGGCGGGTGTGGTTTCGAAAATTGGTCAAAAAACTTTGGTGCTGATAGATGGCTGACGGATGATAAGTTTTGCTATGCAGTTATGGTTGAAATAATAGCCCATCAGCGCATTTCTAGTGTGTGTGCCTCTCTCTCGCTCAGAGGGGAGGGAGAGGCTGAGGGTCGATCCAGCATGGATTCTAAACTCTGTGGTGGATAGGATCTACAATTAGGTGTTAACAATACTACTACGCTAGGTCGAAGTACTCCCAAGTGCTATTGCGCCACACATTGTAGTTCTCCGGTTTATTCGCTTGGAAAATCGCCACGTTTCATGTTGCATGGCCGTAGCATTTCTATCAACTACTCGTGCAACTGTATTTAAGTCGGTAAAACGTGGATGTTTTTTATTACTTCTACGCTTAGTTGCCGTCAAAGCCCGCTAGCATAGCAACATGCTAACACAGTCCAGCCGCGCACCAGAGCGTTTGAGTGCACGTACGGACACGGGAGAGGTATGACTCAACTCGTGAAAGTTAAGGTAAGAACATATATTACTACTGACATTGGGTGGCGTGTTCCTTTAAAAGTAATGTCAACTAATTAAAAAATATATAATGTAAAATAAGTGGTTGCATAAATATTCACCCCCCTTAAAGTGACCAACCTAATTCAAATATTTAAGTCACTGAACATCCCCTGGAGTTCCGGGAAATCCATCTTTAAGAAATGGTGCATGTGCAAACCTGCCTAGAACAGGCCGTCCCCACAAACTGAGTAACTGCAAGAAGAAGAAGACACCTATGGCTGAAGGAGTTGCTTCGGGTTCTGCCCGGGTTCTTCACCAGTCAAAGGTTGGTAACACTTTACTTGTCGGTATTGATGGTAATTTTGATACCATAGATTTAATAAAGACCCAGTCAGACCAATAGTATGAAAAATCAGGAACAGAGTTTATTTACAATGATGCGCATCAAGGGAGAGACAGCATGACTTCACCTAAAGATCCATCAGCTGCTCTAACTAGACAAGGAAATAGTTAGGGTTTAAGTATCCTTCCAGGCTGACGGGAGATGGCGTTGGTCATCCCATCTCACGTGGACTACACTGAATCAGACCCTGATTAGTGGCAACCTGACAATCCGGAGCAGCTGGCTACTGACGCAGCCATACAGAACAGTAAAACACTGCAAAGTCATAATATTCCCGCTTATCTCTAAATACATAGTCACACACAGATATACACAGAGACAGTACAGATATCATACAGTCATTACATAGAATCATACTTTTAGTATCAAAGTGAACCACTAATGAGAAATGCAGAACATTAAACCACATATTGAAATATTGGACATAATGCAGAACATTAAACCACATATTGGAATATTGGACATAATGTTCTATTCCACTTTCTCTTAGTATACATAAGAGTGACATGACACTGTCATAACTTATCATGACAAAAACTGAATGACCCTAACCCTAACTTGTCATGACAAAATCCGAATGATACTTGACAGAAGCGAGTGACGGAAGAGCTATGACATAAACGTTTATGAATTGTTTATAATGTTTATGACACGTTCATGACAGTGTCATGTCACTCTTATGTAGACACCTTTAAGTAAAGTGTAATCCAAATGGGTATGGGAGAGTGGCAAAGCTCATATTAAAGGTGCAGTGTAGTCATACCCAATTTCAAGCTATATATTTTTTGTCACATCCAGCAATCATCTCACGATCTGCTAGCTGTCTGCTCACTGTCCCTTTCGTGAGTACATTGTAAACCTGTAGTTGCCTAGTGTGTGTGGTAGATATGGCGCAGCATTTGTAAGCTCCTTTTATAAAGACAAACATGTTATTCCACATGCTTTTAAAATTGCCCGTCATAAGTGAGAGGGTGAGGATGCTTCTATCCACATTGTCAATGAATAAAGCCACTGGACTGGACTTAATTCAGTCCAGATTTCTGAGGGAAAGTGCCAGAATAACGTCTAGTGTACTCACCCATATTAATTTATCTTTAAGCTAGGGTATCTTTCCAAGTGACATGAAAAGGGCCTGTTTTAAGGAAAATAGCAGATCAGATGTTGGTAAGTAGACCATCAATTTTAGAATAGATTAGATTCAATATTGTCATTGTGCAGAGTACAAGTACAAAGACAACAAAATGCAGTTTGCATCTAACCAGAAGGGCATAAAAGCAGAAAAATGCAATATGCAAAGTATAGAGAGGTGGTGCATAGACAGGACAGGATATATAGTGCAGTGTACAGTAATAGTAATTTACAGTAATATAAATTAAATATAAATATGTGCAGTGTATTAGCAGCAACCTTATAAGAGAAGACTATAAATATGTCTGTAGTATATAGTATGAACAACATGTACAGATATGTGCAGTGTATAGCAGTAACATTATAAGAGTAGTATAATATTGTGATATGTGACGTGATATGTAAGGGATAATGTATTAAAATGCCGGTCATTACTGGGAAAATAAGTCCCGACATGGTGAACCGGTCTTGTTCCGCCCTGAAGGGACTTATTTTCCCAGTAATGACCGGCGTTCTATACATTATCCCGCTTATTACACGGCTACTTGCCAAAACGAAATAATAAACTCCCCACGATATGACTTTAGCCTACATAGCCTAGCCTATTGTTACCGTTCATCGTGGCATTTACTGAGAAACAAATAGTTCGCATCAACACACGCTGAACTTGAATCAAACATTCTTTAGAACCATAGACTGTTTAGAACACAGCTGATCAACCGTCTGCTTTTGAATTAAGTTCCAGTCCTTTCCTTTGAAGTTCCAGTCCTTGCAGCGGTAATTACATGAATATATTTTACCGTAGAACTTTGGGAAATCCCATTCAAGCCAATGGAGCGTTCTACTTGTCTTGTGAAGAGCCGTGTAATAAATGAATATATTATAAGAAAAACAGAATAAATATGGATATTTAGTGACCATATAGACCGATATGTACAGCTATGTTCAGTGTGGTAACAGTAGTAGTAAGAATAAGTGTATGTGCAGGATGAATAGAATAAAGAGCAGTAGAATATGGCAATGTAAGTAATTACAGTATGTAAATTTATAAATAAATAGAACACTATGGGTGGGTATTGCAATTGTGCGGGGTGGGGGGGGGGTCTATGGAGGAGCAATTTTTTTTTATCATAGTCAAGGTTGGTCATGGACATCTTAACAGGCAATTGTCCGGGGGAGAGGGGGCTGTTGAATTGTCCGGGGGAGAGGGGGCTGTTGATGGGCAGAAGTTCGCACAATGTCCTCAGAGATATGGACACCCAGAAACTTGAAGCTGGTGACACGCTCCACCCACTGATCTATAAATCAGGGGCTCCACCTCAGTCTCATTGATGAGAATGGGGGGGGCGTGTGCTAGCTTTAGACTTCCTGAAGTCTACTATTAGCTCTTTGGTCTTCTTGGTTTTGAGAGTCAGGTTGTTGTCAGCCTCTTTTGTCAGTTTTTACAGACATTTCAAAGGTGTTTGAGTGTCTTGCGTATGAGCATGTTTCTTATTGTATCTTGTCAGACAAAATTTACTGAACTTCAGTCTGGCTTTAGAGAGCAGCATATTCTACTCAAACCTGTCCTATTCGTTTACTTGATTATACTCAACAAAAACATGAATACAGGAAAATATGTTGGCACAATTCTTCTTGATTTGCAAAAAGCCTTTGATACTGTACATCATGCAATACTGCTATCAAAACCTCAATACCATATCATACCTCACTGGAAGAACTCAAGTTTGTGATGTATCAGATATTACTCAGGGTATGACTTGTGGGGTGCCCCAAGGTTCCATCTTGGGCCCCCTTTTATTTTTAGTTTATATCAATGACATGCCAGCTGCGATGAAATGTAAACATCTTTTGTATGCTGATGACTAGGAGTGTTAACATTAGAGCAGTCACTAACTTATCGATCTATTGCTGACGATATAGTATCCAAGTGTGCCAGTAAATCATATAAGGCATCTAGATTTTTCTATCAAGAAATGACTGGTGTTATCACTGGTTCAATGTAATTTTGACTATGCATGTTCTACCTGGTACTGTGGATTATCAGCTAAATTTAAACACAAACGGCAAGTGATGCAAATAATGTTATCCATTACCTGTTAAATCTGATGTGATCTGTCTTATTTTGTTTATTTTAGCAAAGTTTTGGACTGTTTGTGTTAAATGTTTATGTCTTTTGTCTTGCAATATGTCTAAACACTATGGAGGACCATATTGTGTTCTTTAACATGCTCTCCTTTGAATTATGTCGTCTGTCAAATCCAAAATAAATCAAATCAAATAAAAAAGGGAAAAAATGGACTCCTTGAAGCCGAGTACAATGCACCCTATAACGATGGAACTCATTTACAGTTTGGAAGATGACTGATCCATTAAGTTTTGGATTAAAAGAATCCATGAAATTGTTTTAGCCTATGATGTGTGCAATGCATGTGTGCATTTATGTTAAATAAATATAACCTACTTGATTTCTTGCAGCCTCAAAGGTGGTTTGAGTTGAGTTGATTCAATGATGTATGGGGAGTGTGCCTGTCCTTAGATTAAATTGCATAGCATGCCCTTAATTATGCAAACCTGGTGGGGCAGCCATGGCCTATTGGTTAGCACTAAGGACTAAGGACCTGTAACCGGAGGTTTTCCGGTTCGAACCCCGACCAGTAGGCGTGGCTGAAGTGCCCCTGAGCAAGGCACCTAACCCCTCACTGCTCCCCGAGCGCCGCTGTTGATGCAGGCAGCTCACTGCGCCGGGATTAGTGTATGCTTCACCTCACTGTGTGCTGTGTGTGTTTCACTAATTCACGGATTGGGATAAATGCAGAGACCAAATTTCCCTCACAGGATCAAAAGAGTATAAATACATATATATATACTTAAGTACGGCTACATTTATTTTGGAATATATTGAAATGTTAATTGACAGTAAAGCATTGACACATCCAAAATAAATTGAACTGGAATCTGGAACACGGAGGGCAAGAGGATAGCCATTCATATATACCTATATTAATGATAAATGGATTTATAAGGCAGCACATTTGCTTCACAATTTAGACTACATTCAGATACATACAACAAAGCAGCCATTTTAGGAAGCATAATTCTGAAATGCTTTAATACATTTTGAAATGCAACATTTATTGACCAACTTCTTTCGAAATAAATTAGACATACAGCCTGCCCTGAAAATGTGCACAACATGCATGCAGTTGTTTTTAGACCACTGTCTAGTAGTAGACTAGACGAGTGTTTTTCAACCACTGTGCACACTAGTGTGCCGTGAGAGATCATCAGGTGTGCCGCAGAAAATTACCCAAATGTCACTCACTGGTCCAGAAAAGCAACTGTTGCATCAAAGAATTTATAACCACATGCTCTCATTGATTGTATGATTGCACTATTTGTGGTATGCAGGCATTGTACAACGGGGGCCCCATATCCAGTATTCACAGAATCATCACATATCCAGTTCATAACAACAATTAAATTAAATATAGTCACCTACAAATGAAACAGAGGGCGCTTGTTTTATTGAACAGGTCTTGCATAGAAGCCATAATAAGGCCATATCTGTATTATTTGAAACTTTAGGCTATGTTTATTTTTTCTTCACACAGGATGTTAGTATACCGTGGGACATTTTAAGTGTCAAAAGTGTGCCTTGACACAAAAAAGGTTGAAAAACACTAGACTAGACTACCAAAAACAAATGGCAATATTTAGAAACGTTAACGACGTCACCAACAAGTAGGCTAGCCAAAGACAATCTTTGGGCTAGCTGTGTTGTGGTGACGTTTAAAAACTGCGACGTTGTAACTTGTAAGACCCATAGACAGTAAAAGAAATGGACGAACAGACTCCGTCGTTCTCAATGGGAGGGTACTGAGCAGAGAATGTCTAATAAGGGGAGAACTGCCACTCTCGGAAAACTTCCGGTTTCTGAACTGGTTGCAGTTCCTTCTGTGGTTCCACATGAGGGCGCTCGTCCACGAGTGCAGAATGCATGGAGGTCTATGGAGCTTTTCCCCCTCAAAATCCACTTTTCTCGGGATATAATTTTTTTTTAAGTAATTTGAATATTGTATTCGAAAGGGGAGGCAAAGAAAATACACTTGGTGGAGTATTATATTTTTTAAAGTCACTTAATTGTTCTAAAAAGCCTTTCAAACGTGTCAATGACGTCACTCATTAGCACAATGCTAGCGTGTTATGGGCAACAACGACCCAAACTGTAAGAAATCAAAAGGACATAAGTACTCGTTCATTCAACTTTTGATCTATAACCCATGTTGAAGTTATATAAAATACAATCAAATCTGAGATTTGTCAACGACAATCAGGTGAAAGAGACAAATTTAGCCGTCTAGCTCCATTGACTCCCATTCATTCTGCACTCATGGCGATCGCCCCCAGTGGAAATCTGGTGGAACTGCAACCAAAATTCGGTACAATGGGACTTAATACGGAGTGGCCAGGCTCTCCGTAGATGGGCTCTGGTACTGAGTCATTTTTCAGTTGGTCCCCCCAGTACTGCGCAGACTCGCACTTAACTTCGTGACGTTAGCCATCGAACTGAATCTTGTAACTCATATGATAGATAGGCTACACAGAAATTCTTCTCACACTTCCTTCGCCTTCAAAGTCATCAAAGTAAAACATTTATTTATGTATTATTATTAATATCATCCTCACAAGTGATATCAAGTCGTGTTAATGTTGAAACTACCACACATGATCATCTTCAAAAACAGTCATGGTAAAACAAAACAAAAAAGTTATAGCCTTGAGGCTAATCTTCTTTCCACTTTTCTGACCTACCTCAATCCATCGAAAACCTCTGAAATGATTATCGTTAGACTACCTAACGGTAAAACTACTGTTTTTCCATTAGGTTTACTTGCCTCTATGCTTTACCTTAACATAGGCTAGGCTACAATGCCATTGTAGGCTACATGGCTTTGTTCACGAGTTTCCGTGCTGGCTGGACTACGCTTCTTATCCAAACAATACGGTTATCTCCCTTCAGTGCGTTAGCTTCCCTTCAACCGGACATGCTAAACATTCTTCTTACGGGAACCTAACGTTACGTACGAGGTAGTCGAGTCTTGTTTTGCCTTTTATTGTTTATGTAGATAACACAGAAGCTAAAATATCGGCACATGATATATGTTATATGAAGTTATGGGAGTTCAAAAAAATCCTAAATGGATGGGCGTTCTATGGGGTTAGCAGAGAGTTGATAACCACCGCTACATCGATGCTTCTACTTCCGGGAATTCGCCTGCCCCCTTGGTAAGACCAGAGCCCGTCTACGGAGAGCCTCCCCACTCTCTATTAATCCCATACAAACCGAATTTGGCTGCAGTTCACCAGAGTTCACCTAGATGGCGATCGCGGGCGAGTCCAAAATACATGGGGTCCTATGGAGCTACATGGCTACATTTATTGTTTTCACCTATTTAACAACTGAAACCCTCAGATTTTATTTTATTTTTCGCAAAATGGATATGGATTATCAATCAAAAGTGAAATAATCCGGGAGTCATGTCCTTTCGTTTTCTTACAGGTTGGGTTGTTGTTGCCCATAACACGCTAGTATTGATGCTATGCTATGATCATGCTATTGAATGACGTCATTGACACGTTTGAAAGGCTTTTTAGAACAATTAAGTGACTTTAAAAAATATAATACTCAACCAAGTGTATTGTCTTTGCTTCCCCTTTCGAATACAATATTCAAATTACTTGAAAAAAAATTATATCCCGAGAAAAGTGGATTTTGAGGGGTACAGCTCCATAGACCTCCATTCATTCTGGACTCGCCCGCGAGCGCCCCTAGATGCAGTACCACACCGGAAGCGTTCCGAGAGTGAAGGTTCTCCCCTTATTATGACCGCCGCGCAGCGAAGCGGCGGTCATATAGGTTTAGTCAGATTTTTTTTTTTTTTTTTCTTTTTCGCATGTCCAAATTTCCGTCAATGAGTCCCGGGACACTGAAAGACCGGGGTAGACGAAACTTGGTGGGCATGTAACCCCATATGGATAGCATGGAACCATCGTTTTTCATTTTGATCTGTAGCCCCCCCGCTGGACTGCACCCCCCGAAAGGAGGGTAGGGCAGACACAGTTTTCTGTGAATATCTCGAGAACCGTAAGGTTTAGGAGGACCATTTTTTTTTTGTAAGTTGATCTCAAGGGGCCATGTCAACCCATTCCATAACCACTCATTTCATGTATAGCGCCACCTAGTTAAACACAAAAAAGTAAAAATGAGGTGTTGTAATCGCAGGTATCTGTGACCTAACATAGTCAAAACTGCACGAAATTGGAAGTGTAGGATCATTATGACACCCTCTGAATGCACGCCAAGTTTCGTGGAATTCCGTTCATGGGGGGCCACACAATAAATTAATTTATGTTACTATACACCAACTGGCCTGTAGGTGGCCGGAGACAGTTTTCTGTGAATATCTCGAGAACCGTAGGGCCTAGGAGGTCCACCTTTTTTTTGTATGTTGATCTCAAGGGGCCATGTCAACCCATCCCATTACCACTTATTTCATGTATAGCGCCACCTAGTTAAAAATTAAAAAGCAAAAATTTAGGTGTTTTCATCACAATATCTCTGGCTGACATGGTCAAAACTGCACGAAAATGAAAGTGTAGGATCATTATGACACCCTCCGAATGCATGCCAAGTTTTGTGTACTTTCGTTCATGGGGGGCCTTACAATAAAATAATTTATGTGTACATTTAGTGACGTACACCAACAAGGATTCCCGGGACACTGAAAGACCGGGGTACACAAAACTTGGTGGGCATGTACCCCCACATGGATAGCATGGAACCGTCATTTTTCGTTTTGATCTGTAGCCCCCCCGCTGGACTGGACCCCCCGAAAGGAGGGTAGGCCAGACACAGTTCTCTGTGAATATCTTGAGAACTGTAGGGCCTAGTAGGATGACCATTTTTTTTCCGTATATTTGTCTCCAGGGGTCATGTTAACCCATTTCATGTGCACACATGTGCACAAACAGATACACACGCACACACACACATTCACAGTAATCATACGTATGACATATACTCACACAGTAGACATATGTACGCTTCCATGCACAGGCACATACGCAGGCACACACACAAGCACGCACACACACACACACACACACACACTCACACACACACACACCCACACACATAACATAAACATAACACAAACAATCAAGAATTTCTCAGAATTATGAACAGGCAAGATGGAGGTGGGGTTGTATAAAATGAATTTTACATGTGAAATCTATGAACTAATCATGTTTTGGGACTTGTTGTCTAGCAGATACCAGTGAGAACTGAGTGTGGATAATGCAATTTAGTGAGACAGTTAGAATCATATAGGCCTTTCAGCGTGATTTCTTTTTGTGGAAAAAATGTGCTGGACTGGGCGGCGGTCATATTTTGTACCACTCTGCGGTACATCTAGTTAGACATTCTCTGGTTGTTTTTCAGTTAACAAGTTAGCTCTATGGCGCCAAACAGTAGCGCTACTTTACATGTTTGCCGTTTTGAAGTGGGATAAATATCACCATGGTTTTGATATTTGGTGTTCTTTCAGTGCTTTTGACAGGTTAGACTTTTGTGGGTGTTTATGGGCTTGTTTTTGTGCCATGGCAGCTTGTCATCGATTGAACTGCGTATTAATACGTCTGACATGTATTTATTTGGTTTTACAGCTGTTATCTCGCAGTCTATACATAAGCCTCGTTGGCTGCCATGCCTGTTTGTTGACGAACATGTTGAGATCGTCGAGGAAGAAGTTCTAGGAAAAAAGATGAACATATCAGAACCAACATATCGACATCGAGATGCTGGACTGCAGTTTGGCAAGCCCGGAGACAGTCCAGTGCATTCGGAGTTCATAACCTTCCTTGTCACGGGTTAGTCTGTTCAACATAAAGTGTCCTTGTCTTAATGCGTAGGCTACGTAGCCTACACTATGCCAAGTGACCAATCTCTCTGTGGGTTTCAGTCTCTAAGATGGACATGCAACGGTACTTTAAAGATGACATGGACACTCTTCAATGCGAGGTGCGCAGGCTCCGCACGCGCGGGACGCCGGTGCGCTGGCCCAGCTTGGGAGCCCAGGAGCACGACAACTGGTTTACCTGCACACTGCGCCACACGGAGAGACTTGTCATCACTTCTTTCCTCAGACATAGTTCCAATGTTCCCAGTGTTACGCAGCCAGGCCGCCAACAGTGGATTCAAGTTGCAGATAAAGACATAATCAGCACCACAGGTAAAGTCAGTGTGAGTGTATTTAGAGAACAGTACGATAATAACTGTGGTAATAACACCATACAGTATTGTCAACAATAATCGATTCGGTGATGCATTGCAATGCGGGGCATGCACGATTCAGCATTGATGCGCCAGTGCCATAATCGATTATGTCACTGTTTATTTTCTGGCCTTGAATGGACAATAAAGTTGTGAAGTTTTCCGGAACAACGTTGTAATGACGTGCATAGCCTGTAGCTACATGCTAAGTGGCAGCAGCTAGCATAAGGGACTGTACGATATTTACAGGGGGGGGGGGGGGGGGGAGGGCCTAAGATAATTTTTTAAGCCTTAGGGGAAGGCCCAGGAGAAATTTTTTGGCCTGGGGGGAGGGCCGAGGAAAATTATTTTTTCCTGATACATGATATTTTTTCCCCCTGATCAATGATCCGTTTTCGATATTTTAAAAGGTTTGTAGGCCAAAACATGATTCACGTCTCTTTGACAGAGTGGGCGAGTCCAAAAAGTCGCAACCATACCTGAATCTCCCACAACTCCCCTTGTAAGCTTGCAGGTCACCCGCGGTTATGGGTCATAAACCAAATATTTTAATGATATTCGGGTCATTTGCCGGCGGGTCAGTTAAAATTAATTAAATATATATTTTCTACAAATAGGCCTACTTAAAATATCACGAGAAGGCTAGCATCAATACAGTAAAGCATCAATACAGTAGGCTAAGTCAACAGTAAAGAAGCTGAAGACGCGAGTTAAAATAATAAAGACACCCTTCAGGAAAAGCGATATAGGCTATGGGAAATATTGGGAAACGTTCTTAAAGAAGATGACAGTAGTACAAGTTATGGTCTATGTAGGCCTACTTCTTGCGAAGCCATTTAAAAGTATGACAGCCGAAACGGGCAGCCTGCAGGAATAAATCTTATGGCACAGACTACACAGCCATATCTACCGGTATGTAGGCTATAGGTTCGCGCATGCATAAAAGTTACCTTAGTTCGTTGTGTTTGTGACTTTAAACAGTGGATGTGCTTTAGTAAAGCTTTGTGCTTTATTCAGCATTTTAAACCAGTTCTTACGCTAACGTTTTGACCAGCAATGTATCTCTCTTGCCTAGGCTACCTTGCCTCCCCATTTCTATTTTCGAAAGAAGTATGTCCATGGCCAAATCTTATCCTAGTGTTCTAATCCTTGGTGGTTGCGTGCGTCTTATTCTCATTCTCTCTCCTGCGCAAACATTAGGCCTATGTCCTGCATGCCTGCGTGTAGTTCTGCATAAAGTTTCGCAAATAAATTAGTTTGTTTTACAGAAATGGACTACTGCATGCAGACTATAACCAAAAGCACACATTTTGTAAATAAGCGGGTCGGGTATAATTTTGTCCTAATTAATATTCGCGGTCCGAGTTGCGGTCGGGTTGATTAAAATATCGGGCGACCGCGGGCCGCTTGTGACCAAACCCGCGCAACACTGGTTAGCCCCGTGTGTGTGTATGTGTGCTTATGACATTTGCTGGCCGTTTTAACCTTGTAAACGTCATTTTTCGACCAGTTTTATTTGATTCACGTAGGGGGGAGGGCCTAGGATAATTTTTTTTAAACGGGGGGAGGCCCCTGGAAAAAAAAATTTGACCAGGGGGGAGGGCCAGGCAGAACATTTTTAACCCGATCGTCTGGCGACCGGCCCTCCCCCCCCGCTAAATATCGTACAGTCCCTAACAACAACACTAAATAATCAAGATGACTGAGGGAGAGGACCGCGGTAGACGGGTAATTAAAAACGCACCCAAAGCTTGGAAAGCGGACATCTGGGCACATTTCGGATTCTACTAATTTAATGGGAAACTAGACAAGACGTACGCGGTGTGTAAAACCTCACAGACTAACATCAAGCACGTTGGCAATACAACTAACTTCACGAACCATGTCGAGCATCCTGAGTTGGCTTCGTTACTGTGTGTTCAGTATGTGGTGACCTTCATGCCCCCTTTCAATATTCTGATTTGCGTCCGACTAATAACGATTTTTATTTAGCCTATGGCCTGTCAAAATAATCTAAGCATTCACAGCGCAAATTAATTTAGTCTTTTACGCAATGGAGAAAGTGACAGCGCACGGCAAGAAAGAAAGTGCATCCAAATTCACCCATTCTTCTCAGTTGAACTACTCGCGAGCGAGCCTACTCATCACACAGACATCACATGATAGAGCTTTTTCTCAGCTATGTTAGCCTTTAATTGCTGTGGTGAACGGTTTGCGAGAAAATTACACTTAAGTGAATAATATAATTAAATTTAATTATAATTCTACTGAAAGTTCTGCGACCATTTCCCTACATTCATCTCTACTCGGTGGAATACTTCGAACCCTTCGTTCAACACATAAACCATATATCAGAATAAACCGCTGACCTACCGAACAGAAAGTGCAGCAGTCCCCTGTACAGTTAGCCGTTCCAGAGTAATCCAGTTCTGAATTTGCAGCAAATTTCGACATGCATGGATGTGTCCAAATTTGGGCTTTAATTTTTACAATGTGTTTAAATTATTCTACATGATTTCATAATGGGCCAAATACAAAATAGATGTTACAAATATCGCCTAGATATCGGTAAATCAGAGGACAGCGAGTTTGTGAAAGTGGCCTTAACTAAGCTTGCATCTATGCTATTTGAGTTTCTTAAAACTGAGCTGTGCTTAAATTGTTCAATACATGATTTCATAACAGGCCAAATATAAAAATAAATGTTAAATATATCCTAGATATCTAAATATTATATGATCAGATGATTTACAGTTCTATGTAATATGCCATGTTTCATGTTTTTGTAATGTTTCATAGGCTACAGTGATGCAGGTCTACTGCTGTGAATAGGCTAAATACAATTTTGATCATTTTTATAGCCTACTACTGTATAGTTAACTTTAGCCTTTGTGCCCCCCACCAAATATGCCCAACTGAAGGCCAAGTAGCCTTGCCCCTAAAATGGTGAAATTCCATTATTTAATGACATTTATGTCAAAGATACAGGAGAGTGATAATACACACATAGCAGCCAATACAATCTGTTCAATATCTGACTGCTTGTATTGGCTGATGACCTCTAATTTTGCCTTGTTGCGTGCAGTAGAATTGCAATGCATCATAAAATCAAATTGAATCGAATCGTTTACCTGGTTAATCGAATCGAATTGTGAGGGCAGTGCCAATGCACACCCCTATCATACAGTTTATGCCTTTCCACATGCCTCTATTTCTGTGCCTGGCCAGCTGTAATGATGATGTTTAGCAACACCCCCTCTGTGGTGGTTGCCCTGATGAAGGAGCAGACCCTGAACTGTGAGTTCGCTGTAGACCACAAAGCAGCCCACCTCACTGTGGAGTGGCACCTGCAGCGCAAAGGCCACCGCTCCAAGCTCTTCAGCTACTCCAGCCACACGGGCCAGAGTGAGGGCAGTGGTGTGTCTGTGAAGGCCATTGCTAAAGGAGACGCGTCTCTCAAGATCCCCCTCACAAGGGAAACCAGTGAGGGCACCTACGTCTGCTCAGTGCATGTACCCCCAATCGCCGGCAGTCACAGCATGGCCCTGCAGCTCATGGGTGAGAGACTCTTACGGGGGGAAAAAACATGACATGACTCAAAAAGATCACATTTTATTATTAGGATTAGTGTTTGTTTACAGTCTTTACACTTTACAAAGCACTCCATTTTCAGCCTGGGCTTAGTAAATGGCAAAGTGACTTGGTCAGTCATGCACCATTCCATTCAAATAATCAACCTTTCGCCAGAATAATGAACCATTTTTAATGGTTCTGTCATGTTTTGCTTGACCAGCATTTCTGAATTAGGCTGAAGCTGAAACCTTTTATCCTGTGCTTCATGCTCTTCCTGCACTTCAACTTTTTCAGAGCCTCCCCGTGTGTCTCTGAACGTGAACTCTCAGGTGTCTCTGTCTGAGGGGGAGTTGCAGAGGGTGGATTGTGAGGCGGCGGGCTTCTACCCCCTGGACGTGCACATGGAGTGGTTGAAGGAGTCTCTTACCCCGGGAGCAAGCCGCGTAAATACTCTAGGTATTGCCATGTTGTCTAGCCACCGCCACAACCCGGACGGCACCTACTCCCTCACTGCCTATTTCCTGCTCAAGCCCACCCTCCAGGACTCTGGGTACCGCTACACATGCAGGGTGTCGCACGATGGTCTGCAAATGCCCATCCGGAAGAGCTTCACCCTCAGTGTCACAGGTTAGTAGCTTACTGTCACAGAGTTATGATTAAAACTGTACATATTAAATCATGCAGGATTTTAAACATAGCTCTTAACATAGCTTTTAATGTCCTGGCTTTGCTTATCTTATCAATGTCTATTTCTGTGCTAGCAGGCATGATGAATCTTAAAGTCATGTAAGCAACCAGTAAAGAAAATATAGTTGTTGAGGTTTTTTTGTTTGTTTCCTGACAGAGAAAGATTCATATCTGTGGTACCTACCTCCTTTTCTGGCAATAATTGGAATCCTGGCTTTGCTGCTGTCCAAACATGCAGGTACATAAATAGCCTCCTGTGTTACTGTAATTTATTTTGTGACAGGTTTCAACACAATATGAGTCTATTTTACACATTGAATGTTTAGCAATGTAATAACATATTATAACTTACTTTTTCTGTTGCAGGATCAAAAGCATAAGGGAAATCGCATATCCACGAAGATATTGAGTATTTCCCACAGGGAAAGAATTCACGACTAGAATGGAGGATCCATCGCTATAAGGGGTTCACCAAGAGTTGCTGATCTGCAAGTTGGATTTCCAGTGTCTACTCCAGGCTACTCTGATAAGACTGCTCGGACTTCAGATCTGTGTTTCCAGAGCTCTACAGATGGCCCAATGAGATTTCAAGAACACCATGCTCTGTGTTGCTCAGCCTAAGACAAGACACTCGCCATCATCCATGGACTTTACTCGTTTGTTGTCTCTGTCTATGTCTTCGAGTAAAATTCTTTGAGTGGCCTCTTGTGTTAGAAATGTTTAGGCCTACTTTACTTTTTTTTACTTTTTTGGAAGCACTCAAACAACGGGTCAATATTAGATGTTCATTTAAATTGCACTCTTGACTCCATTGGACTCCTTGGATCAAGCCGAGTACAACACACCCTATGATGATGGAACTCATAAGGGAAGGAAACTGGGAAAGGAATCAAGGAAACTGTTTTAGCCTACTTATGTGTGCAATGCTTATTTATGTTAAATAAATATACTTGATTTCTTTCCAGCCTCTGAGTGGTTTCTAAGTGGTTTGAGTTGAGTTGAATCACTGACGTAACATTTACATTTATTCATTTGGCAGATGCGATTATCCAAAGCAACTCAGCAATAAGGGAGTGTGTCTGCATGTCCTGAAAATAAATTGCACAACATGTGTTGTGTTGCCATGCTTATGCTGACCTAACTATATTAATATTAATTGATATCTAAAATATCTTTGTAGCCGAAATTGTGGAACGCTGCGCTGGAGCATGGAGGGCAAGAGGCAGAGCCATTCATACCTATAATAATGATAAATGGATTTATAAGACACAATACATTTGCTTCACAATTTTGGACTAGGCCTACATGCAAACACATGGGTCATTCTATAATTTGGGGTACATTTCAAGTGTAGAGAGAAACCAAAAAAATAATGAGTTTTTATCATTAAACCTTTTTATAGTCATTACTGTGTACATACCTCCGTCTGCCTCTGCCTGCGAGCTCCTACTAACTGTTGTATCGCAGTTGCAGACATCTCATCCCCAAGCTCTCATTCTCATCTCGGGGGATTTTAACCACGCCTCCCTGTCTGCCACTCTCCCCACATTTACGCAATATGTTAACTGTCACACCAGAGACAATAAAACTTTGGACTTGTTTTATGTTAACATCAAGGATGCATATGCATCAACACCCCTACCCCCACTGGGCCGTTCCGATCACAACCTTGTCCATTTGACCCCTGGATACATACCCTTAGTGAATAAACTAAGGAGTGGGCGGTGGTAGTGTAGTGGTTAAGGAGCTGGGCTAGCGTGCAGTTGCCTGAAAGTTGTCGGTTCAATTCCCGGCTTCCACCGTTGTGCCCTTGAGCAAGGCACTTAACCCCAAGTTGCTCCGGGGACAATGTGATCCCTTGTAATATAGCTGACATATGTAAGTCACTTTGGACAAGAAGTGTCTGCTAAATGTAATGTAATGTAATGTAATGTAATGTAATGTAAACATCCACCGACTAAGAAGTATGTAAGAAAATGGTCTGATGAGGCCAGCATGGCTCTTAAGGACTGTTTTGATAGTACAGCTTGGGAAGTTCTGTATAGCCCTCATGGGGAGGATTTGGATAATATAACAACTTGTGTCACAGATTACATACATTTCTGTGTGAACAACACTACCTGTTGGGTTCGTTGTTTTCCAAATAATAAACCCTGGGTGACACCTGAACTGAAAGGACTGCTTAATCAGAAAAAGAGGGTTTTTTAAGATCTGGGAATAAAGAGGAGTTGAGGCGGGTGCAAAAGGATGTGAAGAGGGAAATAAGAAGGGGGAAGGACACCTACAGGAGGAAATTGGAACAGCGCCTTCAGAATAACAATGCCAGAGAGGTCTGGAGGGGTTTAAAAATGATCTCAGGCCATGGTAAAGTAGGGGGTAATGGACCTGAATCCGGCGATAGGGAGTGGGCAAACCATTTAAATCTATTTTTTAACCGATTTGATACGGATGCCCCCGTTACCACTTATGACCCCACCCACCAGAGCCCAGACCAATATGTGACACCAGCATGCACCACCAGCCTGCACCACTCGGAGGTTACCCACTCACCCCCTCCCCTCTGTCCATCTACAACTTCTGTACTCTCCAGCCCTTACCACCCCTTCCCCACTCACTCAGGGAATGCCTCCCCTGCCTGTGGGAGTATCAGTACATCACCCCCTTTCCTTAGCCTCCTCATAACTGAAGAACAGGTGAGGGATGTGTTCAGGAGGACAAAGGTGAGGAAGGCCACAGGTCCTGATGGGATCAGCCCCAGACTGCTCAGGGACTGTGCGGATGAACTCAGTGGGGTCTTTCTGCACATCTTTAACACCAGCCTCAGTCTGGGGAGAGTCCCTGTCCTGTGGAAAACTTCCTGTGTGGCCCCTGTTCCAAAGATAGCACACCCCAGAGAGCCCAATCACTTCAGGCCAGTGGCTCTGACATCACACCTTATGAAGAGCATGGAGAGGATTGTCCTGAACTACTTCCGTTGCCTGGTGGGCAGTGAGCTGGACCCCCTCCAGGGGTCGGTGTGGAGGATGCAATAGTTTTTCTCCTCCACCGTTCTCTCTCTCACCTGGAGGGTACTGGGAGCTCTGTTAGAGTCATGTTCTTTGACTTTTCCAGTGCATTCAACACAATACAACCTGCACTACTGAGGGGGAGGCTAGAAGGAGCGGGAGTCGACTGTCATCTTGCTGCTTGGATCATCAACTACCTCACCAACAGACCACAGTACGTGAGGCTACGTGACTGTCAGTCAGATGTGGTAGTCTGTAGCACGGGGGCCCCACAAGGCACAGTGCTCTCCCCCTTTCTCTTTTCCCTGTATACCTCAGACTTTCAATACGACACAGATAGCTGCCATCTCCAGAAATTTTCGGATGGCACAGCTATTGTTGGCTGTGTTAAGAAGGGGAATGATCTGGAGTATAAGGGGGTCATCACCAGTTTTGTTGAATGGTGTGGAAAGAACCATCTGCAGATAAACACCAGTAAGACAAAGGAGATGGTGATTGACTTCAGCCGTAAGGCATTATCAGTTGCACCAGTGAACATCCAGGGAATAGACACTGAGGTGGTATCAGTCTACAAATACCTGGGTGTTCACCTTAACAATAAACTAGACTGGTCCCAAAACACAGATGCCCTGTACAAGAAGGGCCAAAGTCGTCTCCACTTGCTGAGAAGACAGGTCTTTTGGTGTGTGCAGGTCATTATTAAGGACTTTTTATGACACAGTTGTGGCGTCAGCTATTTTTTATGCTGTAGTCTGTTGGGGTAGTGGGTTTTCTGAGAGGGACAGGAAGAGAATAAATAAGCTGGTGAAAAGGGCCGGCTCTGTCCTGGGCTGCCAACTAGAGCCTGTTGAGGTGGTTGGGGAGAGGAGGATGTTGGACAAATTGGCATCCATCATGGCCTCTCATCCGCTCCATGGGACAGTGGCTGCTCAAAGCAGTTCTTTTAGAAACAGACTACTACACCCATCATGTAAGAAGGAGCGCTTTCGCAGGTCTTTTATTCCATCTGCCATCAGAATGTATAACACTACTGTCATGAAAATTTGTAATGTTAATGTAGTGTCTGAACTTCATTATTAATATGTGCATTTTCCACTGTACATGTGATGTGAAGCTTTTTTATTCACCATATATATTGGTTCACTCTGCCTCAAAATATTGGTGAAACCCTAAGGCGTGTTGCAATCACTGTGTGATTTTTTGTTTTTTAGGTGTACTTGTATGCTGGGCATACTGTATACAACTTTCTTATTCTCTTATTTATATACTACTGGGCTGTTGTGACAAGTAAATTTCCCAGCTGTGGGATCAATAAAGTCTTATGTTATCTTATCTCTCTTATCTTATCTTATAGAACACACTTCAAAGTTAACATGTATTTGCTGATCTCAAACCTGTAAGACATCTAGTATTTATTTGAAAAAATTATGCAAAAACAGCAATAACTCTGTTAGAGACAAACTTGGTAAATTATATTAGAAATGAATTAGAAATTCATGCAGCCTGCCCTGAAAATATGTCACATGCAGTCGGTTAACATGCATTTTTCACGGTAGGGTAGCCTACACCTATGGGGTAAACTACCCACAGGGCCGGCGGAAGGCATTTGCCCTGGGTGCCAACTACCAGGGGTGCCACAGCGTGGCGAGCTATAGGCTACAACATTGAAAACACATTGATTGTCAAAAAATGACATAGACGGTTTCAATGCGGGAGCAGTAAGTAATTCATTTTCAGTGATATCGCCGTGTTGTATGTGTTACATTTTAAATTAACTACTTTTTACTTTTACTTGAATACATTTTCAGATCGGTATTTAAAATAAAGTGTTGCTTAACTTATACTTGAGTAGCCTTATATTTCATCAAAGTAAGGGTACTTTTACTATATTACAATATTTTAGTACTTTTACAATATTTTAGTACTTTTTCCACCTCTGCCAATCAGGCAACACTGCCTACACATTTCCTCACTTTCTTACTCGACCTCTTTCTTATCTTCAAACGTCTTCTTAAATGACACAGACATAAACGGTGCAACAATCTAATCTTAAATAATTACTATATATGTTAGGGCTGTCAAAATAACTGATTAATTTCGATTAATTAATTTGAGAAAAAATAACTGATTAAAAAAATTAGTGCAGATTAATCGATTCCGTATGACCTTTGACCCCGAGCCGTTCTAGTCAGTAAAAATTAGACTGTAAAATGAAGGAGAGAGAAGAAAACGTGCTGCCTGGATCATTGATTGGAACATTTACTTTTAAAAAACAGCCTGATGGTGTTGATAAAAAATAAAGTGTTGAAAATAAAGTCCTCTGCATTGTCTGCAGCAAGGAATTTGCATATCACCGGAGTTCATCAACTCTATAGTCGCACATTAATGCAAAGAAATAGTGTTGACATTGAGGGGAGTGTTAATTTATTTTCATTGTGTCCCCTAGGTTATATCTGTGGCCTGAAATGCCTTGTTTGTGAAAAAAAAAACTTCTTCCCGAAGCACTTTTTAATTTATTTCCTCGGCATATTAGGTCATATCATAGATTATTATGGCAATTATTTGAACAGTGAAAATAATAATAAAAGAGTCTTTGAACTTTAATGTCACTAATGCTGATTATTCAATGATTCATTTGAATTTAAATATTTAAAATACTTTCACAGCAAAAATTATATATGCGATTAATTTAGATTAATTAATCACAGAGTATGTAATTAATTAGATTTTTTTTTTTAATCGATTGACAGCCCTAATATATGTCTGTGTGTGGTATAGCCTACTTGGAATGCTTGTCAAAGTTTTTCTATTTTCGTGTGAATTACTGTAATGTGTAGATCCGAAGTTGAAACGGTAGGCCTAGCTGTGACGTGCAGTCACGTGACATCGCCATCAAATTAGAGGATATTTCAGAACTATTGATGTGGACAGCTCCCCTTAAGAGCAGTGCACGCACGTTCACGATGTCGAGCATGTTCGGGAAACAGTTGGAAAAACCAAACGAACGATTGTAAGATGAATCGTAGAAAACCCTCGTAAGTGTGTGTCTCCATCGTTATCGGGAAATGGGGCAAGGGCCCAGTCAGTCGGCAAATCTTAAGACGTTCGTAAGAGGGACTTTACAACGCTCTTAGGCTTAAGATGCTCCCCCGAAAGCATCTTAGAGCGTCGTAAAGTCCCTCTTACGAACGTCTTAAGATTTCCTGACTGTTTCCCAAAACCATCGTAGCTTAAGAGCGTCGTGAAAACACTCGTAGATCTACGAGGGCTCCAGAGTTCTCGTTACCGGCTAAGAGCGTCTTAACAGTACTTCTCACTGAGGTCACCAACAGGACATACAGAGGAATTACAACTTAGAATACATAATCCAACTTACGTTCCCATTCTTTATTGTGTTTACCTGTGATGAATCAGATTTTAGCGTGCAAAATAGCATAGCCTACATTTAATGGTCATAATAATGTGATGAAAAGCTGACAAAAATGCAATGAAGTTATGAAACGAGACGTTGCCAGAATAGTTTGCCATTATCTTTGCTAGTGAGGGATATATTTTATTAGGCTTCCTAGGACGAGTTGCTGCAGCCAGTATTTTCTGATTCAAAATAATTATTTCAAATAATAGTATTTTGTCATTTGTATTTTATTTTTGTTGAAGAAAATGGCCTTGTATTTTGTGTCAAAATACTTTAAAGGTGTATATTTTTGTAGTTTAAAAATACTGCCAAATATTTTTGGTAAAACCAATACTGCCCTACAAAGGCAAAAGGCAGTAACTGACCAGAGTGTCAAACTGAGAAAAATGACTTTAAAGTTGTTTGATTTGTCTACACAAATGTATTATAGGTAGAGCAATGAAAATCTGGTGACTTGTTGCCCTGATGAAGAAATGTGTGTATATAAAAAAATATTGTGCTCAAAGTTGACCTTTGACCCTTATTTGTCAGATACTGTACTCTGCCTTTGTATTATGTATTAAAAAATAAGGAGTCTTTTTTCTAGGCCTAGGCCTAGGCCTATCGGAAATCGCGACATAAGCTCATTGGTTTATTTTTTCTTTTCTTTCTTGTTCGCGTGTAGTGAAGCGATAATGCATTTAAAGCACAAGATATGGCCAGAGCTGCTGCTCTGTAAAGGTATTTCTGTCCAACCCATATTTGCTGAACTACTTGCGAAGTAGCCTATTCATCACAGACATCACATGTATCACACGAAAGAGCTTTTTCTCAGCTTTTAAACGATGTTAGTGGTTGTTAGTTGTTGTGGTAAACGGTTCGCGAGTAAAGTAACTTTAATTGAATCATATTTTCTGCGCCCGTCTCCCTACCCATTCATCTTGGTGGAATAGCCTACTTCGCGAACTTTCCCTCAACACATGACAAGCCATATATCAGAATAAAGAGCAGACCTTCAACAAAGAATGGGGGTAGAGGAGCGCTTCTTGGACTCTAAAGTTTGGTTAAGTCAGAGGTGCTCTTTGGATGGGAAACTAAATGCCAAGAATCAAGAAACTCCAAGGCACTCTCTATTGAAAAAGTTAAAAAGCCTTTATTATCATGGCTTGGTCAAGTTAGCCTTCTAAAAAACTCCAACGCGTTTCGGCTACATGCCTTCTTCTGGGAGTTAAAGCTACATGCCTTTAACTCCCAGAAGAACTCCCAGAAGTTAAAGCTACATGCCTTTAACTCCCAGAAGAACTCCCAAGCACCATACCTTATGGCTTAGCCTGGCTGGAACGAATGTAAATGTAAAGATTAGCTGAGGATTTGAGCGCCAGAGGATCAAAGTAAGGTCAGGGG
This sequence comes from Alosa pseudoharengus, assembly GCF_046254945.1. Lineage (NCBI taxonomy): Eukaryota > Metazoa > Chordata > Actinopteri > Clupeiformes > Clupeidae > Alosa > Alosa pseudoharengus. The sequence continues at coordinate 27,117,755 of NW_027468859.1, read as the reverse complement.
GGCGTTTGCTCAAAAAAGGTTGAGAACCACTGATTTAAGGTATTGTTTCTGACAAACGTCAACATTAAAAAAGCTTGAGATAGGGCTGTCAAAATGTTGCACTCACCTCCTTTAGTTATGTTCAGGGGCGTTTCTAGACTTTCAGGACAACCTGGGCTTAGCCCGGCTGGAACGGATGTAAATGTAAAGATTAGCTGAGGATTTTTTAATATATATATATATACAGTACATAAAAGGTATTATTATGGTAGACAACAGACTACATTAGACTGCCCAAATTATTTATTATTGAATTACTAGGTACATACACGTTTAAGTGTGAGGTTGCATGTAATGTATCATTAAGCAAATGTTCTGCACCTCCTTCTGTTGATCTCCCTTCTCTCTCCATCACCTGACTGCTCTTTTGTTGTTTGATCTATGCCAGAGATCTACCAAAAAGACAGTAAAATGTTTGATGTTAAAATGGGATTGTACAGAGAGAGAGAGAGAGAGAGAGAGAGAGAGAGAGAGAGAGAGAGAGACAACAGCTACCCTCTACAAAATCATGGAATCAGATCAGTGTGTGGCAAACCAACAAAAACATACTATACTGCATTGCAGGATACAAAGAACTTTTGAGATTGCAATGTTCAGCTCTAATTACAAATGCTTTGCTTATGCATAGGGCATTTGCATACATTATCACTGGCCTGAAGAAGAGCAGCAGCTCTGTGGAGGGGGACCTGGACAGGGCGAACCAGTTGAACCACTTCTACAACAGGTTTGACTGCCCTGCTCCAGCTCCAATGGCGGTGGTCTGTCCACCGCCCCCAGCTGACTCAGATACGGCTCTTGTTTGCGTGCCTGCCCTATCCCCACCTCCCAGCCTCCCAGTCTCTCCAGCTCTGCATCCCGGTGACACCCAACGACCTAAGCCACCACCACCTTTTTTTAATTGTGTGTGTGTGTGTGTGGGGGGGGGGCTACTGCTGTGTAAATATGACCCCTCAAATCTATAGGTTCTCATGCATATTAGGCTAGCTTTTGCCAATGAAATGAATGCAACATAAAAAAAACACTACTGCTCCTAACTGAAGAAACGTTTACGTTACTGTAAGGAAATTATTATTATCATTGTATAACCATTTGTGTAAGCAGAAATATTGTTGTGCTGAGTTCTAAGAACAGAGAGTTAAAGTTAAATGTTGTTGTGCTGAGTTCTAAGAACAGAGAGTTCAAGTTATGTTGTTGTGCTGAGTTCTAAGAACAGAGAGTAGCCTACAAGTTAAGTGTGCACCCAGACAGACTGCACCCTGTCTGTGTGTGGGTGTGGGTGAGATAAGAGTATGTCACAATGAAGTTGCTATGTCTTGCTTCCTATTTTCTGTGTGCATCTGTACCTACACATCTGTACCATACGTTACAACTTGACGTGATGGTGAAGCTAAATGCCCAAGAAACGTCACGTCATAAAAGTTGTAGGCCTACTAAACGCAAAAACTTAATGACAGCTTGTTCTTGGTGGTGTAGTGCTGCCTAATTGAAATGGGATAGGAAAGGGTTATCTTATATTCGGCTTACGTGTGGCACATTTATTGGGCTTTTAGCCTCTTTTAATTTATTTGATGAGGAACTGATAGACTGAGCAGCAGAAAAGTCATAGTCGATACATAAATCGTTTATTATTATAATTAGGCTATTGATAGCCTACTATTACTTTACTGCTATTACTGTTATTATTATTATTATTCGGATGAGGCAAAGGAAAGTAAATCTGAGTCTGAAATGTTGGCTACAAACATACTGCAACTGCACTGCTGTTATTATTAATTGTTAACTTCCGGGAACTATTGAGGCTTCCATTAGCTGCCATTGTTGGAAAAAAATGGAACGTCAATGGAGTTGTCGCAACTCTACCTTTATATGGCTCTGGGTAGTCCGATTTCTGTATAATAGCCTGTAATAATAATGTTTATGTTACGTGAAAAGCCTGATTAATTGTAGGCTACAATTTTTCTGTGAGGCCTCGCAATCGCAATAGACCTAGTCCCGCAACATTTTTTTTTTATTTTTCCTTGCGGTCCAGTAACACTGGAAAGTAGCAACGTTGAGCTCCCCCACATTGAAACCAGACCCGATCTGCACGCTGCAGCAGCCAGGGTTTTTTGGGAAGGTAGCACACAGTCGAAAGTGGCACGCAGTCTATGTATAATAGCCTGTAATAATAATGTTTATGTTACGTGAAAAGCCTGATTAATTGTAGGCTACAATTTTTCTGTGAGGCCCCGCAATCGCAATAGACCTAGTCCCGCAACATTTTTTTTTTATTTTTCCTTGCGGTCCAGTAACACTGGAAAGTAGCAACGTTGAGCTCCCCCACATTGAAACCAGACCCGACCTGCACGCTGCAGCAGCCAGGGTTTTTTTGGGAAGGTAGCACACAGTCGAAAGTGGCACGCAGTCTATGAACTGAGCGGTATATATTTCGCCCAGGGCAGGATTGCCTTCCGCCGGCCCTGCGTTTAAGACGCGTTAACGCGGAAGTTTGTGAGTTAACACCATAGACAGTAAAAGATAACACCTGTTGGGCTTACTGATGTGCCGTTTTGGCTAACATAAATCACCATGGTTTTGATATTTGGTGCTCTTATTTCCGTGCTTTTGACAGGTTAGACTTTTGTGGGTGTTTATTGTATTCGTGCCATGGCAGCTTCATCGATTGAATTGTTGCGATCGAATCGATTTGTTTGCGGTTTATTCCAAACTGACATACTTATTTTGCTTTACAGCTGTTATCTCTCAGCCTATACATGAGGTTCGTTGGCTGCCATGCGAGTTTATTGACGAACATGTTGTGATCGTCGAGGAACTAGTTCAAGGGAAGAAGATGAACGTATCGGAACCAAAATATCAACTTCGAGATGCTGGACTGCAGTTTGGCAAGCCCGGAGACAGTCCAGTGCATTCGGAGTTAATAACCTTCCTTGTCACAGGTTAGTCTGTTCAACATAAAGTGTCGACTCCTTGTCTTAATGTGTGTATTACTACGCAAACTGACAAATGTCTTTGTGGGTCTCAGCATATAAGGTGGACATGCGACGGTACATTAAAAGTGGATTGGACACTCTTCAATGCGAGGTGCGCAGGCACTACTCGGGCGGAACGCCGGAGCGCTGGCCCAGCTTGGGAGCCCATGAGCACAACTGGTTTACCTGCACACTGCGCCACACGGAGGGACTCTTTGTCATCACTTCTTTCCTCACACATAGTTCCAATGTTCCCAATGTTATGCAGCCAGACCTCCAACAGTGGGTTCCAGTTGCAGATAAAGACATAATCAGCACCACAGGTAAAGTCAGTGTCATTGCTGTGTATTCAGAGAACAGAGTACGATAATAACTGTGGTAATAATACCACACAGTTTATGCCTTTCCACATGCCTCTGTTTCTGTGCCTGGCCAGCTGTAATGTTGATGTTCAGCAACACCCCCTCTGTGGTGGTCGGCCTGATGAAGGAGCAGACCCTGAACTGTGAATTCGCTGTAGACCACAAGTCAGCCCACCTCACTGTGGAGTGGCACCTGCAGCGCAAAGGCCACCGCTCCAAGCTCTTCAGCTACTCCAGCCACACGGGCCAGAGTGAGGGCAGTGGTGTGTCTGTGAAGGCCATTGCTGAGGGAGACGCGTCTCTCAAGATCCCCCTCACAAGGGAAACCAGTGAGGGCACCTACGTCTGCTCAGTGCACGTACCCCCAATCGCCGGCAGTCACAGCATGGCCCTGCAGCTCATGGGTGAGAGACTCTTACGGGGGGGAAAAACATGACTCAAAAAGATCTATCTATCATCTATTTTATAAAGTGTAAAGTGATTTGAAAGTTCAAGTGATCTTGTGTTCAGCCCTGTGCTCAGTAAATGGCAAAGTGACTTGAGTCAGAGTCATGCGCCATTCTAGTCAATCACAATTTGGTGATGGGGACAGGTGCAATTTGATGGCTTTAAAAAAGCCATTAACCTTTCACCTGAATGAAGAACCATTCTATTTCTAGTTGGTTCAAAGTAGTTTTTTGAGAGTAGCTACATTTAAAGTTGCAAATACGTGGGGAACTAAACACTCCGACCAGCTTGATTATTAGTTATCCAGCTATCAACCAGTGGTTTCAACCAGAGCTGCTGTGGCAGCTGAAGCAGAGAGCCAAGAAAAGATAGCTAATGAAAAGATGTCAGAGAGGAGAAAGAGAAAAGCTGCTAATATACTGCTGCGGAGAGCCAGACTAGTGCAGATACAAACAGAGTAAGCCTACAAGCATGACATAAGTAGAATTCTAAAGAAAAGAGCATTTATATCAGATCATCAGCGTACTTGTCACTGGATTTAATCCAAAATGCCTGAATATGCCACACATCACAGTATGTAGGCTAATCACAATGTAATACATCTGCAATGTGCTGATATGAATAAATAGAAAATATATTCAACTTAAGTTATTTGAGTTATTTAACTTCATAAGGGTAATGTACCCCCCCCCCACCCCCCATGAATATTTGTTAAATAATCCTGATTACAATTTTGACCAAAATAATCACGATTATGATTTTTGCCTTAATCGAGCAGCTCTGCCTCCCGCTGTGTCCCTAAACGTGAACTCTGAGGTGTCTCTGTCTGAGGGGGAGTTGCAGATGGTGGCTTGTGAGGCGACACACTACTACCCCCTGGACGTGCACATGGAGTGGTTGAAGGAGTCTCTTACCCCGGGGGCAAGCCACATGCCTGAGGTGCTGAAGGTTGTCATGTTCTCCAACCACAGCAACAATCCGGACGGCACCTACTCCCTCACAGCCCACTTCCTGCTCAAGCCCACCCCCCAGGACTCTGGGTACAGCTACACATGCAGAGTGTCGCACGATGCTCTGCAAATGCCCATCCGGAAGAGCTTCACCCTCAGTGTCACAGGTTAGTACTGTCTCAATCTGAGTTATGATTAAAACTGTACATAGTAAATCATGCAGGATTCTAAACATAGCTCTTAACATAGCTTTTAATGTCCTGGCTTTGCTTCTCTTATCTATGTCTATTTCTATGCTAGCATGCATGGTGAATTTTAAAGTCATGTAAGCAACCAGTAAAGAAAATGTAATTGTTATGTTTCCTGACAGAGAAAGATTCATATATGTGGTACCTACCTCCAATTCTGATTATAATTGGAATCCTGGCTTTGCTGCTGTCCAGACAACGTGCAGGTACAGAAACAGCTTCCTGTTTTACTTTTATTTATTTTGTGACAGGTTTCAGCACAATATTGAACATTTGCATATTGAGTAATGTACTAATATTACTTTTTCAGTTGCAGGAAACATATATGACTCATCTCCACAAAAAATGATGTAATTATGTAACTAAAAGCAATGTTATAGACTTGAAAAATACCGGTCATCACTGTAAACACTGGTTCATTTATCTTTTATAAAAATGCTATGGTTTTCTGTTTTTCTTTTTCTTTTTAATGTATTTTTTTTTGTAGCCTATGTCATGACTGTGTTGTCTGGCTTCTGAATGTGTAGCAGATTGGAAATAGAAGATTAGTTTATGGTTTGTTATAGGTTTAAAAATAGTACATTTGGTGTAATGGAATTGAATTGAATACTATAGTCATGATTAATAATTTACAAGAGGTGGTTAAAATTGTTAAAAACAAAACTCATCTGTGTTGTTTATGATGTCTCAAGTATTTCATTGATTTAATAATTACATTCATTATGTCATTGACCTACCATTTCCCCTCGATTGCTTTTGTCTCCACCCACCTAACTAGGGGAGATTGCGTTTCTTTCCTCATTCTATTAAACTCTGATATTGAGGAAACCACACCAAAATCACTCTGTGATTATATCTGCCCCTGTTTCAGGTACAGCCATGCCCTCTTTTGTTATTGTAAGATCTACAGTTGTGTAATAATTGTTTAGTTTAAAATCGAGTTTTAAATGTAAAAATAGAGAACTTTTTTATGCATTTTAATGTAGCTAATGTGCGTGAGTGAAGAAACGTTTCTCAACCATGCTGCCTGATACGGCGTGCCTGTATGGAGTAAAACTTGTGTCACCTTAAACCGAATTTGAATATGAATTTGAATATGAATTTGAGCAATTGTATTGGAAAAACGAATTTGAATAGTATATGTTGAAACTGAATTCATTAGATTGGAACTGAATCCCAGTCAACTTGAAATTGAATATAATATTTTGAAATTGAACTCATTTGCTCTGATACATAAATTATCCTGACTGAAAATTTTTAATTTTGAAAATGGAATTTTCACATTCAGTTCTCACAATTCAGTTTCAAAACGTGAAATTCAATTTCAGTCTACCGAGACAAAAACAGCTGGTAGCTAAGGAAGAGCAATCGAGTGCAGAGCTATTGTGATCGCGTGATTAGCGCCGAGTGCGAAGCAAAGAGCATAGCACCCTCTTAGCGAGCTGTCTCCTGAACACTGATCTATAAAGAACCCACTGATCTTTATAGATCAGTGCCTGAACCTCATTACAGTGGGTCTAAAGACATATCTGTTCAACATGCACTTAGTTCATTAACACTTATGGTTTATATAGTATTGTTTTATTTTCATTAGGCTGTTGATTAATTTGACATTGTTGTTTATTATTGATATTCTCCATAATCTTACCATGCTATTGTTATTTTTATTATATTATTGACTGAATGTAAATTATTGTTTATTATTGCTATTTTCCCTTTTTTCTCATTGTTTGTGTCATTAGGCTATTGATTGAATTGACATGGTTGTTTATTATTGCTATTTTCTTTATTATAGTCTGACCAACATCTTAATTTGTTCCCTGTTACATTTTAAGTATTATATTGTTTTGTATTTGTATGTTGCTTTGGACAAAAGCGTAACCATAACCATATGTAATTGGAAGCAAATAAAGGTAGCCTACACATCATAGTATTACAAGAGTGGCTTTAAGAAAACGGTAATGTTTTGTCCTTTGTGGTCATTCAAACATGTAGGGCTGTATTTTGGGTCACCAGCGCATGGCGTAAAGTTCGTTATTCACCCGCGCAAAGTTGAATTCGGTATTTTGCACGTTTATTTTTTAAGCATTGCGCCCAGGGGTGTGGCAATTAACAACCTAGGGAGGGGACTAGCGCATTGTCTAAAAATCGCTATCATACACCACCTAAACCTGGTCAGAAGTCAATGGCGAGTTGTTCATATGCTATTTTAAGAGCGCATGTCAAGTCATATTGGTAGGTGCACGCATCCTTCTATCATTCATGAACGCACACCAGCGCATGTCCATGCAAAGCATTACAAATTGCACGATTACAATGGGAAACATAATTAGAACAAAGATATTACGAAATACTGTACATCTCATTATGAGTAGTTATTCACCATCATTTGCAAATTGGTAATGACGGTTAAAAGTGATTAGGGGAGAGGCGAGAGACACGTATGGAGCACAGCTGAAGACGCACTGTCACGAGATATAAGCAACTCCTCTGCAGGATAAATGTTGTTTTATTCAGTCATTTGAGCAATATTAGGGTAAGTGTTGCTTTTTCCAGCCTATGTTTTCGGTGGTAACCCATTGTCAGTCAATAGTGAAAGTAACTGCATATAACTGTCTTGTCGTTGACTGACTCCTTGGTGAAGTTAGTTTCACTTTGCCAATGAGTTCAAATAGACGAGTGCAAATGTGTGAAGGCTATGCTAGGTTTTAGTAAAGCATGGTTTAAGAATGACTATTCTATACGGTCTCGCAAGCAGCCTCCTTCAAATGCGCTGTTGAATGCCAAAATACCGATGCATTTATTTGACATATCGTGCGTTGCGCCGTTGAAGGGAATGACAGATGTCATTCTCATTGGTTTAAAATGATGTTACGCCCCAAACACACCCATATGACTGATTAAAAGACCTAGGAACACCTTGAAAGGCACTTGTGATAAAATATTTTGTCGTCTTCCTTCGCAATCGTTCTCGTATAAACGGCCCCTTTGTAGCCTACTGCAATTGGTAGACAGTACATTGATGTTTGATGGCTAGCTGGGTAGTTCTGTATTTCAAGGACTGACAGGCTGGAAGTTTGAAATTTAATACTGCAAAAAATGTTTTAGCCTATTTGTTTAAAATTACAAAAACGGTAGGTAATTAGGCTACATCGATGTTTGATGGCTGGGTAGCCTAGGCTAGTTCTGTATTTCAAGGATTGACAAGCTAGAAGTTTGAAATAATACTGCAACAACTGTTTTATTTGTTTAAAATTACATAAACGGTAGGTAAGACAGTAGGCCTACAATCGGAATGTGTTTTATGAATCGTGCAGATCTAATAACCTGCAAACCAGGTGCCCACACTATGCTATTTGCTTCGCGCTCGGCACTAGTCACGCGATCACGCTCTGCACTTGATTGCACTTCCCATAGACTGTATATACAGTTTATGGCTCTTCCTTAGCTACCAGCTGTTTTTGTCTTGGTAAACTGAAAATGAATTTCACGTTTTGAAACTGAATATGGAGGGAAAGTAATCTCATCGCCATCTAGTGGTTGCGTTCCTAGAGTTTAGCGGAGTGGATGGGATTTTTTTTTTTTTTTAAATATATCTCGGTGCACATTGGGATCTTAATTTAATGCCTTCCATATGTTAGGCACTGGGGTCACCTCTATTGCTTCAAGTGGTCATACCTTATTTTTAGGATCAGTTGAATTGTTTTGAGTTTTTGTCGTAACAAGGTGATGAACTACAGCTGCATGTGACGTGACATGTTTGGGCGCTTAATCTCTAACTGATCAATACGCAATTTGCTTAACTGGCTTAACATATTTTTGTAATAACGGAATGTCATGTAAACCGCGTGGTGATAACCTTTATGTCAGGATAACTGGTGTTGTGCTTCTACTCACATGAAGAGCTAGCTAATGTTAAGTGTCAATGCTAACCAGGCTAATAAACAAACCATGCTACCATGAGTAACATAGACTGTATAGTTCTATATATACAGTCTATGGTGAGTAACGTTGAAGGGTAAAGTCACGTGACTTCTTTTGTAGTTCCTTTATGAAACAAAAGGAGCAATTTCGATTTTCTTAAATAAGGCAAAATAGGGTCTGACATTTTCACAGTTAGAATATTATTACTGTAGACACTGAAAAATATTTTTGGTGGATAACATCGCTGATTTGGCTTCACAATATTTTTTTAAAAAATAGGTCTATGGGACTTAACATTGGAGCTGCTCTTTGATAGGAACGCAACCACTTGGGGCGCTGGTTTTCACTTTCCCTCCCTATTAGGGGTTTGCACGGCGTGTCATCAGATTTGGACGTGGAGATACTCGCCTCATTAGAAAGCATTAGGCACTGAAGTAAATCCCTAACATCGTCAAGGAAAATGGTTAATTATTGCCGTGTTTTAGGTTGTACCAATAGGTCAGACTGAGAAAAAACATCTGGTGTAGGTATCGACTTCTAAAAGTTATTAAAAAACCAGGGAGAAAGGAGAATGGTCTGAAATATCGATTTGTAGGCAAAAACTTATAGGAGCCTGATAAAAAAAATATCATTTAGAAAAGTGGTCAGACGGATTTAGAGGGTTTTGCATTTGAACTCTTCATATATCAGAACAGATGGCTGGTATAGCTCTATAGTTGAAAAACGTACATCCGGTATCGGCTGCTCTTAATAAGGGGATCAGTCCAATATAAAAAAAATATTAATTGAGGCACTCCAAATATGGGGACAGCTTCCTCGCTGTCACCATATTTGGAGTGCCTGGATTTATATATAGAGAATACACACACACACACACACACACACACACACACACACACACACACACACACACATATATGTGTGTGTGTGTGTGTGTGTGTGTGTGTGTGTGTGTGTGTGTGTGTGTGTGTGTCTTTGAGTATCAGGCTTCAAGGAAAAATACTTTCCATACAGCTTAGGTCACCAACAGCAGTGAGATATAGTAAACGAGTAATTTTTGCCAAAATGTCACCATTGGGTTCCCTGGATTGAGCCAAATGACCATGATTGCCATAAAGTTTTGAGTGAATGAATAATAAATTAAAGTGTTTTTTCTCATTTTTGCTACTTACATTTCACTGCTTGTTATATACTAATATGTGATGAATAAATCTCTCTGAACTCTGATGAATAAATCTCTATGAACTCTGAACTGAACTGAATAGATTTATTTAATTTGTTCTTTATTTCATTTTGTTGATCATTTTGTGAGTAGGCCTAGCCTACTTTAGAATAAAATGCACAGCATTCATATCCTTTGTTTTTGTAGACATATTATTGAAAGCAATGGGGAAGGGGGGTGGGGCATAGGTGTAGACTGGGAGGATCAGTGCGTGCCGTGCAAAATTGAAGCAACTGAAACGTCATTACGTTGTAGATGACGTGGCGGCGAGCGGGAAAATTTTCATTTTAGTTGTTTGGTAACGCTATCGAGCAGAGGTAGGTGTCTCTATGTGTTGAAATAAAGCTAACGTTAGTCATACGCCGTGAAATCGTAACGTTATGCTTTTGTGTTTAGTTAACAATCGTATTTGGACTTCGATAATGATTTGTGCATTTTAGACTTGGCTAAACTGACAACAACTGTTACTCGTTAATGTTAGCCACATCAGTGGCCCAGCTGATATTTGATCCAAGTTAGCGTAGTTTAGTTTCAACTTCATATGACAACCATCTAGTTACTTACCCGGCTGGTAAGGTTATTTCTTACCATTCAACAAACACATCTAGATAGCTGTCCTGTGTTATTTCATGACAGTTTACAGCGATTGTAATGATTTGTTTGAATGTAAGATAATTGACAAGCAAGTCGTATTGTTGTGCTCTAGCACTAACGTTAGCTGTCTTGCAGAGGATAATCAGAAATGTGAATTTAGAAAGTTGAACCAGAGCCCTTATTAGACATTCTCTGGTTGAACTGTAACGTTACAAGACAGAATTAACGTTAACGTTACGTCCCTAAATATAACTTAACGTTGCTACCAGCTGCTAGATATCGGCTAAAGTAACATTAGCTGTTTGGTTGTTGATGGTTAACTTCCCATGACGTTCTCTAACTGCTAAGTTACTGTTCCTTCTGCTAACAGTTATCTTGCATTTTGTTAACGTTAACTTGGGTTGACGATGTTTATAAACATGCCATTCTGATTGGCAATGGCTGGAGGTGTGTAATTTCGTTGTTCCTGTAATAAAATGCACCTTCCTCCACAGAACACGATGGCTATGAGGAGTGAGAGCAGAGTATGTAATTTCGTTGTTCCTGTAATAAAATGCACCTTCCTCCACAGAACACGATGGCTATGAGGAGTGAGAGCAGAGTGGAGGCAGAAGTTGAGGAGGAGGAGAGTTTTGGGCCCCAGCCCCTAAACAGACTTGAGGTATAGCCTACACGTGACACCTTTATTTTCGTGTGCATGTGTCGATAATCCATTCTGGGGAACCTATTACATTGGCACTCATACATATACATTAAATGAATTGCCTACCAGAATCAATATATATTTCCCCAAATATTTTACATATAATGACAAACTTTGTTTTAGTGGGGTGGGGGTCAGTCTTTAAGCATTTTAAAAACAGATTTATCGAAATTAAAAGGGCCCTCTTTATTTAAAATTAAAAATTGAAATGCAAATACAAAAAGGGAAGGTATACTGACTGCTCAGATTGTGGATGTAGTAGACTTCACGTACATGCAAGGTGCTCTTGAAGTTCGAAAGGACTGAGGCTGCTTGGCTGACTTCTGCTTGGCTGACTTCAGGCACAATTGCATTGAGACACGGATCAAATTATTAAAAGCCCTTTATTTGATATTGGGGCATACTACGGGTAAAAAACGCTGATCGGTTTCATCCCTCTGGGCCTTCATCAGGGCTTGGTTTGTGGATGTTTCGTTTAAAATTGAAATGCTTAAAGCATCCTCAGTAGACTTGTCTCAATGTGTGTGTTTCCTGCACAGCAATGTGGCATCGGTGCTGGTGACGTGAAGAAACTGGAGGATGCTGGCTTCCATACAATCGAAGCTGTGGCATACGCTCCCAAGAAGGAACTGCTTAACATCAAGGGCATCAGTGAAGCAAAAGCAGAGAAGATTCTGGTGAGACAGTTACTCTTAATCAAAGTGATCTGTTATTTCCCCCCCTACTTTCCACTGTTACGTTGTATTATTCACTCATGTGGTCCGCTCTGTAGGGCGAGGCAGCTAAGTTAGTGCCAATGGGGTTCACCACAGCGACAGAGTTTCACCAGCGACGGGCTGAAATAATCCAGATCTCCACAGGCTCCAAGGAACTGGACAAGCTACTTCAGGGTATGTTTATATATCTACTGAAACATGATCTACTATCTACTGAAACATGATCTACTATCTACTGAAACATGATCTACTATCTACTGAAACATTCATGAAAATAAGGACCATTAGTTGTGTTGAGGCATGCAGTGGTTTTACTTGTTATGCTGAGGCATGTTCTATAAATCTAAAAAAGTGAAAAACTAGATGGCAAAGGAAGGTTATGAGCAGCAGTTTATAACAGCTCTTATAGCAGTTCCTGTATAGAACTGCTAGAACAATAGAATGGTATACTGTGGTTTTATCCAGCACTGTTCTTGAGTGAGCGCAAAACATTGGGTTTGGTCATGGAAGCTCAGAGCATGTATTTGTAGGCTCAGATATGAATCTGTCAGAATAGCCGTAAACCATATCCATCTCTTATGAACCTGTGGGTTATGATCCTGTATGTGTTTCTGTCCCAGGAGGCGTAGAGACGGGCTCCATCACAGAGATGTTTGGGGAGTTCAGAACAGGAAAGACACAGTTGTGTCACACCCTTGCAGTGACCTGTCAGGTAGTGTGTTATTGGCAAGAATGTGAAATGTGAAGTCAGTCTCAATTTACTGTTCCACAGTCTGTGAATGTAGGAAAGAGGAATATTATGTTGTACACTGGCCACTCAGAAGCACTGATTTCTCTAAAGCATGGAAATGCTGTTGGGGTTCAGGGTGACGTTCAAAATAGAATTGCATGTTCCTAAAAAAAAAAAAGAAACCTATTCGGATAAGTGAGATATACAGTATGATCATTCAACCGGTATTAAAATAAAACTCAAGCTCACATTTTGAGTTCAATGTCATGGTAAAAGTCAAGCATGTATTTTGCGGGTTGACATTTATTAGTGTTATTGTTATTATTATTGTTATTATGACCGCCGCGCAGCGAAGCGGCGGTCATATAGGTTTAGTCAGATTTATTTATTTATTTATTTTTTTTTTTTCGCATTCCAAAATTTCCGTCAAGGATTCCCGGGACACTGAAAGACCGGGGTACACGAAACTTGGTGGGCATGTAACCCCACATGGATAGCATGGAACCATCGTTTTTCGTTTTGATCTGTAGCCCCCCCGCTGGACTGGACCCCCGAAAGGAGGGTAGGGCAGACACAGTTTTCTGTGAATATCTCGAGAACCGTAGGGTTTAGGAGGACCTTTTTTTTTTATCTCAAGGGGCCATGTCAACCCATTCCATAACCACTCATTTCATGTATAGCGCCACCTAGTTAAACACAAAAAAGTAAAAATGAGGTGTTGTAATCGCAGGTATCTGTGACCTAACATAGTCAAAACTGCACGAAATTGGAAGTGTAGGATCATTATGACACCCTCTGTATGCACGCCAAGTTTCGTGGAATTCCATTCATGGGGGGCCACACAATAAATTAATTTATGTTACTATACACCAACTGGCCTGTAGGTGGCCGGAGAAAGTTTTCTGTGAATATCTCGAGAACCGTAGGGCCTAGGAGGTCCACCTTTTTTATGTATGTTGGTCTTAAGGGGGCATGTCAACCCATCCCATTACCACTTATTTCATGTATAGTGCCACCTAGTTAAAAATTAAAAAGCAAAAAATTAGGTGTTTTCATCACAATATCTCTGGCTGACAAAGTCAAAACTGCACGAAATTAAAAGTGTAGGATCATTATGACACCCTCCGAATGCATGCCAAGTTTTGTGTACTTTCGTTCATGGGGGGCCTTACAATAAAATGATGTATGTGTACATTTAGTGACGTACACCAACAAGGATTCCCGGGACACTGAAAGACCGGGGTACACAAAACTTGGTGGGCATGTAACCCCACATGGATAGCATGGAACCGTCGTTTTTCGTTTTGATCTGTAGCCCCCCCGCTGGACTGGACCCCCCGAAAGGAGGGTAGGGCAGACACAGTTCTCTGTGAATATCTTGAGAACTGTAGGGACTAGGATGACCATTTTTTTCCCGTATGTTTGCCTCCAGGGGTCATGTTAACCAATTTCATGTGCACACATATGCACAAACAGATACACACACACACATACATTCACAGTAATCATACGTATGACACATACTCACACAGTAGACATATGTACGCTTGCATGCACAGGCACATACGCAGGCACACACACATAACATAAACATGTACATGCACACATGCACACAATTCAAGAATTTCTCAGAATTATGAACAGGCAAGATGGAGGTGGGGTTGTATAAAATGAAATTTACATGTGAAATCTATGAACTAATCATGTTTTGGTACTTGTTGTCTAGCAGATATCAGTGAGAATTTAGTGTGGATAATGCAATTTAGTGAGACGGTTAGAATCATATAGGCCTTTCAGCGTGATTTATTTTTGTGGAAAAAATGTGCTGGACTGGGCGGCGGTCATATTTTGTACCGCTCTGCGGTACATCTAGTTATTGTTATAATTATTATTATTATTGTTGTTGTTTTGTGACCTGTTCTGTTTGTCCTTCCTCTCAGTTGCCCATTGACCAGGGTGGTGGAGAGGGCAAAGCCATGTACATAGACACAGAGGGGACCTTCAGACCAGAGAGACTTCTGGCTGTGGCTGAGAGGTCTGCTCTTCTGCTTTAAACACACAAGCTTCATTTAATATGTACCTGCTGCTGACATTATGCTTCAAAATTCTGTCAGCATCTGAAAGTAGATAATGCCGGATGTCGCTTTACACTGGGGTGTTTAATAGGTGTATTTATTTCCAGGTATGGGTTGGTCGGGAGTGATGTCCTGGACAATGTTGCTTATGCCAGAGCCTTTAACACTGACCACCAGACTCAGCTGCTATATCAGGCATCTGCCATGATGGCTGAATCCAGGTAGGTTCTCCCATTCAGTCTGACTCCATCAATGGTGTGTGGTTACCCTGTCCCACCCTAAACCCATCACCATCACTATCCTCCACTAGGACTGTGAACTTGTCCCACCCTAAACCCATCACCATCACTATCCTCCACTAGGACTGTGAACTTGGCCCACCCTAAATGCATCATCACTATCCTCCACTAGGACTGTTAACTTCCAGGAACTACCAGGCCTAAGTTTCTAGATACCAATGCCGAAACGAAGCTGTGGCACAAACTTTCTGTAGTAGGATAGATCTAGATGTCAGAACATGAACCTTTTGAGTTATTTTATTAAAATTGTATTAAGATTCCAATCTTAACGTATTGGTTCTAATTAAATGGACTTGTAACATTTATGTTTATTTCAATGGGTCCCTTCTAGTATCGGTGCATTGTACAACTCTAGTTTTTATCATGTGGAAACTGTTTTTAAAATTCATAACTTTGAGGTTGAAATGAGAAGTTATCCCGTCTCTCCGTATCAGATATGCCCTGCTGATTGTGGACAGTGCCACGGCGCTCTACAGGACCGACTACTCCGGCAGAGGAGAGCTGGCCGCCCGCCAGGGCCATTTGGCCAGGTTCTTACGCATGCTGCTGCGCTTGGCTGATGAGGTGGGTCCTCAAGCATCTGGGCTTTTCACCGCTTTTCAAATTTTTTAAATATTTGTTGGGGCTTTTTATGCCTTTAATTCGATAGGACGGTGGAGAATGACAGGAATTGAGTGGGAGAGAGAGTCGGGGTGGGATCCGGAAAGGACCACGGGGCGGGAATTGAACCCGGGTCACTGGCGTACGGTGCAGGTGCGCCACGGCTGAGGCCTACTGTACTGTAGGAACCTTCTCATCTCATCTGTTTTAGTTCCTCAAAGGTCAAAAAAAAGCTCAAAAGGTTTTTTTTTTTTTTTTTGGTTTTGGAAAGTGGCCCACAGCTAGCTCAGAGTGACCTCAACTTCTATAACTCTGTGTGTGTGTGTTTTCTCTCTAATGGCAGTTTGGAGTGGCGGTTGTCATCACCAACCAAGTGGTGGCTCAGGTGGATGGAGCGGCCATGTTCTCTGCCGACCCCAAAAAGCCCATTGGTGGCAATATCATAGCACACGCTTCCACGACAAGGTACAGTATAGAGAAAGCCTCCGCTGCCCTTATTTAAATGACAAGCATAGTGCAGTTAGGAAATGAGCAAAACATTAACTATTAAATAACAATTAAGTAACTTGTTGATTAAATAACTTGGAAAAATTAATTTCTAATACCATCAGCAAAATGCACGAATACGAGTGGGTTGGCAGTGTGTTCCCATACACCTCATGATTGCTTTGTTTCACGTGTTGCAGCTACAGCGCTACACTCTGGGGACATGTTTGTGAACCCCCACGTTCATGCCCCCAGAGTGTAGCGCTGTAGCTGCCTGGCTGCTTTAGCTGTTGCCTGCAGCAACTTGAGATAAGTAAAACCGATTTTTTTTTAGGGTTTTTTTTTCCGTACCGACAGTACTCTGTGACCTTGAGAAACAGAGATCGGATATGTGGAAAAATCATAGGATTTCCTTTAACACAGTGCCTGACTTTGCACTTTGCTTATTATTTAATTTAGGGACCCTCTGTGTTGTTACTCAACTGACGGCTGCAATTTGTGCCTTTTTTCCCCTAAACTGTTATCTTGTCCTCTCTTCCTTTCTTGCTCTCTTTGCTTCTGTTCCTGCCGGTCATCACTCGCTCCAAATAGGTTGTATTTGAGAAAAGGCAGGGGAGAAACAAGGATATGTAAGATATACGACTCCCCCTGTTTACCGGAAGCGGAGGCCATGTTTGCCATTAACGCTGATGGCGTGGGAGATGCCAAAGACTGAAGAGAGCACGGTGCTTCCACTCAGAGAAGCGCCCACAGAACCGCTTGGACCCGCACAGCTTCAGCGTAACTTCAATGTTTGATACCTTGGCAGAAACTCAACCTAAAGATTAGTTGAGAACTTGTCTGGTAATATGAAGCTTATGGGGACTATACACAATATAAACTCAATTCTGAACTTAAACGTATTGAGAAGTGCATTTTTTTAAATGGCTTTCATCCCGTAGTTGCAGAAGGACTGCTTGGGAGATGAAGGGTTTGGCGTGTCCTTGAACGAGGTGCATGCTTCATAAACTCAGCCATTGATCCCCCCCCCCCAGGTTGGGAATGATCATTTTGTCATATTGGAAGTGTCGTTTACAGTAGGAGATGCAGTATAGTTTTCCTTTGTGGGGTTTCTTTGTTTTTGTTTGTCATTGTCCTGCTGCCTTTATTTGTCTTTATTTCTGTGTTAACCATCTACACGTTGTGTACATATTATATATTAAAATCATTTTATGATCAGGTTTCATGGCTGATTCAATCTGTCATTCCAAAGTTGCTGCACCTGGCGTAGTCTGTAGACAAGTTATTAGGTGGCCTCATCACTACATAGGCCACTATAAATGTGTAGATGGGAATATGAGAGCAATGGTAAATACAATAGAAAATGGGTACCTATTAATTACTATTGATCCATTAGATTAGATTCAACTTTTGTCATTGTGCAGAGTACAAGTACAAAGCCAACAAAATGCAGTTTGTGTCTAACCAGAAGTGCAAAAAAGCAGAAAAGTGTAATGTGATATACAAAGTATAGACAGGTGATGCATAGGCAGGACAATAAATGTAGTGCAGTGTAGACAGTAGGATTACAGAAGATGGTTTAGAGCAGTGTTTCTCAAAGTGTGGTCCGCAAGCTATCCCTAGTGGTCCGCGAGCAGACGTTGGAAAAAATAATATAGATGAGTTGTTTGCAATATTGAACCAACTTGTATGTAAATCCAAAGTTCTGCAATACTGCCTATGTAAGCTATGAAAATTTAAATCATATGAATCCTCTGACACAATAAGCAAGGTGCAAAGACAATAAGCAAGGTGGTTCAGTGAGTAGGCCTATTGTGTCTATTAGCTAGGTGGTCCGTGAGGTTTCTTGGTCTGTAAGTTTGAGAAACACTGGTTTAGAGTAATATAAATTAGATATAAATATGTGCAGTGTATTAGCAGTTACTATATACTGTAATAGCAGAATAAATATGGCTATGTGATGAAAAATGTATGAACAACATGTACAGATATGTGCAATGTAGTAGCAGTAACAATATAACAGTAAGAGCATTGCAGTTTCTATTTGCTATTAATATGGTTTGTCGTGTTTCAGTTCATTTGGTGCTGAACCGAGAAAGCCAAAAGCAAAACAAAAGAAAAAAGATTTACAGATTCAAATAAAATCAACTTTTAATAAATACACGTCAGTCAACGAGTGATTATTTAAACTAAAAGTATACAGTGCAGTGGTCTAACACAGAGTAAACAGCTTTGCATGGAATGTTCATGTGAGTCCTTGAAACAGGCATGTAGCATAGTACTGACTTTAAATATAATTTTTAATCTTTGTAAAAAAATAAAATAAATAAAATGACATATGCCAAAGGCGAGGACAAACATACTTAAGCCTCTTCTGCTGTAAAAAAAATATTTCTGGACTTGTTGTTTGATCTCAGTATAACGTCTGAAGTCCCATAACATAAAGCATAAAGACATGCACTGATTCCGAAACTAAGTGGAGAGCTATTTTCACACACAAATATAGAATCATAAGAATGAAATCATGCACTGCTTAATCAGGGTAGATTACAAAAAAAAAAGTTCACATAATTTGCTGTTTGGGATGTCAAATGAGCATGAAATTCTAAACAAAGTTAATTTCTATTTAATAGCCTTCACAACACCAACACATTGAGAATTAAATACTGCCTTAACATTTTGAGGGTGCTTAGTCCAGATTGATATGCATTCACTTGCAACGTTAAAGCACACTGAATGACACCATGAACATTTGGAGGGTGCTTAGTCCAGATTGATATGCATTCACTTGCAACGTTAAAGCACACTGAATGACACCATGAACTTGATTATGATCACTTGTTTTCATATTCTTATGTACCAATTAAGCACTTTAAAAACGAATTTATTAAAACAGATTTAGACTTAATTGAAATAAAAACCGTATATAAAATTCTTGGGGAGGGAGGGGGAGGGGTGAAAACTAATAAGACGGCATTTTACACTTATGTCTTACTTCATCCCTAGCAAAGAGTGCTTGGAGACTACAACTAAATGCACCTCAAAACGACCAAATTACTGGATCAGTTTATCAGTGCAGAATCAACATGACTCGATCCTGAAATGTTTGCACTTTCAACCACATTGGACACAACACCACACATGGTCATCTATGTAATGGAATAGGGACTGCTAGGGCAGTCTTTAGTGCTTCGTTTGTATAGCCATATTTGTGCAGGTGTTGAAGGAAGACATGACAGTCTAGAAATCCCCATTCGATGGAGACAGATCTGATGGTGTGTCAATCAAAGCCTTCAGTTCCTCCTCAAGAGTAGAGTTGCCAGTCTCCTGTGTGAATCATAGAATCTTGAATTTAAACCCTTTCTATTAACTCTAGTCAAGTTAGAATGCAATTTCTGCAGTTTTGAAAACGACAAGGAGAATACAGCAATTTGTGTTCCTCACTACAGACAGAATAACATTTCTGTTTAGATAGCAAGGGTCAGAATGGTCAGAGAAACGGCTCACCTCACTGGTCACACTAGGCATCTGGATGGCCAGTCGGGCCCAATTGCTGGCCTCTGAAGTGTTCCCAAGCTCCTTGTGACACTAAGAAAAACAGGGAATTCCAAGGCATCTCAATTCTCAAAGGTTAAAAAGCCTTTATTTTATTGGCTTGGTTACATTTAAACCTTTTTTTTTTTAAAACTCTGACGAGTCAAACTCCTTGTGACACTACTCAAACCACAGTGAACAGATTTAGAGAGAAGATTTAAGTACGGTTTTATTATTCACTTTATTTACATATTATTTAGTTTAGTTACAAACATAGTTTTACATTAAAGTTACACGTTGAGGCATGTATTTCAATTTGGCCAGTAGATGGCACTAACTGAGAGGACAGTGATCAGTTCCAACCCCCCAAAGTAAATCTGCCTTTCACCAAGAAGAAAACCAGTTTAAAGCGGGGAGGTAGAAGCAGGATGAGAGAAAGTGGCTTTTCTCAGAGGAATTCACTACCGTTATTGTAGTCTAAAATGTCTCTCTAAAGGAGAGCCTGTTTGTCCAGTTTTTTCAACCTGCCAAAGAACAAGCTGCAAGGCAATGGTTTAGGTAACTTGAAACCCAAACCACAACGTTATCCAACAGCATGTGCTGGATGGGAGGACGAGTTGATGTGCCACATCACTTTTATAAGGTGCTTAAATTAATCAGGTTTTGGAAAGCTTCACAGGGCCTGTTAGGATATTCTGAATTCAATGGAATGCAAAACCACAATGAACACGGTGAATCTGTGCTCGCAGGCAGGTTCGCCACAGAAAACATAAACGTGCCTCAAGACTAGGCTTGTCCATGACGTACTGTATGATAATGGTTATCAGATTTGAAAACCTCTAGCAGAACTGATGATCCCTCATATAAATGCTGGCATTACCTTGGCAATGTAAACCCTCACAGTCTTGGAGAAGCCAGGGCTAAGCTCTTCTGCCTGCAAAGACAAAACATAGACAAGACTGCTCAATCTTACCCAACACATTTGTCTTCGTCAGATAAGACTTTCCGGTTTATCACTAAAGCCATTACACTCCTGCCTGAAAGTTGTATTCCCATCTTGAAAAACAATAATATGTGTTTTGATATAAACAGGAGTGTGTGAGTGTTTCTCAGTGCTGGGGTGGTGGTGGTGGTGATGATGATGATGATGGTGGTGGTGATGATGATGATGATGATGATGATGATGATGGTGACTTACCTTGAGGAAGTGCTCCAGAGCCTCGTGGACGGTGGACGAAGGTGGGGACTCGTACAGCGCTGCAGCAGCCTTCTTCTCCAGCCAACCAAGCATAGACACCTGGAGGTGAAGCACACACCAGCCTCATGGCTTTAGTTGAAAAGAATTAAGGCTCATTCACACTAAGAACGATAACTATAAACAAATATCATTCTTGTGAATATGAATGACGACGTACACACATAAACTATAACAATAACGACATGAAGAACAATATCGTTGGGGATCACTTTCAGAGGGATAAAAAGCTAATAGCCAATCAGAACCCATCGAATGTTAACCGTCACATTCATTAGAGACCTTGTTTTATCGTTGGTCAGTGTGGATGCTTTTATCATTATGGTTATAGTTATCGTTCTTGGTGTGAATGACCCTTTATTGGTCTTTTTTTATCATGTATCAATCCAGTCAAGGAACAACATCATTATTATAGCATCTCCACCTGCTACCTGTTCCTACTAAAACTATTGAACCACACCCATGCTTCATGGCTTTAGATCAAAGAATTATTGCCTCTTTTCATCATGTATCAATCCAGTCAAGGAACAAGATCATTAGTAAAGCGTCTCCACCTGCTACCTGTTCCTACGGAGACTATTGTGTATCAGTGTTGTGTTAATCCCCTGTGGTTAGTGCTCATTTGGGAATGATCTAAGGTTCCCTTGAGCCCTGGCGCGTTTCCAGGCCTACCTCGTAGCACCAGCGGCCCAGCAAATAGAAACAGAGTGGGTCATCGTCCCTCAGTGCGATGGCTCTATCTAGATGCTCCTGCAACAGTCAGAGTGAGTTCATTATAGCCATTATACGAGACTGTTATGAAATAAAATGTTTTCAGATGAACTCAGGGGGATAGATATGTTATGACATTGAAAAACAGAATCAACTTTTATTCTTTTTTCTTAATTCATTAACAAAAATGCTGTAGGAATGATGCTTAGGATGGTTGCTCATACACTGTCTGTCCGCCAGCGTTTCGTGGTGTTTTGGGGGCATAAAACACCATCGAGCGTCCGCCGGCTTACCTTGAGGATGTGACTGCTTTTGAGTTTGCCGTGCATGCTCTCATACTGTGAGTTGAGGCCGGTGAGGACGGCAAACCTACAGAAAGGATGAACACACGTGATCAGAAGAGGGACAAAACACACACACACAGGACCGGAGTTCACAGGATTCTCAACTCTGGCTCACTCACCATTTATGGCATTCGGCATTCAGGCCATTTCTGTTCAGCGCCGCCTCAGCCTCGTCGCGGCCTGAAGGGAGAGGATCAGAGTTTGAGTGAGAGAGTGCCAAAGAGGTTGCCCCTCTTGTAAACAGAGGCACATGTTTACCTAGTGACCGATGACCACATATGACTCACATATTGAGGGTTTCCCCTCATTTCATTAAACAAAGCCACTGTATTTCAAGCTTGTGGGGTTTTCTTTCTTGACACAGTTGATATCATAACTGCTATGGAAATTCTGACCGTTCTTCTAATTTTTGATAACATTTCCAGGTGAGGACAGAACATTTGTTTAGCAAATGTGCTCTGCTAAGTCAACTGGAGAGGCATGACTCTGGTAGCGCTAATGTCCTGTGTTAATGTCACGTCCCACTAACACAACAGCATCTGTGCCATGACTGTGCTGGTACTTTAGAGTCTGATACAACAAACACTTTAAGGAGAAATCCGGCTATTTTTCACTTACAGTAGATCTCTGTTTCTCGGGGTCACCCCCGCCCCCCAGCTCGAGTTGCTAGTTCCAGCAGCGAACGCAGCCAGCCAGCTGCAGCGCAACACTCTGGGTGCATGTCCGTGATCACCCATGTTTTTTTTCCTTCTCACCTTGCTCAGCGTAAGACTTCTTCTCCTCCTTGTCCTCAGTGATCTCATACATGTCATTGTAGGCGCGTGCCAGTCGCCACAAGAACTCCGTGCTGTCAGAATACTGAAATCACAAACCAGCACAATGACATGGAGTAAAAGCTAAGTGGCTACTGCAGAGACAGTTACATAATTACATTATATGTGCAGAGGAAGAAGGCTAGACTGCACTACACACTGTCAAGTCAATTTGATACACATTTTACATATCCTGTTCACTCTATATGTAAGGTGCAATATGGTATTATAATCCCAACACACTTTTTGTCAGATGACTTTGATATTTGTACACAGTCCTGATTCTGTAAATGGGAACACAAAGTGTCATTTTTTCAGCAAATCAACATGAAGGGAGGGATGCCATTTAATTGGGTGTTGAGCGCAATTAACAACAACCGTTTGCCAGAATCACAGAGTACCGTGACCTTTAATACCGGCATCAAATGACTGTTGTTGCTGCTGCTGCTTTATGTAAAGCACATTGAATGACTTCTGTGCATGAAATGCACTAACAGTTATATAAATGAACTTGACTTGACTTGCTGCTAGATTCTGACAGAGATGCTCACCAGAAGCTTGTTGGTGTGGAGCAGGTTGAAGCCGTCCTTCTTGGCTCCGCTGTCTCCCTCATGCAGCAGATCGCTCTGGGACAGAAGCAGCGCCAGCTCGCCGCTGGGCACGTCCGTCACCATGGTCACCATGGTTGCCATGGTGGGCCACTCTCGGTCCGC
Source organism: Alosa pseudoharengus (assembly GCF_046254945.1). Taxonomy (NCBI): domain Eukaryota; kingdom Metazoa; phylum Chordata; class Actinopteri; order Clupeiformes; family Clupeidae; genus Alosa; species Alosa pseudoharengus. The sequence goes on along the minus strand of NW_027468859.1, from coordinate 27,094,022 downwards.
GTCTTCCTCGTCCTCTTCCTCGGCCTGGGAGTCCTCCTGGCGAAGGGTGAGCACGGTGGCAACGCTGCGATCCTCGTCATCCTCTTCGTCGGACTCTTTGTCCTCCCTGTCGCCCTCCTTGTCCGTCTCGCGGTCTGTTTCACGGTCTGTGTAGTCTGATTCTGCATAGGCAGTGGAATACCTGGAATAAACAAAGACAGGAATCAAGAATGTTCACCCATATCACTTCCCATGTGTGTCAAAAGTGATTCCTTCAACTGTTTCAAGATCTTGCCTCGTGAGGTATTTCTACAGATGCCTTTAAGAACTGTTCCACTTTTGACTACTCACTTCATGCAAAACATTTGCTTCAAGCTATTTAATAAATGTGGAACAAGCTTGAACATGTATCTTCATAATAATCATCCCATAAACTTTGACAATGGACATATCATTACAACAGACAGACTGAGGAAGTAATTTGTCCCCAGGACCATTGAACTGTTCAATGCTTCACTTAAGGGAAGAGGAGAGATAGACTTTTCCGCATAGTCTGTCTGCCTCTCCACCCTCTCCATGTTTGTGTACTGTCTGCCCACTAGTGACTTTTTACCACTGTCTTACTGCTTCACTGTTTGTGTGCTATATTAGCACATATGCATAACCCCTCCCTCCATCCCACAGCCGGATTGTGGTCACACTTATACCTTTACTTAATATAGTTATATATATCGTTTTTTTTATATTACCTTGTTTACTCTCTTATATGTCCATATTTATTTTATGCTGGTCTCTAGACTTATTCTTGTCTTTATTCATTATCACCATGGTGGTTATGTAGAGATGATTTTACCCAGTTAATGCCCCCTCCCCCTTACCCAGTCCCCCCCCCTCCCTCCATACAGGCTGAGTTACTGCCCCTTCCTTACCCAGCCTTGTTCTCTCCTACTTGACCCAGTTACTGCCTCTTTCTTACCCGGCCTCGCTCTCCGTTCCTCCGTATGTGCTGGCTGGGCCAGCGCTGGCACTGAAGTAGATGGAGCTGGAGCTCATGGAGTCGGTCCGCTCGCGCGGGACGAGGTGGCGTCTGCGTCGGGCCCGCTGGCTCTCCTCCAAACCCTTCCTGATGGGGCCCAGAGGTCAGACGGTCAGACCACAAGGACAACTAACACACACTACAACAACTAACACACACTACAACAACATACCAGCATTTCACGCAGCTAATAAGGCTCAACAGTCAGCCGTTAATAGGCAGGTGAACAAGCCACTTGAGTCTCAGTGAGTCACGCCAGAGACTTTCTAATGTAGAGACACAGCACTCAAAAAATACTCCATAGAAATGCATGGGGCTAGTTTGTCACGCCAATATGGCCGTTGTCTACACATATCCCACCCCTTCCTCGGCAAAACGTCGACATGTGAATACATTGAGCCAATCATGTGGTGTGATGTGAATACATTGAGCCAATCATATGGTGTGTTGTGAAGACATCGTGCCAATCATGTGTTGTGATCTCGCCGCTGGAGCAAGATTGGAATCGTGAAGCCTTGCGCACGCGCAGTTCGACCCAAAGACTGTGCCCGATGAGTGCCCATAAAACGTTGGTATATGGCCGTCGAGTGGAGGGACTTGCCTAAAAGGACTTTGGTCACACTCACTTCACATCCTCGATGATTTTCTGGGCGATGTCCTGCAGGCCGCTCCGTAGCTCGGACACCTCGCTCCTGAGGCCCGTCACGCACATGAGCACGTCGTCCAGGCGGTTCTTCAACTCCACCTGCTGCTCCGGGGAGAGACCCTGCAGGCCCTGGAGGGCCGAGCCCAGCGCTGCCACCTCTGATGGCATATCTAACACAACACATGCAAAACAATGTGGTCACGTCACATGTAGGATAAGTCCATTCGTTGTTATTCCTGCTGAATGTCCATTCAGCATCCTCATCATCTGAGTATTAAACAGGTAATTTTATAGGTGTACATAGTACATGCTGTACCGTCCCATGGGAGAGTCCAACGAGACTAGTCATTTGTGGGAAATATAAACAGTATGGCATAAACTTAGAGATTGATCAAACTTGCTTGTGATTTAAGTAAAGTGTACCTGACCCGCTTCTTACCTTGCAAGTCAAGAGCAGGCGCGTGTAATCTGTCCACATCATCTGTGCATGCTATTATGGTAGAGGGGCTCGCCTGAGACACCTCTGGATCCTCGTTTCTTTTTCTGGAAACTTCCTTGTAAATAAGAAATCCGACTAGACCAGCGCCAGCGGTAGCTCCGATACCGAGACCAATTAACCCATTTTTCCCGAATGTGTTCATGATGCCACTTGCTAACATTACCGCTTCTTCTTACAGTCTACCAGAAAGGACACTGCACAAGAGCACCCAGTCAAGACACTGTTGAACTATATCTTATCTGATATATAGTGACGGTATTCCACGTTTAATATTGATTTCATAATGGGGGGGTTTTCAAGCTAAGTTCTCGTTTACAGCCAGGTTAAGCACACTGCAACTCAGTGGTCATGCCTAAATGCTACAACTCCTACGTGAAAACATTCCTTTTCATGTCTGCGTTTACGCTCGTTCCAGGTTTACCAGCGTAGCCTACCAAGTCAACAACTCATGCAATGTGTCACTCCGAAATCCTAAAAGAAAGCGAAACTGACCGCTTCTTGGCTAATCGGCTAGCTAATACCAACGTTGGGACTATACCAAACGATTTTTGTTTCGTTTAATATACGGTCTAACAAAGTAGAAAAAACAAGCAAAACTACCTGGTGAGTGTATTTGCATAAAATGGCAAATACAAAGCAAAAACGTTAACAGTTCATCTGTATTAATCAGCTAACGAGATATCAGTAACGTAGATAGACATCACGCACGCACGCTTGCACTTGCACGCGACGACGACATGCCTAAGTGATGTTAGTCACTGGCAGATTAAATGTCATATCCTAATCGAATTAATTCTTGAGAGTATAGTTCAGACTTGCCTGGATCTCACATGGACGTTTTTACGGCGCAGTTTGTTTTTCACTATCTCCCTCCCTCATGTCGTCTCTCTGTGACAGCTAGCTACACATCTGCCAAGGAGGATGAGAACGAAAACATGAAATGTGTTACAATATAAAACTTCCGGTGGGAAACTTCAATGCGCCATCCATGTGGAGCATTCTACTACATTCTGCAACGATGTAAGAAAATAATACAATGTTGCACTGATATGTGCCATCTCACACACACAAAAAAGAATACATTGTAGCCTAATTCACCACACAGAACTTTAGTTAAAAATGTCTGAATAGTGTTCATTGAGTGTGCTTTGGGCTTCAGTCTCTTTAAATTGAGTGAGGATATTAAAGATGATATCTTTAAGACAAGAGGAAATGTGTTTTAGGTATGTGCAAAGATATTCTTACAGACTGTACAACCTTTTCTGCAGGTGGGCTTTAAAAGCTTAGACAAAAAGGTGTATCTAGCCAGGCCTAAAATAAAAGGCCTAAAACAAAACAAAAAGGTGTATCTATCCAGGACTACGCACGTTACATTCACCAGCCAGTTCCAAACGAACGAGGCCTCTCCACTTTGCTGTTTAAATAAAGTGGAATAAAAAGTTTAAATCTACACACAACGCAAAATCAATTAGTGAGCTGACAAGACACTAATATACATGGCATTTAGGCAACCTTTACTGCAAACTAAACTACTAAACTTATTAGATGTCTTAGAACCCTCTATTCTATTCCCTCCCCTTATCAATCGCTAACCTCCCCTAAATATTCCCTCCTGGACACCTCCCCCAATAAAAACACATCAGAACTCATTCTATGACACATTCTATAACACAGGAGGGAGAGGGAGACACAAACACTGTCTTTCTCTCTCTCTCTCTCTCTCTCGCTCGCACGCGCGCGCACGCGCACACACACACACACACACACACACACACACACACACACACACACACACACACACACACACACACACACACACACACACACACACGCGCACACACCGGGAAAATAGAAGACACAGGGGAAAGTCTGTGTTCCCCAAGTGGTAGGCCAGATCTCAGCTGAGCAGTCAAACTGAACAGTTTCTGAGGATGCCATACCTTCTGATCAGTTGGAGTTCTATATCTGATTAATTTCTTAAGCAATAAAATAGTAATGCCATGGTAATGTGGCGTGTAATGTAATGTGTGTGTGTGTGTGTGTGTGTGTGCGTGTGCATCATGTATGCTACTAACATTGTTAACAGTAATGGTGTTGGTGGTGTTAACTGTAATGGTGGCTGTGGTGGTTCTCCACAGGACACTGATCTTATCACGGTTGGGGATGATATGTCTGATCCTGGCATCATGGATTATCTAGGAGCTAAAAAAGAACAACTATGGGGCAATGGCTTGTTAGTGTAAGGCACAGTTAGAGGTCATCATTTACATATTAATCAAGTGTGTCCCTGCTGACAGGGTCTCATTATCAGAAAGACATAGTCGCAACCACAGATGAGAGATGACCACAAAGCCTTTCATCTGATTGTTGTCTTACAGTATAATGTAATAGGAAGGTCTAGCATTTAATTATTGTTTTTGCCACATTATAACCAGTATCCTGGAATGCTTTTTGTTGTAAAACAAACAAACCTTACTTACATAATTTTGAGGATGTGGTTAGATCTCCCTCTCTCTCTCTCTCTCTCTCTCTCTCTCTCTCTCTCTCTATTGGTACTGTACATACTTTTTCAACATTCCCTCGGAGGGATAAATCATCACTGTCTTGAAACATTCTTATTTTTGACTACATCCAGTACTCACGGCACCTTCTGTCCTGTATCTAACCTGTAATTTGTGAGTAGAACTTCACCTCATTGTTTGGTTAATGTTTAAGTAAATGAGTGATTCCTTATCGCTGTCTCTGCAGTGAGGAGTATTGGGTAATGCAGCCACCCAGGACTGTCCTGGACAAGCTGGAGAAGATTGGTTTCAGAGTGGTGAGCATGCATGGCGGGGCACGGGCAGAAACTCGTATGGTGTCTGCATAAGGAGCCCTCCATGTGAACCTCAGTGACATCCCATGATCTGAAGACTATACACAAAGACCATCATGATTGTGTTAGTCCATAAATCATTAGCACAGGCTTTGATCAAGTGAACTACTGTGTGTATTTCACATTTCACAGTTAACTGAATTGCATGGAAGTAGGCTACTACATGATAAGCATGTTTGAAATGTATTAAATAGACCTTAAACTCATGAGGTTGTGTTTGTATAGTATTTTCAATGTCAAGAAAATGTGGCTGTGAATGTGTACATGTGCTTAGTCAGGGACTTGGCTGGCTGTACTTAATCCATGTTTAGATTAAGCTTAAAAGCTTTTAAACTAGTCTTAAACTACATATGGGAAACTGGCTCATACTGTCACAATCTGGTATTCATGCCATGCAGAGACAAATAGAACTTTCAAATAATCAGTATCTTTCCTGTCTCCAGTGTTTGGGTGAGAGGTTTGACTCATGAAGGTGCCTTCAGTACCTCTCACACTGTGGTATACAGTTCAAGTCATGCGTGTGAGAGCTCATATTCCAGAAACATGTGTCACTTCCTCCTCCTATACTGTGGGAAAACTGGATTTCGTGGGGAGAAAAGAGGAGTGTTGGAACCACATTCCTCAGAAGGTGCTCTGATGGAATGTCAGTGAGAGATCGAGAGCATGGATTGCCACATACAAACCACATACATATCACACCCCTCGTCAAACTATTTCAAGTAAAGATGAGCAATGCTTCACCTATTAAATTACTTGTTACAGTTATGGGAACTCTGTAAGGTTTCTCATTTGCATAAAATTCCCACTTGTTCATGGTGTTACTGGTTTCAGCTGGGATCAAATTAATTTATGATAAACACATTAGTATTGTGATGAACAGAGAAAAAAGAAACAACGTTTCAGCCTGTGGCCTTTCTTAAGTCTTACCAAAGGCCACAGGCCGAAATGTTGTTTCTTTTGTAATAAACTACTGGCATATGAGCTGCTAGAGTGTGCAATCTCCCTCTGTTCATCACATTATGTATCCAGTGACCAGCACCTCAAGAATGTCAACTATCGGTGTGTGTTTGCTTTCCCCATTCAAAACACATTAGTATTGACAATTAGCCTGACGAGCCAGTCCCACATTAAAATGTAGGGTTTGGGCACTCACCGTTTGCAGTGCTCAGTCCGAGGGGAGGGATAATCAGTTGTCTTTCAAATTCCCTCTGCACGCAATAGGACAGCGGCAGCGCTATGAGTCCCATGCGTTTCCCACCAGCGGAGCTTGTTGGCTAGTTCAAACGTTTGCCAACTTAATAAAAGCTTAACTCGTGTCACACTGTTTGCCAACAGCAACATCCATCTTATTATGACCGCCGCTAGCGAAGCTAGCGAAGCGGTCATATAGGGATTGTCAAAGTTTTTTTTTTTTTTTCCCGTCATCTACTTCCTGAAATTTTGGTCAACGATACCCGGGGTACCGAAACACCGGGTCACATGAAATTTGGTGGGTATGTAGCCCCACTAGACTTTTACGGAAAAATTTCGTTTGGTCCCCGGGGGCCACTCCCCCTCTGCGCTGGGCCCCCCGAAACCCCAAAAATGCAGTTTTTCCTAAATAACTACCTGAACCGTGGCACCGAGGATGAAGACATTTTTATGGTATGTTGGTCTCAAGGGCCCACATCAACCTAGCCCATAATCACTCATTTGTGATTTGCACCCCCCCGGTAAAAAATGAAAATGCAATATCATTCTGCTTTAATCGCCCCTCTCTTCAGTAAAGACGTTCAGAACTGCACCAAATTTTATGTGTATGATTAACCTGACATTCTCTGGGGGTATGCCAAGTTTCGTAGAATTTCATCCATGGGGGGGTCTAAAAAATTAAGTTATGTGTACATTTAGTGACTGTAAACTCATTGGCCTGTAGATTGTGGTGCACACATATACACATGCACACACACACACAGGCACCCACATACTATCGGTATTAGAACGGCCGATACATAATTACAAATTCAGTAGGATTAAAAGAAAGCCAAAATAAATATTCATCATCATCATCATGGCTGCATTTCCAGTATTGGCGATAAGTAGTCGTTTGTCCACTAGATGGCGCATCGTTGCAGTGAGACGTAATTTTGTTGGAAGTTAATCTAAAGTGGGTTGGAAAGACACTACGCTTCCTACAAGGACAAGACTGTAGGCTACAGTAGTTTACCGCAGAGAACGCCTAAGGGTAGGATGATTTCTGCATGACATGTAATTCCCATTTCCTCTTGAAGCCGAAATAAATCTGAGAATGTTTATCGGACATGCTTGTTTTTTACTGCAGGCTTCGTTAATCCTATCCATAGCAGAACGTAGGTAAAATAATGTTACCATTAGCATGGTTGAGTGATGGAGGCCAATTTGATTATTGATGTATTTGTAGAAAACCATAAATGCGTTTATAGGCTACCAAGCAAATCGATAACAGCACTAATTGTATCTTTCGACTGTCATCTCATTTGCTTATGACCATAACCTAGGCTACTAACAGGAGCTAAGTGAGTTAGCCACAACACGTTCGCTACGTGATGGTTTTTTAATGGAAAATATATAGGCTACCTGAAAGATAACCTGTCTATGATGCATCCTAAACACCAGGCTGGGACATTTCTGCTCAAGGTCTCAAAAAGCATCTGAGTCAACGTTCATTCCCAAACACCCATATAGGCTAATCCTCTATTTTCAAAGGTGATTCAAGTAAGGAAGAGCATGGCTCAAAGTAAAGTAACTGAAACTACATAAATTCGTCAAAGTGAATAATTTGTGTCAACTCGCCGCAATGTAGATTTATTAACGCACCTGTGATGATCTACATCTCCATTTAAACCAGATGTTTTAGAGCGCACGTTGAGATGTATTCAGGGCAGGGCTGTACCTACACATATTTGTTGCACGTGCTACAAAAATCATTCTTTGCGATGGATGATTTAGTACCAACGTTACACCGGTCAGATACAGTTTTGCCTATGGCTATTCCGTGAGACTGAGGCGCTTTTTGTTTGCTCGAAGTGCGTGTTTGGGGTGTGAGAGGGGAGTCGATGTGCTTTGATTCCAGCTTGGTAGTTGTAGTCTATGCGATTAAAAAACACGTGTGTGTGAAGTATCCAAACAATGATAACGCTTTCATTATGGCTGCTTTAGCCACAGACCTTGAGCTACTGTACAGTGGGTTGGGTTCCATTTGTGCCAAGTGTCCACTTCATTCGCCCTTTCCGTGATTCACACAGCTACGTGAAATGTATTACTACTGATATGCAAAACTATTAACTTTTCGCCAAGAGGTGGCAGCTTGAGGTGTAAGGTGTAAGCCATTGGTTCCAAAGGAGATTTTATTTGGGTCGCCAGCATAGCCTAGTGACAATTTGTGTTGTGTAATAGGCCTATATAGGGCCTTATATAGCTTATAGTTTGTTAACAGTCACGGTTTTGTCATAACTCCCTCTATGCATTTTTGCATTTAGAATAGCTCTAAAACCGGGGGGCGAACACGTCGCAGGGGGGGGGGGGGGGGGGGCGCCAGTGCGTGGATATCTCAATCGCAAAGTTAAACAATATTTCTATCGGGCGCCTACCATGGACTAGGCTGGGTGAAAATCAAAAGATTGCGTCAAAAGATTGAGCTTAACCATGGACCTCATAGTTGCAAAATGCAAGGGAACATGAATCAGCATATTATTTGCACAAACAATAACGGACAGTAGCTATTCAACTTTGCCCGTTAAAATGTGTATGAGCAATCTCGCAACGCATTTCATGAAGGCCCTTTTGGACATGTCAGTTATTTGCACCACTGGGTAAAACGGCATTTTGTTTTAGACTACTGGTATTTAATTTGTGCATTGACAATAAAGCTGAATATCATTTGAACTAGATGACTAAACTTATGCATATGTAGAAGAAGAAACATTCACAAAAATCCATGACATGACCTCTCTTCTTGATAGCTGTTGAAAACTGCATGGAACTGACAGGGATTGTTTTGTTTAATAATAAATAAATAAATACATTATGCTGCTACCTTCTGCTTTTCCCAAATGCAATGTAGCCTACAGGTGTACCTTTCATCAGTCCAGTTGCAATGGATGGACTGTGATGAACTGCCCTACTTGTGATTGTTTAGAGATTTTAAAGGTTTTAAAACAATGCTACAATTTTTTTGGCCCAGAAACAAATCTATTCACCTTTGTAGCGCCAGTAGGCTACTTTGTGTGCAGAATGTGTGCAAACACACATTCCAAACAAGCATACACAAAAGTTTCAAGAGTGGGGGATGGAGTAGAAGATGGAGACAAATTCATTAATATGATTTATTTTCGCGGAATGGATGTGCAGGACTGAGCGGCGGTCATATTTTGTACCGCTATGCGGTACATCTAGTTTCTGAAATGATTTCTTGATTTATAACATGAGATATGTCTCCATGTAGGGTAGTGTCAAATAGTGAAATGATAGCAGGTAGATCATGTAGGCCTACATGTCACATGAGCCACACATAGGCGCTGCTTCTTCCGTCCCTCCCAAACTGCATTAAAATGGTGTGTTTAGCAATCAGAATCTCAATTTTTTTTCGGGGGAGAAACTCCCGGACACCAATATAGTCTGCACCCCTCTCAGAAAATACTTACAACATCCCTGTAGGGAGTTATTTATCATTTGGCCAGATTGTTTTATTTTCCTATCCCACAACCCCCACACTTTTAAAAAGCTTGATACGCTTCTGTTCAAGCCAAACCGTTGCAACTCTGCCATCAATCATTATGTTAAGCCCACCTAACGACTCTATACATGATTTCATTGGCCTGATTGAGTTTCTATTTCTGGAGCTCACAAGCCAATAGAGAGTTGCTAGACTAGCCCTGGCTGCCGCTAGGGGCGCGTCTAGATTTCTAGGCTAATTGACAATATTATGATACCACAATAATGCCATTTCAAAGAGCTTTTGATGTGTGACTTGTTAACATTTTTATGTTATGTTTTGATTGTTCAAATCATGAAAGAGATCAAATAGTTAAAGTGATGTGGTGAGAACAGGTACATTTACACTGGGTAAGAAAGACTCAATGCCATTAGGAGTTCAGTCAGTATAGGGCCCTGTTTGTTATGTTACCTATGTAATGGTCTTATGTAATCAATCTACTAGTCAAATAAAGGCTGGAATGCAGGGAATTTCACAGTTTATACCATTAATCAGTTATAGGGTACATCAGCATTAACACAATAAATCATCCCTTCTCTTGAACAGGTGCATTACTGGATGTTTCACTTGCTGTAAGATGGTGGGGGGGCCCTCGAGTGCATTCACACGTTTTTTGTTGTTGCTATTCTGCACCTGTTAGTATCTGCTGCCTGAGGAGGATTCCCCTCTGTCTGTGAACTTATTAGGCATTCAGATTATATAACTTTTACTCATGGTAGATATACTCGCTTTGAATGTTGGCATGTGGGTTGAAACAAATAACATTTCACAGAGGATATGAGGGCAGCCGGCACACCTATATATACTGCAGGTGCAGCTATTTACAGCTAAGTGCAACTTCAGAGCAAGAACAAGAAAAGTGCAACACTACTTACTCAAAGGTTCAATTTATTGATGATGAGGGTCTGACCGACCGAAATATCAGCTCATCAATAAATTGGGTGATCCACGGAGAAAGCAATGTTGCACTTTTATTTTTCTTGCTCTTGAAATACATAGCAAAAACAACTCATTTTAAATAAAAAGGTAAACATTGCAGTTCATGTTTAGTTAAAATGAAGGTGCCAAAGTTTAGGTGAGTCCCAAGTTCCTTACTCAATGGGTAGAACTTCATAAGGTTTGATGTCATCATTTAAACCTGCAAAGGTATGTCTTCATGGATCAGGTCACATTCAGCCGAACATTGTGTTTCATGGAGGATCCTCTGCATAGTTGTCATTCAAAGGAAGTAATGTACCCAAGGAGACATTCCATATGTGATTATTATCGTCGCTATGCTATTGTAACCAAAGAGACATTCTATTCTAATTCTAAAGGCATTCTATTCTATTCCATTCCATATGTGATTATTATGGTCGCTATGTCATTTTAACAGAGACATTCTATTCTAATTCTAAAGGCATTCTATTCTATTCTATTTCATATGTGATTATTATTGTCAATATGTCATTGTCTCATGAATAAATAAGTTGTGTCCACTGGAGCCCTGCCAGATCTCGAGAAAGATCAACTGTCCCGTTTGGTTACTCAACAATTAGTCTGCCTCATGGTGACAAGGCCCTGGCCTTGACAGGATATGAATGATGTACACATTTACGTGACAAATTCTTTCTGTAGGGCTGCTCTTATGCATATTACCTAGCACAACATCTACAGCTGTGTGTGTGTGTGTGTGTGTGTGTGTGTGTGTGTGTGTGTCTGTCAGTTATGAGACCTGGCACTCATTTTCTAACAGAGAAAGCATACAACACTGCTTAAACTGTGATTCAATAGGTAACTTATTTTTCACAAGGTTTAAACTATCGCTTTGAATGCTGTCCTATTTCAAGAAACAATAAATGACTTTATTACTTTATGACTCCTGATAAAAGCAAAGGGGTACTTACGACTGTTTGAATTATACTGCGCTTATTGGATTATTTTGAATTTCATATGAACACAAAGGGCACTTCACTAGGGAAGTGATAAGGAAATATGTCTCTTCTCTATAAAGGCCAAATCTAGTTTAGATCAAAGTCCTTCTTAGATTAGACAAATCAGCAGTGATAACAGAGGAATTTATACCACTTTTGGCATTCATTCATGTCAAATAGATATTTGATGTGACATTATTAATGGGCAAATTGTTCTGCATGCATTCCCTTACAAAATCTTAAGGTTTTAAGATTTAGGTAGCACAACACATTCTATAAAGCAGGAAGTGTACACTAGTCTGGGCGCATCCTGTTTTTGACAGGTTCTGCTAACAGTTTTTAATCCTCAGAAATTAGCACAACATATTTGGTGTAAACGTCTGTCTTTCTTTTTTGAAGTTTGACAGTGGCATGTATCAACATAATGCCCTCAGATTAGTTGACTCAGAGCTTTGGTCATAAGACACTGCTACAATAAACAGAAGTGAGGAAGGACGGGACTGTTGTCAACCTGTGTGTAGTTTAGATTGCCCAGAGGATAGTCTATCTCCAAACATTCCCAGTACCCACACTTAAGGCATTCTTTAACATTTAACACACACAGAACAGCGCATGGTCTCTCTTTACAGTGTTGTGTGGAAAAAGCTCATTCTATTGGGAACATGAGATTTCCAGTCTTACAGGAAAGAACTAGCTAAGGGGCCAGGCGTCTGCAGGGTTTGATGTTTACCACCAACATGCTAACAAACATCAAATCAATGAATCAATTAAATGCTTTCTATAGCTGTGAAATTACACACCAACCAGTGTCAGACTACTGTGATTATGAAAACTACAGTCTGAACACATGGAGGTATGGTATTGTTTACTATGTGTGATTTGACCATTTGCTCAGCACCCTGCATGGCTTTTCTCTTTGAAAGGAATTTATAGGGGTAAGGTAACATTACCTCCACAGTAACAGGAAGCCTTGCTCCCAGCTTCTCCGCCTCTGGTCAGTGATGTGAATGGACCCATGCTCCGCCTCCCACTCCTCCCCGTTCAGCCACCCTCTAGTACTTACCCTTGCTGAAAGTCTCAGAAAACATACTCTACCTAAAACCAGGACCTTGGCAAGTCGCATTGCTGTCTGCACCCACTCTACTTTGGGACATAGTGTGCGATTAAAAAAACGAAACAAAACAAACAGTGGATTTAGGAGCAAGTGGCTAAGGGGAAACTGTGTGCTGATAAACGGACTGACGAAAGCTGATACCAGAAGTGGAGAAAGTCGACAGCCTTATCTCTTAAGGAGAAACCCACCTACTTCACACAAGGCGCTGAGGGTGACTTGTCTGATACTGAGCCTTCTGCGGGGACAGAGACATCGGGGAATCCAGAGAGGGACGAGTGAGATCCATACAAGCCCAGCAGATCAAACCCCCTCACACAGGCAGGGGACTTGCAGGTCCGGGAGGGACAGACTTTGGTCCTACATATCTACTAGACTCACAAGGTCCACTCAGGTAAGCCTTGAACTGTGCATACGGATAAGGAGAAAGTACATAGAGTGTAGGGATTACAGGGTAGGATACTGTAGGCCACAGGGGTGTAACACAACAAGGGATTACATTAATTGTATAACTCTGTGCCAGCAATGTGGCATGTGTTTCATTCAGATTCACCTTTGTCTTGCTGAGATAACATTTTCTTATCCCCCACACTCCCAGAGCAGTGTTTCAAAAACAGCCCTCCATGTGAGACACATTTTGTACCTATGGCTGGTTATCTCATCTGAGGGAGAATCCACAAAACATTTTCCCACATAGCCGAAGTTTGTCACACCATTCCCTTACGTGAAACGAAAGGAATGTTGCTGCTTCAAGGTAATGGCATGTAGGGGACATAGCTCATGCAGGAGACATCCATACTGTATGCTAGTTAGTGTGCTTTTGAACTCTGTCTTTGTAAAAGCACAAACGTTCATCCTTACACATTTAGGGCTGTAGAATTTAATTGGGCTCTATTTGTATTTAATCTGCAAAGTTTAGGTGATTTATTGAGATGTTAACAAAATGCTGGCATGTGCATGCTTTGGGCAGTTCACTGGTCAAGAATGATAATGGTTGCTGTTTTAATGTGCTGTTGGGTTTTAAAGATTTATGCCCTTAGAAAAAGAAAAATAGGCCACATTCCTAGGCTTCGACATAATTCTGAATTAAGGTTTGGCTGCCTCAGGTGCTTTTTGGTTTGGCAGAACACACACACACACACACACACACATACTGGAGGAATAAGATAGCTTTACTGTCATTTCTAAACTCAATTGTTCATTTCCCCCAGACAGTTGTACTTTAGCCTTAACCATGAGAGTGGAAAAAGATTTCTAACCTTTCATCTCCGAAATAAGATGACACAGCGAAACTAGTGCCAGTAGAAACACGTTCTGATTGCCACATAATATGCTATGCTATCCTCATGACCTGATTTGAAAAGAGATAAGAGTTGTTCCCCTGAAAAGAGGTGCAGATGTAACCTTTATACATTGGTCCTCTCTGCATCGCACATAAGACCACAGAAGAGTTTTAACCACTAAAGTCTTCCCTGCACGTCAGCTTGACCACCTTAAGCACCATGTTGCTTCATAATATCTATTTTATGCTCACAATCTGGAGATACGAAAACAGGATGTAAGGAGTAGTTGAGAATGTGGTCCTTAAGCATGTTGTTGACATAACTTTTAATCTGTCCCACACACCGGATCTTGCTAAAGACCTGAGTGTGAATTAGATCAACAGCCATACAGTAGTCATGCCTGGTGATTGGAAAGTAATCACAGGGAGCAAAGGAGACGTCTGAGAACCTAGTGGTGACTAAAGTCTCCTTACTATTTCCCCACAGCCTAGTCCCCAGGCCAAATCCAGTTCGGCCAGCTTGATATGCAATGAATACAGTGACTGATTTTCAAAACAGAGTAGATATTATGTGGTAATCAACCACAGTTGATTACCACATAATATCTACTCTGTATTGATAATCAGCTGATTTTATCATGCTTGAAGCTTTTACCCGAAACAACTCACAGAGACCAATTACAGGCACAGTCACCCCTGGGGCAACTGGGGTAAAGTGCCTTGCTCAGGGGCACAATGGTGGCAACTAACAAACCAACGACTTTCTGGCTTCCACTTTGGAGCCAAGTGCCTTAGCCTTCCTTAACCACTATACCATCACCACTTTGAAATGAGACGAGGTCCTAACACATTGTGCTCTTTCTTGTCTCCCACACCAGATGCCTCTAAAGAACTCGCTCTACTTCAAGTCGGCGACCCTGCGGTGGTCACGCAAGCAGAAGCCGAAGGCCATGCTCTCCAGCAGCATGATCAGCCAGCCGCTGGGCGACTTCCGCCACCTCTCCCACATCGGCCTCGACGAGTCCTTCGGCGACGTGTCCGTCTTCCAGCGCAGCGGCAGCCTGGTGCTGCACGGCTCCCGCAGCGACCAGAACCTGTACCTGGTGGGCCCGCCGCCACCCAAGCCGCCCCGGCTCCTCACCCCAGAGGAGGCTGCCGCTCAGGCCCGCAGCAGGGCCGCCAGCCCCACGCACAAGAAGAGCCACTCGCTGCCCCTGCTGGACGAAGTCCAGGTGGTGCACCTGCCCTGCAGCGATGAAGCGGACGGCGAAGTGGACGGGCTAGTCGGACTGACCACCAAACTGCCCCCTAAGGCCCAGCGGTCCGGTCTGAGTCCTGCGGGGGCAGATGACCTGCCCCTGTCACTCAACCTGGACCTTGGGCCCTCCATACTGGACGATGTCCTAAAGGTGATGGACAGCCAGTGAGAATCTGCTGAACAGCCATTACATTAGTGGACTGCTGTACATAGACGTTATGACAAACAAAATGCCCTTTGGCACTATGAACTGTACTGACGTATTTGATAAGAAAGAGACTGCGTTGATCACTTAAACAGGGTGTGGGGAGATGAAGGAAGTCCGTTGTTCTGCTTATGATTACCCACTTCCCAGCAATTTGTAAATGGCATCTTCTTGTTTTTTTTTTTTTAAAGTGGAGGATATAGGGGGAAATGATACACCTTAATTTACCTTTCACTACCAAGCATTTCTATGGTTTGAAGGAATCACCATAGAAGGATACAACCGTTATTGAGTATGCCTTATATTTTCCTCTACATAGAGGAAACATGTTGTAGCCTAAGCTAAAATAGTCTAGTGGGGCAGCCGTGACCTACTGGTTAGGTTGTAACCAGAGGGAACCCCAACCAGTAGGAACGGCTGAAGTGCCCTTGAGCAAGGCACCTAACCCCTCACTGCTCCCCGAGTGCCGCTGTAGCAGGCAGCTCACTGCGTCGGGATTGTGTGCTTTACCTCACTGTGTGTTCACTGTGTGCTGAGTGTGTTTCACTAATTCACGGATTGGGATAAATGCAGAGACCACATTTCCTTCACGGGATCAAAAGAGTATATATACTTATACTTAGTCTTGAAAAGACTAAAATGACTCCTGCCTCAGGTCCTTTTCTTAAGAACTTAAGTTGTTGTACATATTATCATACATGGCTTAATGGTCTGATCATACTTATTATCCAAGTCAATAAAATATATTTGAAGAATCATTGTTGATTATCTGCATTTCTAAGCCATTTTGATGTGTACAGTACTTCCTGACATGCTGAGAATCCCCTGATGCTGTATAGAGGTACAACATAATCGTCTTATTATGTTACAACACCCCCTACTGGTGCTTGCTATTATATCAGTTATTATATGTAAAAACTGAACTGCATAAGCTGCAGTTTCAGGCAGTACAATCTTTAGTGTTGAAAAGAGTGCTTGCTTACTTGCCTCAGTAACTTGTCTTGGCAGCCATGAATTAATTTATTTCTTATAAAAAGACATTGGCGTCATCTAGTGGCTAAAAGGAAAAATACATATTTACATCAGAATTTATATCCATTGTATTATTAGCCTCCATTTAAATCATGCTGACATATTTGAATAATTTTACACATATTGAAAACCAACTTCTGCAACTACAGAGTTACAATTAGCCATTTTCAGATAAGCCTGTATAGGCCACCATACAGTGCAACCGGAAAGTATTCAGACCCTTTCAAGTTTTCCAAATTTTGTTATATTTCAGACTCATCTTGAAATGGATTAAATTCGTTTTTTCTCATCAATCTACACACAATGCTCCAACACTCCACAAAAAATCAGGTATTTGGAGTGTTTTGTAAATTTATAAAAAATAAAATTCTGAAATATATCATTTACATAAGTATTCAGACCCTTTGTTATGACACTTTCAATTGAGCTCTGGTGCATCAATGGTCCTTGAGATGCTTCTACAACTTCATTAGAGCCCACCTGTGCCTAAATTAATGAATTGGCCATTATTAGGACAGGCAGACACTCTTTATGCAGAATTGTTTTTGTATCCTTCCCCAGATCTGTGTCTTCACACAACCCTGTCTCGCAGGTCTACGGACAATTATCTCGACCTTGTGGCTTGGTTTTCACTCTGACATACACCATCAACTGTGAGACCGTATATAAAGAGATGTCTACCTCTCCTAATAATGGGCAATTAATTAATTTAGGCACAAGTGGACTCTAATCAAGTTGTAGAAGCATCTCAAAGACCATTGATAGAAGTAGGATGCACCAGAGCTCAATCGAAAGTGTCATAACAAAGGGTCTGAATACTTTTTTGTGGAGTGTTTTGTGGAGTATTGTGTGTAGATTGATAAGAGAAAAAATTAACTGAATCCATTATAAGATGAGCCTGAAACATAACAAAATGTGGAAAACTTGAAAGGGTCTGAATACTTTCTACTTTCCGGTTACACTGTGTGTGTATATATATATATATGCATATTATTCAGGCCTATACTAGATGGCTAGTTGCCAAGGCTACATGAAAAGACCAAACTACCAAAATCTATTTTATTTTCACAATTTCTATCATAGGCCTTCCTTATTTGGTGTGCTGACTAGATATTATTGAACAAACATATTAATCTGTATTTCAATATCTAAGTAGGCTAAAGTTTTTATTATTTATTTATTTGGGGGGGGGGGGGCTTCGTGATAGCTCCCTAAAATTACTTTTTGCAGGTTGGGATGTCTGTGTTAATGCATTTGCTGCAGGACACTGAGCAGACTTGCCATCTGAGTTCATTAAGATCCTTGAGTAAAAGGAATATGTCAGGCCCAGCTGTGACTCTGAAGGCCTGTTTGAGCTAAATGGCGAGAGGTCGGCAGAGGAAGGTTCCAGTCTGAACAAAAGCTGATTCATGGCATCTCTGAGAGAATCAAAACAGTGACAATATCTCAGTTGTGTTGCTGACGTGCTGCCGATGAGGCATTATTTTCACGTAATACTTAGGGATGCATAGACCATTACAGACCATTACTCATAAGCAAGTAATTGTATGCCTATGACAACATCATAGCAATATAATGTGCATCGAATGGTGAAATGACAGTGGTGTCAAGTTAGCATATGATGTGTAACATGAACATGCATAATCATTTCTGATTTATGGGACTTAAACAGCTTTTCCGTACAGTGACAGTTTAGGCAATGGTAACCTGGTTTGACCTGCAGAGTGCATACAAGGGTTTGCCTATCTGCCATACCACTGACATGATTCATTGAAATTTACGAGTGAGATAAGAGACAATGGGAAACCAGGATGTGAAGTTGGGAAACAAAGCATGACTAAACAGGCATAATAGGCTACATTAGACTCAATTAGAAAAGTATGTCTGGATTTTCCCAGCCAAAACCTCAGTTTAAGCATACAGCTTATAGTTTCTGATTAAAATATTCCATTTTATGTTCTGCTTAGCCTACATAACATTGAAATGTGTACTCTCACTAACCAATCCAAAACATTTGGTGTTAAACGGATGCAGCTAAGATGTTCCCTAGTGCTGACACAAGATATGTTGCTGACTGGAGTTGGTCGAAGTTTGGCAGGAAAATCGCACTGCCAACACAGTGAACTGCTGCATAAATTCTGCTAGGCCTGCGGTTTGTTCCGGATGGAAGTTAAGGCAAGTATAGTAGCCTATAGTCTTCATTTTGTTCCGTTGCCTTGTGCGTAGGCCTATAGTTAGATGGATAAAGTCAACATCTCAATCACAGTGGTAGTGACTGACAACAGTGATAAACGCTCACATGCTGACAAGAAAACGTGATGTTTGTAGTCAACATTGGTTTGAGACTGGGAGGCAACCGTGAAAATAATGAGCTTATTCAAGCGTTCCGAGGGTGGAGCTATCCAGATGTTGTCATTTACCCATTCGCCTTCACTGTAGCCAGAAGTGGAGATTTCAATGGAAAAGTAGAGGTAGCGCTACATCGTTTCACTGTGAACTTCGGAGCTCGGCGGTTGGATCAAGTCCTGCTATAAATTTGAAACCTGCAAGAGGATTACACTAGGTAAGATCGTTTTTTTCCCCCAACAAAAATAAAAAAAAATGTCGTGAGTGTAGTCGATGACAAAGTGGTCAGTCTCATCACCATCTCCAATATCACACAAAATAGTTTATGGCTATCAGAGATTCATTTTTTGAAAAGTTTGTTTCCTTAACAGAGTGAAGTGTAGGCTATTAATCGTGTTGTGAATAACAACTTCCCACACATTTTAGATGGTTGATCGGCTTCTGAAGTGGTCAGTCTTTCTACGAAGCTGGCTAATCCTGCACGTCCATTATGAAGAGGGTGGGCCTGCAGTATATTGAAGAATCACTAACAAGCGCCTGTGTTAAGATTTAACGTGACTTTGTAAACATCTGAAGTGCGCAATTAAATCACTCTCTTTTACTGAGCTTTAGCTAACGACGTCGACAGATGTGATCTTTGGTTCTTAGACACGTAGGCGGCTCTGTCATGTGAACAACTAAATGGCTAACATTTCACTGTAGAGTTATCAATAACGCCCACAGCCTCCTCTACCTCGAATCGACTGAGTTATCTTATCACAGGTGCATTGCATTGAGCTGTTTCAAAACGCGGCGGAACGATATTTTGGCCTTCTACCATGCATCTTCAGATGCACAGCACAATGAACTGAATTCCAATTGAAATGAAACATCTAGTCCTATGCTATAGCCTAGTCTAAAAGAGTGATCTGAACTAGTGTCCATGTTAGGCTACTTGTATCCCATTTTGAGGAACTATCATGGCACTGTTACGCAGGAACGGTATCCCAAGCAACTTGTCTAGTCATCAGAGTGAGACTTGTTTAGTCTGCTACAGGATGACACAGATTTACCACTACCGACCACACCTAATTTTGTCGGGTTTCTTGTTTGGAAACGGATGCTGTGTTATTTATTCATCCTGCTGACTGTAAAAAAGAATAGAGTGATTATGAAATCCACATTCCCTGCGCCACATGCCCTGTGGGAAGTTTGTTATATAACAAAGCAGAAGATAGTGTCCCTTTTTTGAAAATTTCATTAAGAAAGACGCACATTCATTATGATTATGACTATAACGTCCTTGTCATATGGTCAGATTATTGTGACACTTGCTGTGTTGGCTCTGTGGAGTCTTGTCCCATGATGGCATGTGACTCAGGAGGTGGTCAAAGTAACATTTTATGACAGGATGATATGCATAAGTTGGACTGGCAGCAGTGATCTTTCTCTGTGCTTATTCAGGAAAGTGTTGTATATAATGCAGGAGGTTTATTATTGGAGGGTGAATGGCCTCTGACTTGCCTAATGTGCTTGGCCTTCTGGTAGGGGAAACCTTGAAATTATACAGCTTGACTGAAGCCATATCATGTGGATAGCTTGGCATATGCTGCATATATACATTGTAGAACAGGCAGAGGAAATTGTAGTCTAGCCATCTTTTAATTGTGTTGCTGAATCCAGGCAACATAATTCCCCAGTGTGTTCTAATTGTCACAGTGATTAAAATTAAACCATTGGTATGTGCAGCTCTGTAGGACTGTCTGCCTCATCATCACATAATCGTGTTGTCCGAGCTTTGATTTGCAAAAAGAGTGTTTTTTTTTCCTATTAAATATTCAGGTCATTAGCAAAACACACATGAGCATTAACTCAAGCATGTACTTTATTGTAGTGAAACGTGTATTAGCCATTATCCTATGTCTTGAACTATGATATCCTATGTCTTGAACTATGATAAACCTTTAACTACATTATCTAAAACGGATAACAATAGTAGAAATTAGTTGTGTTGTCAAATCCTCAGGCATGCTGTCATGACACTAACGAGACACTCCCTTTTTCTTGGGCATGACGAGACATGTCTGACATTTCATCCGAGTGATGAAACATAGAAGTCTAAACAATATAAATAAGTCTAAACTACTTTGTGTTTTAAGTCTAAACTATTTTGTGACATTTGTGTATGTACGTGTAGTTATACAGGAGGCCTAATATGGAGAAGTTGTGTGAATAAAAGACATTAATGAGTATAAGACATGGTATATGAAACGTGTGGTCACTCACACCACATTTTTTTTTGAGAACCGAGACAGGAATGTGGAAGAAAGATAAGACAGCGGAGGTCAGCAGTGAGGTACTTTGATGAAAAAATTGCCAGCATATGTCCGTATTAGGCTAAGTTCCTCAACCATGTATATTGCAGGTATTAATCATGTTTTTAGTGTGGTATACCCCATGTTTCCACAGTGATACTTTGTAGGTGTATTCCACAAGTCATTTCAAGAGGCATGTCATGCTTAAGGTATTCGAACCACTCACAGCCATCTGTCAAAAAAAAAAAAACCCTCAGCCCATATCTAGTCTAAAAGAAGAGTGTCAAGCTTGTGGCAATAGATACCTAACTAGCTTTGCCCTTGCTTGCACACCTGTGTTGTTTTTTCCCCCAAAAGAAACTGGGGCTTGAGAAAGAGAAGGAGCCTGCATCAGCAGACCACTCTCTACCTGACCAGGACGGTATTAAGATCGTCTTGGTAGTGTATAGGTCTAATAGAGTGCCAGTCACTTTAAGACGTTTGAGGGAACCCTTGCAATTGTAACACAGTTGAAAGGCTGCTGATGTGTGGATGCAATTCATAACGTTTTCTACATAGTTAAAATAAAGGTTCGTACTTCTCCTTGGGAGAAGCACTTTTGAATTTTGGAAAACACTTTTCCATTTACATCGGGATTTTGCAAACATTCACTGTCAGAGTCAATAAAATGAGCCCTTCAACGAAATTGACAAGCAGCTGTAAGTAGGCTAAGCATGCTAAATTCGACATCCAAACAGTATTCTAACGTTAGCTTTGAGATGCTGCTTGATTTCAAAACTTAACTTAGTTTAGTCTCTTCAATGTAGCCTACTATGTTGTGATAAGACCTTACCAGAGTTCACTTCAATGCAGCAGTTTTGAACAAATTTGTGCAGCATGGTCACGATGCTAAGCGGATTTAATAGCAATTTAGCCAGACGTCTTCTATGCAATGCTTCTATGTGGCAACAACAATCCTTCAACAATGGTGAATATTTTGTTAAATGCACATGCAGAGGAGTGGCAGCGGGCTACGAGAGAGAGCGGGGCGGGGCAAGGAAAGGCTGCGTGCGTAAAAAGCGCAGCTCAATGGCAATGCAAGGATTTGACCTTATATTTAATTTAAATTCAATTAAATTAAACATAGAATACTCATCTGTGGCGGCCGATTTTTATTTTGTGGCGCCCCGCCACAGATTAGTCAATGTATGGGAAACACTGCGCTGTGTTGATAGCAAAGAGGTCATGTAGAGAATCAGCTGAACAGTATCTCAGTATACTGTGGCAACAATGGGCTGATCAGATTCTCCAGACCTACTTATTTTAACTGGTAGGGCCCAGAGTGCGCACACACACACACGCACACATACACATACTAGCACACACACGCACACACACACACAAAACACACACACATGCACACATACACATACTAGCACACACACACACGCACACATACACATACTAGCACACACACGCACGCACACATACACATACTAGCACACACACACACACAAAACACACACACACATGCACACATACACATACTAGCACACACACACACATACACACATACACGCACACACACACGCACACTTGCACAGAGCGTGACTCACCGGACCCAGGAGACCAATGCCTGGAAGTTGTGTAAACATCACACCAATCTGTGGATCAGACTTACTTACACTGCAATAGGGTGTACATCTTATGACTCATGCAGTAGTGAACAGCGTTGCGCAGACTTGTGCACTACTGCCTCAATAGGCTTTTGAATCAGCATTTTTATCGGGTCATTATTTGTTTTTATTCAGCCCATTATCAGGCAGTCTGGATTTGTTGTGTTGTAAAAGGGGCATCTAGTTTTATAATGCTAATGGGGAACCCAGCTACGCCTATCTTAAACGCTTAAACTCTTATTTTCTCCTAACTAATTAGGGTGACTCATATTTTACTAAGATATGTCCTTGCCTTGAACTTTGAGTAATACTGAATCATGTTGACTCTTGGCTTATTTCAGAATTGAATCTTTTCAGCTAATCTTTTCATCACATCTGAATTTAAAAAAAAAATCCTTGCGTGTGCCCTTTCTTTGCCCAAACATCTCTGGTTTCAACATCCACCCACTACCATCACCTCCAAGGTTTTCCAAGCTCAGCGAAATACAACCTTGTAGGTTGTCATCCAGGTGTAACATCTTGTTCAGACATGTAGCATCCTGTTGGCGCAGCCATATTCGTTGTGTGTAGTAAACTGGTTATATCATGTACGGAGGCAATCACTGCTCACATCGGTTTTTAGGCCGGAAAAGAGAAAGACTTTATTTGTGCACCAGCATTTATACAAATCATTACGCACAACGTACGACGTATGAGGTCACTGTTAACACCCCCACTTGATCTCATGCTGTATAAGTCATATATATGCAATACACACCATCTATACAATAACCTAACATATAAGCAATTTTAACAAAGACAATCTCATATCTTGATGGAGTTTAGAGCTTACATACCAAACATAAATTTCACAAATCTCTCCATCTTGAACTTTGTCATTGGTTTAGTCATAACATCAGCCACCATATCAACTGTAGGACAATATTCAATTATCACTTTGCCATCATTAACTGCAGAACGAACAAAATGATACCTTATATCACACATGGGCAACATCCGGCCCGTGGGCTTTCCCTGACCGGCCCGCGTAAGGTCCGTGAAAAAACAGTAGTCAAGAGCCTAGCATAGAGATAATGCACGCAAATCAATATCGTTGCTTTTATTTTGAAAGCGACTGCTATTTGTACGCCTATACATTTGTGCATGGATGCATACGACATAAACTCCCTCAACATTGCTGGTGAATAGCTTCTGCGTCGACACAATGCAGTTACCTTTACTTCGGCGTAAACCTTTCAAAGTTTTGTGTCTCCTCCACCGCAACGGTTGTTAGAATGTCGAACTCCTACTGCTGCTCGTTGGCGATACGAAGTGTTCGTTTCAAAGCGTTACTGACAGATAGACAGTTTACAATCGGATAACCCCGTCATTGTAATCAAAATATATCTGAGTTTATTGGCAAAGCTTATGTTAGCGAACTAGTATGATGCTACTACCCACAGGTTGCTTGAAGCAGCCGGCTCAACAAACAGGGCGAGTTGACCAATCATAGTTTTGTGAATAAAGTTAAAGCAAAAACATAGCCTACATTTTCAAAATAGTTTTCTTAGTTTGTGCATGTTGATTAACTAATGACAGCCTACTATTGTCTGCTCCACATTTTCATAGTTTAATTCTGCATAGAGTTAATTTAATAATGGTAATGATTTAATGATGAAATATTGCTGACTGTTGAAATAGTGGCACAGGCCGATGGCTGTAGGCTACTGACTCCTTCACATTTTCATGGCCTATCTAATTATAGGCTATAGATATTGTACTACTTTTTTATATCAGTCTTTGAAAACTGAAAAAAAAAAACATGTCAATGTCAAAAAATCATTTTCGAGAATGAGGATTAAATACTGGACATATATTAAATATTGCCGTTTTTCCTTTGTCTCCCTCACATTTTCATCTGTTCTTACGAGTAGTAATCAAAAACGATTTACTTAATGTTATACAAGAACAGAATAGAATTCAACAGAATTGAGTTCAGACTTGAGTTTGGTATTTTGGGTCCGGCCCTCCTCAACAGTCCCAGTTTGTCATGTGGCCCCTTAGGGAAATTAGTTGCCCACCCCTGCCTTATATCAATGTGCTTGCACCTCTGGCGGCACACTGGATCTTTTGATAAGGCTATTGTACCTTGATTATCCTCAAAAATCTTCACTGGTGCATATTGACAATCATTTTCCATTCCATTCATCAACTGTACAAGATACAAACTCTCTTGGGTGGTCGCAGCCAGCGCCATATGCTTCACATGTTGATAAAGCAACTGTGGCCTGTTTCTTAGATTTCCAAGAAATTAGTGGACCATCATTAGTTAAACTAAAGCAATATCCTGTAATGCTTCTTCTGTCAGTCAAATCGGCTCCCCAATCTGAATCACTATATGCCACAAGTTTTAGATCTGTCTCACTTTTCCTGTAGCATAACTCATGGTCAATTGTGCCTTTCAGGTACCTCATCACATGCTTAGCTGTTACCCAGTGTTGTTTATTTGGTTCTGACAAATGCTGTGATAGCTTACTCACAACAAAGCTTAAATCAGGCCTAGTACAGATCATTATGTAAATCAAGCTTCCTACAACCTCCCTGTATGTTCTGGGATCAACAGGGTCAGCATCACTGTTGTATTCTAGCTTCTGTGCACATGGGGTTGACCTTGGATTACAATCAGACATGCCAAATCTTTCTAGTACCTTGGATATGTACTTCTTTTGACTCATCTTTACAACTCCTTCTTTCTGATCAAAATCAATGCCTAGGAAGTGTTTCAGCTTTCCAAGATCTTTCATTTTAAATTTCATAGCAAGTGTCTTCTTCACATCATTCAACAAATCATCATTACTAGCAGCAATAATTAAATCATCAACCCATATTACCACTATTGCGCTTTCTTTTCCGATTTGTTTACTGTAGACACAGTGATCTGCAGGGTTTTGCACAAAATAGCTCTCCATCAAATAATCACTAAGCATTTTGTTCCAGTTTCTACCAGACTGCTTCAGACCATACAGTGATCTATTTAGTCTACAGACTAATTTTTCTCCTGTCTTAGATTGCACTTCAAATCCTTCTGGTTGCTCTATATACACTTCACAATCAATAGGAGCATGCAGATATGCTGTCTTGACATCCATCTGATGCAGGTCTAGATCATACTGTGCGGCCATCTGCATAAGTGCACGTATTGATGTCAGATTTGCAGTTGGAGAGAAAGTCTCCTTGTAATCTATGCCCATCACTTGATTGTAACCTTTAGCAACATATCTAGCCTTGTAAGTTTCTGACTGATCTGCATTAGTTTTTACTGCATAAACCCATCTACCTCCTACTTCATGTTAGTGTTGTCACGATACCAAAATTATGACTTCGATACGATACCTGCCATAAATATCACGATGCTCGATACTAAAACGATACTACGGCGAAATCCTAAGATATCTGGAGAAGAAAGGACTCATACCTCCTCCAAGTGTATTGAGTCATTTGTGTTGAATTTGGTGCACTTTTGTAGTGTGTAGGTCAATTCTGGGTTCTAAACGTCCTACATAATTATTTTTTTATAGTCAGTAAAATAGTAGGCCTACTTTGTGTGATTAAGTCCTTTATTGTTTGTTATAGTTCATTTACATTGTGTTGTGGCAATAAAGTAGCTTTAAATAGCCAAACTAGGCTAGATCAAGGTCAGTGTTAAAATGACTGCATGCAAATCACTGAATGCTATGCAGAGGGGCCTAATCTTTAGGCCATCTGATGTACAGTATAGGCTACCCTAGGCCTTCCCGTGTTCATGGGATTTCTTTGACAGTTGCAAAGGGGAAAATGTGAGGATAGTCTTCTTTGTGCCCAGTGTACAAGTACGACGTTCCAACCACTCGGGTCTTCGTCAGATAGGCCTACACCATTACCTGTTGCAATATATCTGTGTGCATTCCTACATTACGTCTATTTCTTTGATAACATGATTTGCTACCACGTACTGTAACAATAAGCCGCTATTATTATTAGGACTCAACACGCTTTGGTGGTGTTATGCTGTGGGCTTTAATTAGCGCATTTCGGGTAGCCTATCCTACATCTGGGCAATAATTATTGAACAAATTGCAGTCTACATGCCATGACAAATATTACCAGTAGTAGGCTGCTACTGACCGAACATGAAATAGATCGTTTACAAGTTATGGTAATGTTATTCTGGCGTGAACATTGCGCTTTCATCGCGTTAGCACCCTTGATTACAGCTCGTTATGTCTCGTCAAAATGATTACAGCTCTGTCTCGTCAAAATTCATTGATGAAGGAAGGTTCGCTTTATCCCAGAGAACCATACTCGTTTCACTTAGGCTAGACTAAAACATAAGAGAAGAACTTGGCACTAACCATGTAGTCGTGTTTTCTATAGCATATTCGTTAACCTGTCGTTCTTTGAACTCTTTAAAAATGTTGGGATATATCTGCGAGGTGTTTAGCCAAGTTCCATGCGTAGCCTACTGCTTTTAAATGACTTTGTGTACCTGATGGCTTGCCTTCACGCGATGTATCCGAAATAGAAATAGCACACCTTTTGTTTTATCCACAAGGCCTAGAACTGTCGGCAAAGAACTATGTTGACGTTGGCTGCGCACTCACTCACTCAGAGCTGCCTGCTTGACACGCCCACTTGCCTAGATGCGTGCAAGGAGCAGTGGGAGCAGCAGTTGACACAGACACAGAACGTTATTATTTTAATAAAGTATCGATTCTAAAACGTCTGAAATCGTATCGTTTTTTGCGTGAAGGCATCGCGATACCTTTTTAGTATCGATACACCATGCAACACTACTTCATGTTTACCTTCTGGTAGTGTAGTCAGTGTAAATGTATTATTCTCTCTAAGAGAATCAATTTCCTCTTTCATAGCATTAGCCCAAATATCTGCCTTGGTTGAACTCATAGCTTCCTTGAAAGTTTGTGGTACATCACACATTCTGTAACAATAGTCAATAGTAATTGACACCTGATCTTTTGACTTTACTTCAGTAATGTACTCATAGAGGTACTGTGGGATTCTCCTATCTCTTTTCGGGTAGCGAGGCTCATTTCCCTCAATCTGAGTAGTATCATGGCTATCAGAAGTTTCCTGATATACCTCTGTCTGCCCTTGACTCTCATTGGTTACATCTGCACTTGATCTGCGGTCCACATATCTCTTCCCAAGAAAATCATCATCCAATATCATTGGGTCTGTCTGAGTTTCTCTCTCAACTATGTTCTTTGTGAGAAACTTTACAAGTCTGTTTTTCATAACTTTCTTTGTTTCAGGGTAGTACACTAGATATGCAGGGCTATTTTTATCATATCCTACAAAAACTCCCTTATCGCATCGTGAGTCCAACTTCTTCCTGTCATGTTTGTATGCATAGCACACAGATCCAAAAACTCTCATTCTAGCTAGGTTAGGCTTCTTGCCCGTCAGCATATAACATGGAGTTTGCTTTGTTCTGCCATTAAAGCATCGGTTGCGTATCACTGCAGCTGTCATTACAGCATACGTCCACAACTCTTTTGGTAAGTTACTCTCAATCAACATGCATCTCGCCATATCAAATAGTGTGCGCCAATTCCTCTCAGCCGTGCCATTTTGATGTGGCGAGTATGGTGCTGAGGACTCATGTCTTATGCTATTCCTGTTAAGCAAGGTCTGAAACTCTTGTCCTGTGAACTCAGTGCCATTGTCAGACCTAATGCACTTCACATCCCCATAGGGCGCTACATCTGCTAGAAATCTCTCTGTAGCCTTCACTGTATCACTCTTAGCTTTCAGGAAATACACAAATACTGTACCTGAGTAGTCATCTGTAAAAGCTAGAGTATATCTGAATCCATCTTTTGCTATTGGGTCTATAGGACCGGCCAAATCTGTGTATACAAGTTCAAGTGCTGCTTTTGCTCTTGTATCTGGTTCTCTGTTCCTGCTCTGAACAAATTTACCTTGTGTACATATCTCACAATTTAGTTTCGATTTATCAATTTTACCCTTAATCTGCATTCCCTCTACGACATTCTGCAATCTGGAAACGTCATCATAGTTACAATGCCCAAGTACTATTTCGTGCCAAGTTTGGATATCATAACAGCCGTTACAAAAATCCCCATTATCATCACCTTCATCACTTACAGTATTCAAGTAATAAAGTCTATTATGTTCTTTAATATCAAACTTGGTACCGCTCTTGTGGATGAGTTCATCATGGCCTTGTTGGAACTTGATTGAAGCTCCGTTGGCTGTCGCTGCTTTTACTGAAAAAATGTCCTGTGGATAAGACGGGATGTACAGCGCATTCATCAGCTTGGCTTTCACTCTTTTTCCTTCGCAGTTCACCAGGCTCACCTCCGCGTCACCCCTCTTGAGCGCCACGCCGCTTTCTCTGGTGCCGTCGGCCAACTCGATGAAGTGCTTCTCTGGCTGGAACTTCTCGTCAAACGTCTTAAACTTTCCGATGTCCGTGATTATGTGCGACGTTGCTCCCGTGTCGACCATCAGTCCTTTCTGTTTCAATCCGTTTAGCTGGATGTCGCTTGCCTAGAAAGCATATTCGTGTTCATTACTTTCTTCATCAGCTACTTGTTTTACGTTGTCTCTTCTTTTACGCCTGCAAGCTGTTTCGGAGTGTGTGGAGCTCTCAGTGGCGGTTCTAGACTCAATTACTCCCTGGGCGAGATCCCCCCGAGCGAACTTTTGAGGTTTTGACCGTTTTGTTGCAAAGCATAATCCATCTCATGGTGAAATTAGTTGTTGTGTTTGTTAAAACCGAATTATTATTTTATAGGCTAAGCATAGGTATCATTAGCCTGACGTAGTCATACTCAATTCTAGTCAGAATTTGAGTCTGATACTGCTCCATAGAGCTGTGATTATGGGGCGTGTTTCAAACGAACCAGGAAAAAAAATGCCTCTGCACTCAATTGGATAGACCTACAACCAATCAGAGCAACGGAGTGTGTGACGTATGTTAAGCGACGCATAGTTGATGTCAACAGAACTCAACTGCACGCTAGAAGAAGAAAATGTGAGCGATTTTCGCAGGTGTAAAAATAATGTAAGGATACACGGAGTTCTTCAACACACGAACCTCATTTTTGAGAGAAACAGTAAAGGTGAATGCATATACGATCAAGTTATCCGTTTAGGATTACAACTCCACAACACAACACTGCAAACAAATCGCATCGCATTTGTCGGTCCTGTCAGAACTTTATAACAAGGTTGGAACGCGACATGCCCGTGTTTAAAAAATGGACAGAAGACGAAGGAGACCAGCCTGAAGAACCGTGTTCATCTGAGGCATCAGAGACGCCCCGGACTCTGAAGAAGTTCTGCCCCAATCCGTCAACTCCAACCGGTACAAAAACGCGAAGAAGCATTACAGAGGTAAGCTTGTTAATACATTTCTACTTCTTATGATATGACTATGAGAATAACCTCGATTGCCACGTTTCACATGAGTTAATAGTGAGTCGTGATTATTGTCCAATGTGATAAACACTGTGCATTCCCACACTCCTCATTTCCGTGAAATCTATCTATGATTAAATCATCTAGTCATATTTTGACATGCCTAGTATTCTGGAAGCCAGCCCGAATTTCAGTGTAGTGTGAGCAAATGTTACCAGGATAAACTTGTACCTGATGTGTAAGTTGGCCTCTGTCACTTTGTCAATATGTAGAAACTTCATTTTGTAATGGACTAGCATGTTATCCAACCCCCACTTCTGTGCTCTGCACCTCTGTGGGGGGTGGGCAGTGCTTCTCTGACCTGCTCAGCAATTGCATCTGGTGTCACCATATTTAACAGTCTGTATTTTCCAATGTATTGTCAATGCACGTTATACTTATTAGGCTATACTGTAATTCTTCACACTGATGTGTTCACTTATATTTCAGGTTGTCACCCATTTTCCATCCACTTGACCTCCACCTGGAACACCTAAACAATTTTCTCAAATCATTTATGAGAGGATTGGGACCAAACATGTCAGAAATGTCAGCAGCCAGAATCAGTAGGTCCATTGGCATCGTCAAAGAGCTAATGGACAAAACGGACACAGAGCTGGAGCTGACAAGGCCGGCTGGCATTCATCATGTGGCCCGAGAACAGGACGTTTTAACACTGGTAAACGTTTTCAGGGAGACACAACTTTCCCAACAAAAATCACCCAGGCAGGCAGTCTCATGCATTCCCGAATTTCAAGAGAAACATATTGGCAAAGCTGAATTACCAGGAGAAAATAATGGACTGGCAAAATGTGCCTATTTAAATAATTAAGTAAATGTGAAATGTAAATGGTGATGGTAATTTGTAAATATTGGTTTTTGTAAATGACAATGTAATTAATTGTTTTCATATAATAGTTTAGTAGTATCCACATTCTTGAAAACATTTTTGTGTTTTCTTATTGGTTGTATGTTCAAAGTTCAGCGTATATCTTCAAACATTACCTATTATGTGTAGATATTAAAAAAATTTATTGACATGTCTTATTGTTTGTCTTTAAATGCAGAAACATCACCAACCAGTAGAGAAGTATAAACCATTTTAATTTTATTCAAAAATATTAATGTAACAGAGGTAAAAAAAAGGCATTTGCACAACAACAGGACCCTGAAGCTACAAATTTGAGCCTGAATTTGAAGCTAGCCTGAGATCTTCAACATTGACAAGCCTGATTCCAAGTTACTTGGGGATGATTGTATCTTATCATCCTCATCCTCGTCAAAGTAACCAGTGTAATCCATGTCAACCTGAACACGGTCATCCTGAACAACAGTCATCAAACAAATTAGTTTGACTCTGTTCGATGTCATCAAAAACCTCATGCATAATTCATAGTATCTCTTTTGCATGTTCCAGCTTGTATGTAGGGAGATTATGGATAATGAAGTCCAGGTCAAATATCTGTGTGCACTGTTCTAAAACTGATCAATGAGTTCATCTCCAAAACCAGTGCAGGCTGTGTCGACTGTGTAAAGTGGTATGTTTTTATGGTCCTGAAGTAAACTACTCCTGTAAGTTTGTAACAGTTCCCTGATCAAAAGTGTGCCCTTAGGTGTGACTATTCTGTGTTTGTGGTGTGATGAAACCTCCCCTTGAAAGTGTTCATATTTGGGGATTAGCTCCCCACAACCTTCAGGTTCACAAGAACAAACAGAATGGCAGTGAGTGCAGCACAGATGTCCTAGATCAACAGATGTGGTGTGTTCCTCAAAATGGCAGTACAAAGCTTTCCGCAGACAACTAGTGACTCCATTAAAGTACCGTCTTAACTGCTGGGTCAAGCTTTGTACTAACATCCCTCACAATCCAGTGTAGGCACTCCAGTGTATGGCCAGGTACTTTAATCAGACCCACTCTGATGTTTGTTCTGTTTGGGCTCAGGGCCAAATTTATTGGATTGTCCATCTGAAGCTGTTTCATAACCCTGGCTCTGGATTCCCGATCAGCAGAAGCGGTCAATGTCAGCACAGGTGTACCTGGAATATATAGCAGTACAAAAAGCAACCAATAAGTAACAGTAAAAATAAGAAATTATGAGTAGTATAATTTAGTACTTTTTAATGACTGTACTGACATCTAAAAAGAATACATCACTTATAAGGGGTACAGTGACTAGCCTACCAATATGGGTATGGTGCTTGAGTACATAAAGCAACACCCAAATGCCCTTCTGCCCTTTTGCAGCCTGACCACTGATAGAAATAAAACAGTAACCTACATTAGAATGTTTTAACAGCTAGTTCGCTACAATCACACTAACGTTATGATTGTACCAAGTCTGAGTTAGCGAACGTACAACGATACCTAGGCTACTATGTTTACAACATGGGATTCATATCACGACATTGGGAGTTATTTACTAAGTCAGACAGTTAGACTCTCTTACCATTTGTAAGTTAGATGAACTTCGTC
Organism: Alosa pseudoharengus; assembly: GCF_046254945.1. NCBI lineage: Eukaryota > Metazoa > Chordata > Actinopteri > Clupeiformes > Clupeidae > Alosa > Alosa pseudoharengus. Next base: position 27,061,222 of record NW_027468859.1, on the reverse strand, counting down.
CATGACGATACCCATTACGTTGGCTTGAAAAACATCGGAGCCTAGCATGTCCCTCCACTTGTTGTTCAGCAGCCAGGATTCCGGGCTTCAAAAAAGGACCTGGCAACGACCGCTGGCTATATCCACCTCGTCGAGCACGCCGAGTTGCATCGCCGTGATGCCCATTTCAGTTGCTTCGGCAAAAAACATCTTTCTTATCAACAAATGCCTTGATCCCGTTACTCTGTTCCTCTTTTAAAATTAATTCGCTGTCGATATCTTCTAGAACAGACCTGATAGCAGAATCTACACATCTCAATTCTCCAGCGGCAGCCATCGTTGTTGTAAACCATAGATATATACACTATATCTATGGTTGTAAACGAATTCAACCTAAGCGCTCTTTGGTGACGTGGTGGATTACGTTACTGTTGAGCATCTGTCCATCATCGTATAAAGCCCGCCCTGACAATTTGATTGGCCCGCCAGTATTTGGGCGAGCATACTCGCGCCACTATTGATCAATGCCAGACCGAACTTCCCGACCTCAAACGTTGTGGGCGGGACTAAGTTCGGAATGGCACCCAGGCTAAGGTATCATTGCAAGATGGCTAACAAACGTAAAAGTTATACTAGGCTAGGCCCTATCAATTAACATTGACGTTAGCCCTTCACTCATGACATGATACTGTTATTATTAGGACATTACATACCTTTATCCTTTGCTCGTTTCTCCTCTTCTACTTTTCTTTTTTTTGGGAACTGGGCACCTGATGGCTTTGACCGCTTTCTGTCCATCGTGTTTGGCACTCGACAACAATCCACAAATTCCCATGATCCACTCGCGACCACAGTCAAGACCAAACCAATTCACCTGGGTGACCTCTTAATCGTTTTGTCACCTATTTTTATTAGCCATTTCACACAGTTAATTAAATGTGCAGGAATCATAGGTCTGCATTCATAACATTATGAGATGTGCGTTGTTTGGAAGAAAGTCAAGGTGTGACTGATTTTAGCCCACTAATAGACTGTTGTAGGCTACTATACAGTGGATCCCCATTCATCCCCCCTTTCCCGTTTCATTAAGGAGACCCAGAGGTGAACTGTCCCCCGCAAACCCCTCCCTTCGCCCCTTCCTCTGCACAGTGCAGTGCAGTAGGCCTACCTTCTGAGCAACAGGAGCGCCAATTCCCTAATTCCTCACACAAGTGATGGATAATAGAAAATCGTTTTGCGACGTTTATTATTCTTCTTCTTTTTTTTTTTTTTTAAGCGCTCGTGCCGCCCCCTACAAGATGCCGCCCCGGGCGACCGCCCGGTTCGCCCGTACCTAAAACCGCCACTGGGAGCTCTTGCAGTACCCGCACCATTGTGCTTGCCTTTTCTGCCGTTCGTTCGGACATGCCCGGGCCTTGTGTCCCTTCACACCGCAGTTGAAGCATACAACATCAGGGCCTACCGTCTTCTCTCTCCCTCTCCATTCATGGGTCGAGGCACTCACTTTCATCACGTTGTCACCAGAGCTAGCACGAAACTTCTCAGTGTCCTCAAAACTTCTTAGCTTGGTCTTAAACTCTGCAAAAGCTAAATGTTCATCGCCCTGTGTAACGTGGATAACGAATGGCTTAAATGACTCTGGTAATCCCTTCAGAATCATGGCAATCAAAAGTCCATCACTCAGCCTCTCTTCAGCATTTCGCAGTGCTGTAATGGCTGATTCTGCCCGAATAATGTAGTCCGTAACAGTCTCATTTGCAGTCTTTTGCAAGGACGTTAACTCTGTGTACAAGCTAATCACTCTGGGTTTTCCTTTACCTGCGTAATAGTTCCGCAATATCTGGAGAGCTTTTCTCCCATTGTCCGTTGCATCTCTCATGACAAGGAAAAAGGCTTTTGTCATCCAAAAACTGAATCAATTCGGCATATACCTCCTCATTTTTCTTTCTGTCGTTCTCGACATAATCCTCCTCCTCGTTGTCAGAATCGGGCTCGTTCAGTATGGTGTCTTTCAGCCCCATCAGACTCAAGTGACCTAAGAACTTTGTCTCCCATAACTCATATTTTTTCTCATCTCCGTCAAAGCACAATCTATACCACCGGCTTCCTACATCACGCCTGGGCCCATAACCTGTTGGCGCAGCCATATTCGTTGTGTGTAGTAAACTGGTTATATCATGTACGGAGGCAATCACTGCTCACATCGGTTTTTAGGCCGGAAAAGAGAAAGACTTTATTTGTGCACCAGCATTTATACAAATCATTACGCACAACGTACGTACAACATATGACGTATGAGGTCACTGTTAACACATCCCCTTTCGGTAAGTGTTCTATTGGGGTACCAATACTCCCGTGGCGTCTCCAGTGTTGGAGAGCAAAGAAGGTCAAGACATCTTTAGCTCTCAAAGTGTTTGATTTCAGTTAGTTCAATGTGTCCTTAGCACATAGATTCATTTTGACCCCTTGTCACAATCTGCTTCGTCCTGAAAGTGCAGACATAAAATACAATGAAAAAATTCAGCATTGGTTTGGAAATTGCTGAAATGCTTGCTGGAGAATCATTTCCTCAAATGGCCACAACAGTGTCCAGAGGAAATCACATCCAGTTAGAGGCAGACCAAATGGTGTCCTACTACCACCACAAGCTGACAAGCTGGTAAGCTGGTAGCCCTCTAGTTTATAACTAGCAAAATTGTTATGGCAACCAACTAAATACACCCCACTCACTGCTCCTGAAACAGCATTCTTAATTGGCTCTAATAGTTTATTGCTCAGTCCAACATCTGTTTACTTCCCATACAGATGCATACAGAGCCAGGACTGTGTGTGACGTGAACATCAGGGTTTTTTGGTCTTTTTTGGAATGCACACACTGAGCACAAATTTTGAGAAAAAAGGTATGGTCAAAGTCCTTTTAGGCAAGACCCTCCACTCGGCGGCCATATTGTAACGCTTTTTGGGCACTTATTGGGCATCTATTTCGTGGAGAACTGCGTCTGCGCAAGGCTTTACGAATCACGACACACCAACCTTGCTCCAAGTGTGAGATCACAACACATGATTGGCACAATGTATTCACAACATACCACATGATTGGCATGAGGTATTTACAACATACCACATGATTGGCACGATGTATTCACGTCAACTTTTGGCGGAGGAAGAATATGTGTAGACGACTGCCATGTTTGCGTTACGAACTAACCCCATACATTTCTGTGGGAGATTCTTTAAATGCTTTGTCTCCTCATTAGAAAGTCTCTGGTAGTTCAATCAATTGGCTCTAATAGTTTATTGCTCAGACCAAGCCACCTGTTTACTTCCCATACAGATGCATACAGAGCCAGGACTGTGTGTGACGCCAACATCAGCGTGTGTTTGGTCTTTTTTGGAATGCATGGTTTCTGTATGTCCTGACTCCTCCGTCCCTGTGCTGCAGGAGTGCAGTTCCTGCCTCCACTATGTCCGGTAAGGGCAAATGGGGGGCCCTGAAGGAGAAGGTGGCCATGACGGTCAGCGGCGGTTCCCAGGACGAGGCCGACGCGCGGCTGGAGGCCAACCTGGAGAACGCCGACCCGGAGCTGTGCATCCGCCTGCTGCAGGTGCCCTCGGTGGTCAACTACTCGGGCCTGCGGCGGCGGCTGGAGGCCAGTGATCGGGGGTGGATGCTGCAGTTCCTGGAGCTGGGCGGTCTAGACCTGCTGATGGAGGCGCTCGAGAGGCTGTCGGGCCGCGGCTGTGCCCGCATCGCCGACGCCCTGCTGCAGCTCACCTGCGTCGGCTGCGTGCGCGCCATCATGAACTCGGGCGCCGGCATCAACTTCATCGTCGAGGCGGAGGAATATGTGAGAACGCTGTCGCGAGGTGAGCTAAGCCGACGGTGTCACACACCCATGTGGGTCAGTAGCACATACTGTGTAGATAGTCACACAGATAATCTGAATGAGCCTATGGGCTACCTGTAGTGATATACAGTTACCATAATGTTGGTGAATTGATTGGTAATTTGGCACAATAGATCCACACAAAATGAACACAACAGATAATGCTTTCTAGCTTGATTACTTGTGCAGTCATACAGTAGTTTTGAACAAGTAGTATGGTTTGTCTTCATTGTAAATGTTCACGACACTTTTACAGAGATTGAAAAGTCTAGCTTCAGAAAGTAAAAAAGTCCAACCATGTATTAGTTCTACCCGTGCACAGGTGATTTCACCAATACTCTACCTGGCTGAAGAGTTGTGCTAATTAGAATTAATGGTTTAAGTGAATGGTTGGCACAGATAGGACTTTACTCTATACAGAGATGCAGTGCATAATGAGCATGGGATAAATATCTGTGTTCTAAGTCTATGTTCTATGTTCCCTCCCCAGCATTGGATACGTCCAACACCATGGTGAAGATGCAAGTGTTTGAGCTCCTGGCAGCTCTGATCATGTTCTCTCCTAAAGGGCGTGAGCTGTCTCTGGATGCCCTGCAGCACTATAAGGTGAGTTCCTCACGAGCACACGACTCCGCATGACTCCGAAGGACGAGCACAGGGTGTGACATGTCTCTGTGAAGTACTCTGGTAAAGAAGAAGGCCTCTTGCCCAATCGGGGATCTCTGTGGGGAATGTGTTGAGGGTTGCCACACCCCTGCTAGAATGTCCAAGAGTGCTTTATTGCAAATTACAAATACATTGCTGGAATTCTAAGCAGCCAAGCTGACACTAATCTTTAGAGATCTGGAACATGTTTTACCAGTGCAGTCAATAGAGACGAGTTATCGCTGACTTTTAAAGATTTGTGATGTCGCTTGAAGTCCATACATTTTTCACCTATGACGTGTAAAAAGCAGTAGTTCAACCTCTTGAAAAAAACACAATTCTTGTTCCCCCTGATTGGCTCCATATACCATCCTTGTGTTAAACACTTTGAAAAGTACCATCTCAATTAAAGTGGAAATTAAATAATTGAATTGATAATTGAATTCTGGATTAATCCCTTGAGAGGTGAAATGTCTTCAAATGTCACAGTATGTTTTTTCAGACCATATTAGATGTTCTAATTAAAGTTACCAAGACCACAGAACCAAAACAATCCCATGAGATGACAAAGAGGTCTGAACCTTTTAAATGTGAACAAATATATGTTGTAAAGACAAATGTTACGGCCGGCTCGTTCCCAGACCGAAACATAAAGAGGGACACGGACAACAAGGTTCAAACCAAATATATTAATTTATTAAAGTAAAGCACAAGGTTACTAATAGCAAAATGTCTAGGGGGAAATTAATGGGAGTGGTGGCGTGCGTGTATGGATGGATGTATGGATGCAAAGAGGGTCAGTATGTGAGAAGCTAGATGAAGTAGGCCTAAAGACAAAAAAAGAGAAAGAGAGGTAGAGATAGAAATGAGGGGAGAGAGCAAAGTGCAAGTGTGAGAGAATCAAAGTGAGTGCCTGCAAGAAGGAAGAAAAGTGCCTAATGAGAGAGATAGGAAACCCCTTATATAGCCCCACCCTAACCATAGGTGTAATCAATAAGGGCATTAGCCCAACCAAGTCCAGCCCTGCCCGTGCAATGACAGGAGAAGGCCTCTCACCTCCCTACCTAAAAAGAGGTTTGCTGTAGAAAACCTCAACACAAATAAACAAACAAACAAAGACACCCTGTGGTCCGATCAGAAGCATCTCCATCTTCCTACCCTAGGACTGAAGAAAGACAGGATGATTGAAAGAACACACAAGTTAAACCACAAGAAAAACAAAACATTTTTCAAAAGAAACACCATCTCACATGATGCCGACGTAATTGTCAAAACCAATTTGACAGACAAATTAGAAACACACCATATCTACTGACAGTAATCAGTTGCACACTAGCCATAAAAGTCAGGCCAGTGTCTTCTGGTTATCTTATTCTGGCTCAGCCGCTGAGGCGAACCAGCAAAATAGCACCCCCCACTGGGTGGCACAGTGCAACAGTCAGGCGATAATACGGAATTGATTGCTAAATTGCTATCATGCACTGTAAGTTCTCCTGCCTTACTGGAGACGTGTGTCGCTGTTGAGCAAAGACTGCTTTGCTGCAGTGACACATCAGGCACAGACACATGAACAGAGCGTGACACTATGTCAGTGTTCCTCCAAACCTTATGACCTGCCAAATCATTCCCAAGAATGAGTGCAACACCTGGCACAGGAAGTGATGGCCTCACACCCACTACCATGGAGGTATTATATATAACTGGAGAGAGTGACTAAGTCCCGCCCCCATTCATTTCAATGGCCCATGCTAGGCTAGCTACTTCAGCCAAAAAAGCATGAAATTGACCGCAGCCATCTTTACGAAAATGGCGTTTCATGGGTGTTCGTTTCTGGCACCAGCTAGAATTAGCCTAATAGATTCCACGTTACAGACGAAAACAACGTAAGGTACAACGGTATGTCGTTGATGAAGATTGGCCATTCCCTCAGAGGAAAAGAAGTTGTTCGGGAATGCGCTTCACCTCGTTATAAGCGCAAATTCATTTAATTGGTTGGGAACATTTTGGGAATGGTGGTAAAGTTTGCCCTGTCTCTGAAGTCCTAGGTTATTTAATGTGATGTTCATATGTGATAATAAACTATGCGAATCAATATTGTGTCACTTTAGGCTTCACAAATAATGATCCCTAAATACTATATTTGGACAGGTTGTAGGCATATTACGCAATAGGCTATCCAACGAAAATGACTATTAATTAAGTAGACATGAAACGTGTGGATAGCTGGGATTTTTGCTGCACCCAGTGTGAATTTGCAGCTTGTTAAGCCTAGGCTACATTTGCAGGCAGACGGAATGAAGCCAATGCAAGTTAAACTTCCGATAGAAGCGCACATCCCTCGGGTATTGTGGTTCGAGCAGGCATAGAGTCTGCAACTGTTGTTGGACATTTGTCTTTTGCCTCGACTGGCAGCCTGAACATTTAAATCAAATGCATAGCCTAATCATGTCAATGTTGCAAGAAAGCAAACGAAATAAGTCATTGACATTTGTTTCGTTTTAAAACACTTGGGGAGACATAGGTTACATGATCCAGGCGTTGCGTTCTACAAAACTACAGCCTGTGCGTTTTAAAATAGTCTTCATACACAACGCAATAAGTAGGCTAATAATTGGATATAGGTCATTGCTATGCATCTGCCAAAGTGTATGGTCATAGTCAGTTACTTTAAGGTAATTGGTACCCCGCATATACGGCAAATAATAGCCTAATATGACAACATTAACATTTTTTTTATTTACCACAAAGTCCGGTAATACAGCCTAAACCATGTAGGCATTAAGTCAAGTATCAGTAGCTTAATCCAAGTAGTTAGTTGTTTTATTTGTCGTCTTCCAGAAATGCAAACCAACATGGACGCGCGAGGACGCTCGTGCCCAACACTAAACTCGTGCATGAGCTGTCATCTACCAATCAGCATGTAAAAACTGGTGCCGGAAGTTGCAACCATGTAACGCCATGTTTTCAAAAATGTCGGCAGCCAAATGCCATGCTAAGTGGCTGAAGCTAACCCTTCAAATCCTGACCCCCTGCCCACTACAACCTTACCAGTGACCAACTCAGATGTTAACTGAATCTGGTGAAGTGGTACAGGTAGAGGTATCAAAACAGTCTGGTCAGACAGGGGTAGTATGCTATCCAACAGGAGAGACTGCGTAGCTCCTGTGTCTCTGAGGATGCGTACAGTAACACCATGCTTCTGCAAAGGCAAGGACACAACAGCTTCAGTAATAAAAGACGAGTAACCAGTATGAATGAACTCTGAAACACTCTGGGCTTGCCCAGGTGTAAAGGATGTAACTAGGCCCATAGATTTTGTTCCTTTCCCCTTCTTAATAAGGGCTAAGCACTCGGTCACCTTATGACCAGGCTTGTTACAATAAAAGCATGTGATGACCCTTTTCATGATCGGAGGGCTCTTAGTAACAGGAGAACGGCTAGGACTACCAGGGGGAGAAGACTGTGGCGAACTGGGAGCTGAAGGCTCCTGCTCAAACTTATTCCTCCTGCCCTGATCCTTCCTAATGCGGCCGCTACCCGAAAGAAACCCAGGAACACACCTGTGCGTAAGAATGTATGTCAGCCAAAACAGAAGCTTCATAAAGAATCTTGACCTCCTGCTCATTTAAATACACAGCTAATGGCTCAGGGAGACAGTTCTTAAAATCTTCCAAAAGAATGAGTTGTTTCAACTCTTCCCTGGTCTCAGCCTTTTCAGCTGTGCACCACGTATCAAACAGGTCCTCTTTCTCTCTAGTAAACTCCACATAAGTTTGCTCTTCAGACTTCCTGGAGGTTCTGAAGCGCTGCCTATAGGCCTCAGGTACCAGCTGATAGGCATGCAAGATGGTGGTTTTAACAGTGTCATTCTGACGAGCATGATCTAGACTAAGAGCTGAAAATACCTGTTGAGCCTTCCCGGTAAATACACATTGCAACATTAAGGGCCACACATCCCTGGGCCAGTTCAGTGTGATTGCAACTCTCTCAAAGTGAGCGAAATATCGATCCACATCCTTCTCAGAGAAGGGTGGGACTAGACGAATATTTCGACTCACGTCAAACACAGGCTGTTGAGGACTGAGAGGAGATGTTGAGCCTAAAGTAGGGTTAGTTGTAGCCATTTCTAGCTCGAGCCTTTTCATGGCCAACACATGTTCGCGTTCACGGTCACGCACGGTCACGCTCCTCCATGCATTTCAGCTCTAGCTGGTGCTCGAGTTTGAAGCTCAACCTCTCTACTAACCTCAAGCTCCTTTTCTTTAAGTGCTCTCTCTTCTCTATCAGCCTTCAATTTTTCAACCTGCGGCTGTGTCCCTACAGAAGTGACCATTTCCTTAAACACCCCTTTCTGTACAAGCTGGTTTTTAAGATAGAGTCTCTTTTAATTTCTTTTCTTGAGCAGTTATTATAAGCTCATATTTCTCTGACACAGTCCAGAGCTGTTCTTTAGTGAGGGCTGAAAGCAACTCCCCAGATGGATTGGCATAAAATTCTTCAGATGACATGATTTAAATTAAGAGAACTTGCCCAGCTCAAGAAAATAAATTCGTAACAGCCCGCAAACAATAGCTTAGTGTAACCTACTCCCACTAGGTGAGAAAGCAACAAAGCTATCCAGCTGTTTTTAAACAACCACCAAAGAGGCACACCAAGAAAAAAAAAAACAGACACAACACCAAACACAATGCTCTTCCCACTCCACAAATTAAGCAAATAGCTAGCTGAATTTAGAGGATGCACACAATCAGCTAGAAGGAGAAACGTAGTCCAATTAGCTCAAAACAAGCAATTGGAAAGTAGCTCAGCTGACTGGTACTTGCCACACCCCTCTATTCACCAACGTGACGCAAAACCCAGCTGATTGAACGTGCAGAGAAAACACGATGGGTCTCACACAATGCTACAGGAGCATCACGCTCTTTGGGGAGAGCCCTGAAGAAGAAGAAGAAGAACGCGGTCAATGGCGGCTGTCACTCCCCGATGTGAGTCGCTACCGGATGTGAGTCGCGCATGCGTCACTTTGCTACTTTGCGACTACCTGTGCTGTTAGCCACAGAATAATGACATTAGCCTACACAACAGTAATGTATTATTTAGCGTAAGGCATCACATTTTCACGGCATGATCTCTAATGTCAGTTCTAGATTAGAGGCTATAGCCTGCTAGCGAGAGACTTCTGTAATATCAATAAAAATTGACCTACATAACGAAGTTTGTTCACTGCTGGCAAGTAAGTATAAGCAATCAAGCACAACAAAGGCTGTCACTTGAATGGCGTTTGCTAACGTTAGCAATCAAACAATCTTAGATAGCTAAAACGTTTTTGAAACAGAAAAGTGAATTATTTTATGGATTTCAGTCGGATCCCTTGGCGTTATGCCGTAAAACCTATCAATCTGAGCATGCATGACTCACATCGGGTAGCGACCAGAGAATGTCTAATAAGGGGAGAACCTTCTCGGAACTCTTCCGGTGTGGTACTGCATCTAGGGGCGCTCGCGGGCGAGTCCAGAATGAATGGAGGTCTATGGAGCTGTACCCCTCAAAATCCACTTTTCTCGGGATATAATTTTTTTTCAAGTAATTTGAATATTGTATTCGAAAGGGGAGACAAAGACAATACACTTGGTTGAGTATTATATTTTTTAAAGTCACTTAATTGTTCTAAAAAGCCTTTCAAACGTGTCAATGACGTCGTTCATTAGCATGATCATAGCATAGCATAGCATCAATGCTAGCTTGTTATGGGCAACAACGACCCAACCTGTAAGAAAACGAAAGGACATGACTCCTGGATTATTTCACTTTTGATTGATAATCCATATCCATTTTGCGAAAAATAAAATAAAATCTGAGGGTTTCAGTTGTTAAATAGGTGAAAACAATAAATGTAGCCATGTAGCTTCATAGGACCCCATGTATTTTGGACTCGCCCGCGATCGCCATCTAGGTGAACTCTGGTGAACTGCAGCCAAATTCGGTTTGTACGGGATTAATAGAGTGGGGAGGCTCTCCGTAGACGGGCTCTGTAGCGACTCACATCGGGGAGTGACAGCGGCGATGGAGAAGCACGCGCCGGATCCGGTGCGAGAGACGGAACCGTGGCCAGGAGGGCTGAGGGGTGATCCGGGATGGATAGGAAGTGAGGTGAACACAGGAAGTGAATGTGACAAATGATCTAGAGGAGTTGGAAGGTGTTGAAGAGCCAAACATTTCTAATGGCACGAATTCAAATGATGGAGAATGGCAGGAGGTGAGACAAGGGAGCAAGAAAAGGAAAACCATTGGAAATAGAGGAGACGAGAGTAAAGAAGGTGACATTAAAGTTATAGTTCGATTTCAAACCCCGTGTGCATTGAATCCTTTAAAAGGTCAGCGAAGCTGTGTACAGGCTAGTAGGTGAGGTATGTACAGTTAAAACTTTAAGAGATGGAAACTTGCTAATTGTTTGCAAAGATAGAGATCAACAGCAAGGTTTAATGATGTGTAAAACATTGCTGGGGAAGGCTGTGAAGCCGCAAATATGGGAAGAGAGAGGGAGAGTCATGGGTGTTATATCTGGAGTATCGACTGATGTGACCGAAGAGGAAATTAGAGTAAACATAAGAGGAGTCCGGGTTAATAAGGTTAAACGATTGCCATACACCATGGCAGAGTTAAAGAACCGAGTATGTCTGTTATGTTGGCCCTGGATGAGGACAAACTACCTGAGCGGGTTAGAATTGGGTATGTTAGCTATGCAGTGAGACCATACATTCCCCCACTGACAAGATGTTTTAAATGTCAACGTTTTGGGCATATTGCTGTAGCGTGTAGGGCTAAGGCCCGTTGTGCTAAGTGTGTGGGGGGGGGGGACCATGAATATGGTAAATGTACTGAAGGGACCAAAATTCAATGTTGTAATTGTGGGGGAGGGCACAGTGCAGCGTATAAGGGATGTGAAGCACACAGAAAAGTGGTTCAAGTTCAAAATGTGAGAGTGAAAGAGAAGATTACATATGCTGAAGCAATCAAAAAAGTTGATGTTAAAACTAGGAACGTTGTAGCCCCAAGGGCAGGCACAGTAGGCATATCTGTAAACCAAACATCGGCCCAAAACGTTGATCATAAATGTTGTAGAATAAGTGATAACACAATGATTGTTGAAAAGAAGACATTTGTTGCATTTATGATAGAAGTCATTAACTGCGCAGCACTGCGCAACAGACAGCAGAACAGCGAGAATTAAGATAATCTTAAAAGCAGCAGAGAAATACCTAGGTGAAGAAGGATTAACACCTGAGTCTATCAATGAAGTACTTAGAACAGAGGTAGCAGAAAGTCAGTCATCATGTGGTGGTGGTGGGTACTGATGGGAATGTCAATTTTGCAATGGAACGCCAGGAGTTTAATTGCTAATGGACAAGAGTTAAAATATTTTATTGAAGAACAATCCATCAAACCAAACATTATCTGTGTTCAGGAAACTTGGTTAAAACCTACTCTTGATTTTATAATCCATGGGTACACGGCTGTGCGCAAAGACAGAAGTCAAATAACAGGGGGTGGAGTGGCTATATTCATCCAACAAGGTATTCATTTTAGGGCTATAAATACTGATATACAGACTGAAGTGGTCATCATTGAAGTGTGGGTTAATAGAACTAAAATTAAAGTAGTTAATCTTTACAACCCCTGTCAAAAGCTAACAAAGGTTATGCTAGAAGGTATATGGGAAAGGGGAAATGGTAAAGTAATAATATGTGGAGACTTTAAAGCAACACCAAAGAGTTTTTTGTACCTTAAAATAATGTTTCCAAAATCGTTTCAGTGTTTCATCAACTTGTAACAGGGTGAACGGCACTTCTGCATTCGCTTCGCAGCCCTCTATCAGCTATAACCGCACTATGTAAGTTTGCCAGATCGGGTAGCGGATCTGTAGTTCGATGGAATGAGACATAAGAAACTACAAATTTGACTTGTGTTTGATGTTGCAATACATCGTACTTTCATAAATCATGCAACATATTCTACCTTGTCTGTGGACATTGTTCTTTGCAAAGCCGGTGCTGGATAAACAAATAGCGTGCGTGCGACAGAGGGAAAATTCTTTGGTGTTGCTTTAATGCGCACAGCTCACTTTGGGGCAGTACATATTGTATGAATCAGCAGAGGAGACTATAGGCAAGTCTACTGGGATGAGGAAAAATAAAAATGGTTCCATGGTGGTCAGAGAGGTGCAAAGAAGCTGTCAAGGCAAGGAATAAGGCATTTTAAGTCATTAAATCAAATCATACTTTCACTAATTTAATTGAATATAAAAAAGCACAGGCCCAAGCCAAGAGAGTGATTCGTGAGGCCAAAAGGAAATACTGGAGAGATTTTTGCAGCAATATTGGGTCAGAAATCAAGGTTAGTGAGGTATGGGGAATGATAAAGAAAATGGGAGGCATTAGAAGGGACTTCTCATTACCAGTAATAAGGGGGAATTATATGGAGGCGGTAACTAATGCAGAAAAGGCTAGGGCCTTTGTTAAGGTACATAGCTCACAGAATCTAACAAGGGAAGAGGTAGTGTGGAGAGTAAAGGTAATTGAGGAAAATAGAGAGATATTGGGGAGGAAAGGCACAAGTGACTGTGCAATTGATACAAATTTCTCATTATTTGAACTGAAAAGAGCTTTAATAGGTGCTAAGAATACTTCACCAGGGAAAGATGATGTGTGCTACAAAATGATTGAGCAGCTATCTGATGAGGCTAAGAGTGTTGTTTTAAAATTGTATAATAAGGTATGGGAACAAGGGAAGTTGCCTAGAATGTGGAAACATTCTGTAGTAGTCCCGATAGGTAAGCCAGGCAAGGATAAAACAGAGGTTAAGAGTTATAGACCAATAGCTCTTACATCCAATTTATGTAAAGTTATGGAGAAAATTATTACTACAAGACTAAGATACGTAATTGAAAAGAGAGGACGGCTTTCCCCTTACCAGAGTGGATTTCGTAATGGGCGCACTACAATGGACCCCATTATTTGTTTAGAAAATGAAATCAGGAAAGCTCAAGTAAGTAAAGAATCTGTGTTGGCTGTATTGTTTGACATTGAAAAAGCATATGAAATGTTGTGGAAGGAAGGGCTTTTAATCAAGTTAAATAAGATGGGCATAGGTGGCAGGATGTTTAATTGGGTTCAGGATTTTCTGAATAACAGAACAATAGAGGTAAGAGTAGGGATGGAATTCTCAAACATTTATCCAATAGAAAATGGTACTCCACAAGGAAGTGTATGTAGTCTGTAGTGTATTGCTTTTTAATATAATGATTAATGACATTTTTAATGGAATAGACCAGAGGATGGGTAGAGCATTATATGCTGATGATGGGGCAATATGGTAGCCTGGCGGGCCATCCTATATCATTGACATGTATAGTCTGGCATCGAATCATTCACCTCGCTTAATCCAAGGGGCGGGCAGAGAATTGTCTTTCAAACTGCCTAGGCATGCAATAGGCCAGCGCTACGACCATATCCGTATCCGGTCGGCAAAACGGCAAATACATCCTTCTTCGAAAGGAATGACTTAAGTGCATTGTGTTGATCTACTTTCAAAGAAAAGCACAAGTCCAACTCCTCCAAAGTTGACGCCAACGCCGATTCAAACAACCGCTCTTCGTTTGCCATAGCCACCTTCCTTGTTGTTCACCGTCGCAGGATGTCGTTATCCTGTTAAGCCCGCCTTAAGACTCTCTAACGAAATAGAGCGCTGTGATTGGCCGTCATCCACGGTGTTAAGCCAATAGAAATTCCTATGGTTCGATACTAGACGTACAAGCTGAGCAAATTAATTTGCCGCCGCTAGGGTGCGTCTAGATTTCTAGGCTAGCAATATGGGTGAGAGGTAGGAATACTGACAACTTGAAGGTTAAAATGCAATAAGTAATTGTTAAGGTCGAGAAGTGGTCACATGAGTGGGGCTTTCATTTATCTATTGAGAAAACACAGTTTATATGTTTTTCCAAAAAAAGAGCGAACCCTACTCTGGATCTAAAACTATATGGGCAACTACTTAAGCAAGTTGATAATATAAGATATTTGGGGGTATGGTTTGACGTTAAGCTAAATTTTAAAATACATATTCAGAAAATGATTGATAAGTGTAAAAAAGGAATAAATATACTAAAGTGTTTAGCGGGATTTAGCTGGGGAGCGTCAGGCCTGTCCCTGAAAAGGATTTATACTGCACTGGTTCGCTCTGTTTTTGATTATGGAAGCATAGTATACAGCTCAACAACTAAAACCTCAATGCAGGAACTAGATAGGATACAGGCCAAGGCACTTCGAATATGTTGTGGTGCGTTTAGGACAACACCAATCCCATCTCTACAAGTGGAAGTAGGGGAAATGCCTTTAGACCTCAGGCGGTTAAAGTTATCAATGTCTTACTGGACAAATCTAAAGGGTCATGAAGTAACACATCCCACAAAGCAGGTGCTGTTAGAGTGCTGGGAGTATGGGCGCCCATCATGCAGTTTTGGGTGGTATGGGAACAGACAGGCAAAGGAAATGGGAATTGACAGAATTGCATGTAGTAAAGCAGTTAGCATACCGACAATTCCACCCTGGGTGTTTTGTTCTCCCAGGATAGATTTGGAGGCTAAGAATATAATAAAAACAGGGGTATACCAAAATGTTCAGCAATATATGGATATAATGTATGATGACACAGTTCAAATTTTTACAGATGCAACAAAAGATCAGACAGGGAAAACAGGGGCTGCAATCCACATTCCGAGAGACAATGTTAATATTAAAAAAAGGACACCAGACCACCTGGCCATTTTCACAGCAGAAATACTAGCAATAATTCTGGCTCTACAGTGGGTGGAAGAAGCAAAACCTAATAAGGTGGTAATTTGCTCAGACTCAATGTCATCACTAACATCCATTGAGAGTGGAAAGTCTACATGTAGACAGGACTTAATAGATGAGATTCATCAACGCATTTTTAAAATATCCCAACAGAGAATAAGAGTAGAATTGATATGGGTTCCTGCACACAGGGGAGTGGAGGGAAACGAAAAGGCAGACACACTAGCGAAAGAGGCAATTAAATCAGAAATGGTTGAACTGGAAGTCACTTTAAGCAAGTCAGAAATTAAGAGTATTATAAAGGACAAAATCAACAGAATGTGGCAGGAGAGATGGGATAAGGAGGGAAAAGGCAGACATTTATACAGCATACACAAAGATGTAACATCTAGTAAGATCAGTGGACTGAAAAGGCAGGAGGAGACATGGCTTACCAGAATGAGGATGGGACACACAAGGTTAAACAGTGGATTACATATCATAGGGAAACATCAAACGGGGGTATGCGCACATTGTGGCGCAATAGAAAGTGTTAAACACACTCATGGACTGCACATATTATAACAGAGAAAGAGAAAACATGAAGGGAGTGGTTAAAAAAGATATAACCATGTAAAACCTACTAAGTATATCCAGCACACAGTCCACAGCTAAGGCTGTTATAGCTTTCATAAAAGAGACCCAACTAGCAAATAGAATTTAGTTTTTTGTTTTTTGTTTTTTTTTTCATTTAATTTAAAAACTGGACATAAATAGCATCCCGTTGGATCACACCTCAGCCCGGAAGATGGCGGTAGTGCACGAAGTATGCAAACTGCCACTAAACGTTATAGAAGAAGAAGACAATGCTACAGTGTTACAGTCACAGCCAATGACATGCAATTAAACTACACCGTTCAGCACATCTTAAATGTCACACAAATCTAACAGACAATAAATAAAGACCTACTTCTCCGTGAAATCAGTAGCTTGAAACGTGCAAGTTGTACCATAACACAACATATTAGCACCACAAACGCTAACACTAGCAAACTACTGAGAAGTTTGAATTACTCACCCAAAATCCACATGCATTAACCAAAATACTCCACAATAAATCCAGGTGAAATCACCAACTGGTCACAGTCGATATTAGTCGGTATCAGTCATTAAACAACACTCCGGTAGCCTATCCTATTAATGCACCAACCTAACTAACTGGCCTTGCTAGTCTTCAGGGGCCTGCCGGCCTCGAGGCGACTGGTTAACGCTGAACTCGCTGCAGTAAACTGCACGAAGCGTGCCCCCGACAGGAATATGTAACTCCAGACCAGGATTACCCCCAAACAAAAGGTTTACAGAAAAATGGCAAAAACAAACAAACAGTACTCCGATGGAAAGGCACAGCCCAGCTGGAGCACTCTTCCTAACCGGAGACGAGTTACCTACTTAATTAACAACCGGAGACGTTCTCACCTGGATATCTGCGAGTGGTCCACAATAGCCTACACCAGTGTTTCTCAAACTTTTTCAGACCACGGACCACTTAACCAGTAAAAAATAACCTCACGGACCACTTAATTAAAAAAAAAAAAAAAAAAAAAAAAAAAAAAACAGTAGACCCACTTCAACAGTATATTACACAATAGACCTCACTGAACAACCTTGCTTATTGTTGGATCATAGGATTCATATGATTTAAACTGGCGTAGCTTACATAGGCAGTGTTGCAGAACTGTTTGAATTTACATACACATTTTTTTTCAAAATTGCAAACAACTCATCTATATTATATTTTACCATGTCTGCTCGCGGACCACTTGGGATAGCTTGCGGACCACCAGTGGTCCCCGGACCACACTTTGAGAAACACTGGCCTACACAATGCACACCACCTGTTTTCCGGACGAGAAACCCCAATTTATGTTACGGCCGGCTCGTTCCCAGACCGAAACATAAAGAGGGACACGGACAACAAGGTTCAAACCAAATATATTAATTTATTAAAGTAAAGCACAAGGTTACTAATAGCAAAATGTCTAGGGGGAAATTAACGGGAGTGGTGGCGTGCGTGTATGGATGCAAAGAGGGTCAGTATGTGAGAAGCTAGATGAAGTAGGCCTAAAGAGAAAGAGAGGTAGAGATAGAAACGAGGGGAGAGAGCTAAGTGCAAGTGTGAGAGAATCAAAGTGAGTGCCTGCAAGAAGAAAAGTGCCTAATGAGAGAGATAGGAAACCCGTTATATAGCCCCACCCTAACCATAGGTGTAATCAGGGCATTAGCCCAACCAAGTCCAGCCCTGCCCTGACAGGAGAAGGCCTGAAGGGGCACAGGGTCGTAACACAAACAACATCTTGTGTAAATGTTACATGGGTGTTGTTTTGTGTTTTATGGTGATGATGATCAATGTTTCTGTGTTTTTGTTTTTTGTGTCCTTTTCAAAAGCAGCAATAGGAAAAAAAGAAAAATCATTAAAAAAAAACCTTATGTGTGTATTTAGACTTTGAAGAGCCAGCAGTATCGCTTCAGCGTGGTGATGAATGAGCTCCATGCCACTGATAACGTGCCGTACATGGTGACCCTGCTCAGCGTGGTCAATGCTCTCATCTTCAGCACGGAGGAGTTGAGGAACAGGGATCAGCTACGCAAGGAGTTCATCGGTAAGACATCCATCTGCTGTAGGCCAATTTGGATAAGAATAACTGCCAAGTGAGGAAGTAGACACATACAAAGTGTTAAATGTAAATGGTTTTGGTTTGTAAATGCTGAAGGCTTTTCGCCTTTTCAATACCTATGTTTTTGTTCTGGCATTCCCACAGGTTTACAGATCTTAGATGTCCTACCAAAACTACGGTATGCTTTTTCCTCCTTTTCCCTTTTCCACCCCACCAAACTAGTGACCCCCATAAATATCTTGTGTCCTCTGTTAGCCCATAGTTTTGTAATGCCCTAGAGCACTGAAACCTGAATATCCTGCTGGTTTTTAGGGAGCAAGAGGATGAAGACTTGCTCATCCAGTGTGAGGCCTTCGAGGAGACCATGGCGGAGGATGATGAGGAGCTGCAAAGGGTGTTTGGGGGAATTGACATGAGCAACCATCAGGAAGTCTTCAGTGCACTTTTCACTCAAGTGAGGGCGAAACTGAGTGTTTTTAAAACATGGAGATACCCAGACAGAAAGCAGATATTTTAGGAATGAAAGGGACTCACCCAAATCTGGCTACTAGCCTGTCATACCTTTCAAACATTTCACCGTTAAAAAAAAATGTAAAAAATGTCATGCAAAAATTTAACAAATGTAAAAGCAGAATTTAAGACATTTGAGTGAAACTGCATTAGCCATCATGTAGTGCAGTGTAAACTCCAGAACCATCTGAGTGTAAATGTGGTCGCCGGTGTGGGAGCTATTATAGGCAAATGTGGCGTGATATGAGTAACCATTACAAAGCGTTCAGCACTCGCTGCTCTCAAGTGAGGATGACAGTGTTTTGTATATTGTATAAATATAACACGCCGATACCCTGATAGCAGATCTCGGGCCCAGCCTAGATCCAGCTTCTCCTAATCAGCTCCAGATAGCCCTGAGATAACTAGAGTACTAACCGCTCCACAACCACACAAAATGATTACCATAAGGCGGGGATCACATTGGCAAGCGGCAGCGGTAAGCGTAATGCAAGCTCAGACCATAATACGTTCTATCTCGTTCCTATGGTAACACAAGCGTTTGTCAATTGAATACGCTCGCGTTGCGCTTTAAAAAGTTTAACCAAGTTCAACGCTCAGCTTGTTCAACGCAGTGTTGCCATCGTTCCGCTGCCGAACCATAGAGAACAATAGGAAACCTGCCCCTTGCCGCTGGCTAATGTGATCCCCGCCTAATTAGATAAGAATGGTTAGCATTTTTTGGTGGGTGTATCCAGTCCATTGAAGGCCTGACTGCATTGCGTGACTCAGCAACCTATGATGTACAGTACATGAAAGAATCTTTTGAAAATTGTCAGGACCAAGCTCTCCATAGCTTTGCGTTTAGTCTGGCAGGCAGGGTACATCAGGCGTGAAACTAAAGTGTTCTGTAGTGTTCATGTAACTAAAGTGTTCTGTTCGCGGAGCACATGCTGCAGCAATTAGCTTCCACTATAATCAATGAACTGGCTACACCAGACGTACTGACGCGTACATTGGTCAAAATTAGACCACTCTTTTGAAACTGGTGGTGGTAGCGTGGTGGTTAAGGGGCTTTTAACCACCACGCTATATTTTCGTTTTTTTTAATCAGGGCAGCAGTTTTCAGATTACATTATGTGCTTACATAATTGTAAAAGGGTTCTCCAATGTTTTCTCAGTTAGCCTTTTAAAATGATATCAGATTAGTAAACAAAATGTGCCTTTTGAACATGGGGTGAATGGCTGCTGATAATGTGCAATGTAGATATTGCATTAAAGATCAGCCATTTCTTTCTACAACAGTCGAGAACCCTTTTGCAATACACATAATGTAATCTGAAAACTGCTGCTCTGATTAAAAAAAAACAATGCAACTGATCTCAGCAGGTATTCTGTCTATAATGGAGTGGAATTTGTAAGTGACCCCAAACTTTTGATCCGTAGTGTAAGTCGCTTTGGATGAAAAGTGTCTGCTAAATGAATAGATGTAATGTTAATGTAAAACTATTTACACTCCGCAAACGGAGCACTTCAGTTGCACACCCATCCGTCTCGTCAGTCTCATCAGCTTGCCTCATCTTATTTGTTTGACTGTTTCAGACATACTATACAGTAGGTAGACGCAGCAACCATAATTAGTCATAGACTTCTTCTCCTTGTACCAGTCACTAGTCTATAGACTTTGTATCCATCACGTTATCATGCTTTGACTTGCCTGAGTGGCCATAGCTGTGGGAGTTTGATTGATGACTGTGATGCTGCATTGCCACCCCACCCTAAGGTCACAACTTGGTAGACACATCAATCACAGTTAGTCGAACTGTACACATATGGGGGCAACACCTGAGCACATGTATTTACAGTTGATAACCATGATCCCATCCACACCCACTCAGCTCCCTTGCCTACATTCAGAAACCAATTAATCAAAAGCAACTATAGTAAGCTATAATCAAATAGTACAAATGTTATGGCTATGTTAGATCAACAGTAGCATCACCACAGTCTGTTTCACTTCAAATAAAAGCATAGAAATATCAGTCAATCAGATTATATTAATAATCTTGGAACACAGGGGAGCAGTGGAGTAAGGGGCAACACCTGTACCACATATGGGTCGAATACTGCCTCAATGCCGGCCGTAAACTCGGAGGACCCGACTTTAAAAATCCCGACCTCCCAAAAAAGTGTGTTCATGAGATCAGCTCTGAAAACAAATACAGGAAACTCAAAAATAAGTTATTAGAACGGCTCACTATGGTTGAGCAAGGAGGAAAAGGAACATTTCCGAATATCCAATGTGGCCATGAAGGCAGCATGAGTGTCCGCTGAGAAAGAGACAAACCTGCGGTCATTTCCCGATCCCACTCCACCTCATATCCCACTCCACCTCATATCCACCTCATATCCCACTCCACCTCATATTCAACTCCACCTCATATCCCTCGCCTACTCATATCCCACTCCACCTCATATCCCTCTACACCTCATATCCACCCCATATCCCACTCCACCTCATATCCCACTCCACCTCATATCCCTCTCCACGTCATATCCCACTCCACCTCATATCCCACTCCACCTCATATTCCACTCCACCTCATATCCCTCGCCACCTCATATCCCACTCCACCTCATATCCCACTCCACCTCATATCCCACTCCACCTCATATCCACCTCATATCCCACTCCACCTCATATCTCTCTCCTACTCATTTCCTGTATCTGTCTACTTTCTTTAAAAAAAACATACCGTAACAACCTAAAAACAGCATAAACAATAATAATAAATAAGCTGTGAGCACAGTTGATGACCCTGATGGCCTCTCTGCCATCCTCTCTAACCCCCCCCCCCCCCCCCAGGTGAGCAGCGGCCCAACCTCCGTGCAGCTCCTGACCATCCTGCAGGCCTTGCTGCTGGTGGGCCCAGAGCGGGGGGACGTGTGGATGGCCCTGGAGGCCCTGGCTGACCGCGCCACGCTGCTGGCCCAGGACCGTGAGTGCACGGAGACGGGTGGGGTGGGAGGGGCAGGAGGGGCTATGCTGGAGCGAAACGAGTTTTATTTCATTTTAAAAGTTTTCAATTCATGTACGTGTGTGTGTGTGTGTGTGTGTGTGTAAACAGAACAGTTGAATATAAAGTTATATAATATTGTATATAAAGTTAATTTTATGTAGTTAATACAAACTTTTAAATTACAGTAGTTTTTTGGTCTGTGCCAGTTTTTAGTATAGTCTCAGTTGGTGGAGCAAAACAGCACAAATCCAAATGTCTCCTGTGAAAGGTTTGTCTAATTTGCTGTTCTTCCTGTGTGGTTTCTAGCTGAAGTTCACTCCACTGAGCGGCTCATGGCGCGCCTGCTGGCAGGTAAAGCCAGTCACCAGGAGACGGAGCAGGTGAGGAAGTCGCTCAGGATGAGAGACCGGGCCGTGCAGACCGACCCTGTACAGGTGAAGGAGGCGGAGACCAAAGCAGAGGCAGCCGAGATCGCCTCACAAGAAGGCCAGAAAACAGGAACCGTGCCACCTCCACCACCTCCTCCACCCCCACCCCTTCCTGGGATGCCCGGTATGGGGCCACCACCACCGCCTCCTTTGCCCGGAATGGGACCTCCACCGCCTCCTTTGCCCGGAGTGGGACCTCCACCACCACCTCCTTTGCCCGGAATGGGTCCTCCACCACCGCCTCCTTTGCCCGGAATGGGACCTCCACCACCACCTCCTTTGCCCGGAATGAGTCCTCCACCACCACCTCCTTTGCCCGGAATGGGTCCTCCACCACCACCTCCACCCGGTTGTGGGGACATCATCGTGGCACAGAATGTCCAGACTCTGGGGCGATCCTACTACATTCCTCCACCAAAGCCGGGCCATTACCCGACACTACGCATGAAGAAGCTCAATTGGCAGAAGTTGCCTTCAAATGTAGCATCTGGTAAAACACCTTTGTCTTCAGTGCCTTAAGGGTCATTCTTTTTAGTGAATGAATTCTTCTGAGAAGGTGATTTGTTTCAGACAATGTTTTTGGTGTTGGATTTCAGGTTTAAGCTATGCTGTTAGGACATTGATAAGCTTTTAAAGTTATTAGTTTTTAGTGTCATCTCATATTTCTCAGAATAAACATGTCTATTAGGTGATAATACATACACATATATTGGATACATGTTTGCCAATAGGTTAGTTAAATGCACAGCCACATAATTGCTTTCTTACCTCAATGCACAGTCAGTCGCTCCTTATGGATGTCAGTTCAGTCTGACACATTGGAGCCAGACTACTCCAGCATTGAGCAGCTCTTCTCTATGCCCGTGGTGGAGACCAAGGTCAAAGGGGCAACAGCACCAGTTGTTAAGAAGGAGCCCAAAGAGGTGAGAATGTGCCCAAATTCAATGTTTATTTATTTTATTGATTATATTTAGAGGGAATCATGTAAATGTTACTATTCGATGTATTGTACCAGTGTTAGCCTAGCTGAAAAAAACTTGCTGGACTTACAGTGAAGTGTGAATAGTTGACGTTTTGCACATAACTAGCTTTTCAACATCCTATCTGGCCTTCTACTGAGAGTTCCATGAAATTACTCTGAATTTATGCACCACCAAGACAGCAATACAGTTACTGAAATACAAATATTCTGTCTTTAATAGATATCATTTATTGATGCCAAGAAAAACCTCAACTTGAACATATTCTTAAAGCAATTTAAATGGTGAGTGTAATTGTTCATTACTTTGCTGATATGTACTGTATCTTTACTTGGATACTGCAGTTGTCGTCAATTAAACCTTTGATTGTGCCTCTTAAAAATCCCCAGTTCCCATGAAGACTTTGTTGCGATGGTTCGCAAGGGCGATCGCTCTAAGTTTGACGTGGAGGTGCTGAAACAGCTGCAGAAGCTGCTTCCAGAGAAGCACGAGGTATGTCAAATCAAGTCGAGTCATTTTATTTGTATAGCACATTTAAAAACCCAAAGTGCTTCATAATTTGTGAGGTTAGACGTGACAAAATAAAATAAAAAAGACAAAACATTTGAGGAACATTTAGACACATTACATTACATTTACATTACATTACATTTGGCTGACACATTTTTAACCAAAGTGACTAACAACATGGTAAACAGTTTATGCTTTTTAATGCAATTCTCGCAACAATTCTTGGACAATTTAAAAAAGGTAGAGTACAATAACAATAAGCGCATCAGTGAGTGCTGTTTTCAAACAGTCGAGTGTCAGTTCTAGCCAGGTGGTAAGTGCTAGGATCGGCAAGACTAGTTGTAAGTAGTGCTACGAGAGGAGATCTTCAGGAGATCTTCTGGGTCTTCAGGAGTACACATCTCACCACCCTTACAGCAGAGAACCCTTTTAAAGGATAATTCCGGTATTTAGCACTTTGAGTCCCTTTTCTGTTTTGTTTTGGATGAACTAGAGTGGTGGACACCCAATTTTGACGATTGGTCCTGTCTCGACTTTTCTGACTTGTTTTGAATCGCCTTTACTTCTTCAGAGTGGCTGCCTATAGGCATGCACAAACAACCCTTTACGTTTGTTTTCAAAACTGTGCAACTCACCGAGTGGTTAGTGGTGTTCGTTGATTACTAAAAACAAATATATCGTTGCATTGTATGATTTCCAACCGTGTTATTTGCTATTGTGGAACTATTTTTTCAGACACCTCACAACCGCATATCAACTTGCATATCAACTTCCGCTCAATATTTGAGCCTGAAGAATAGACAGTAAAAGAAGGTCTCGCGTAAAGACTACAACCAAATGTAAACAGCACCCGTTTCCGTTTCCGGTGGCGCAGTAATATCAACGTGCAATGAGTCTTCCAACAGAAATCAATCGGATTTTACAAAATGCCAAATAAAACACGACAGAAACTGTATTTTGCTACGCTACTTGTTTTGGAACATCTACGAACACCACTAACCACTCGGTGAGTTGCACAGTTTTGAAAACGAACGTTAAGGGTTGTTTTAAGGACATGTTTGTGCATGCCCATAGGCAGCCACTCTGAAGTAGTCAAAGGCGATTTAAAACGAGTCAGAAAAGTCGAGACAGGACCCATCGTCAAAATTTCAGGGTCCATCACTCTAGTAGTTCATCCAAAACAAACCAGAAAAGGGACTCAACATGCTAAATACCTGAATTATCCTTTAAGGTTTTTGACCGATTTCTGTTCATGTGTCAGACCGGTGGTTTTCAACTGGTGTGCCAAGGCAAAGTGAGGTGTGCCGTGGGATTTTGAGGATATGTTTTGTACAGGTTCATCGAATAGGCTAGCGGGGGAATATTAAATGCATTAATGACTCAGCTTCTTAATTAAACGATGTGAAATTACACGTCGTGTTTTTCAATTGTCAGAGATGGATTACCTTTTCTTATCTGGTTGTTAGGCAACCAATCTGAGAAGTCTCACTCTCACAACATTGGCAGTACTCTTTCTGTTGTTGACCGACAGAATAAAATCACATTTCTCAATCTGTCAGTAATGTCATGACTTGCCTTTCTTTTGTGCTCAGTTTGTGGAAAAAATATGGATACGAGAACTGTTACCTACAGCTACAGACATTCATCATAATCAGTAACTATTTGTCATTTAACCTTTGCTGTGCCTTAGCCCCCCAAAAAGTTGAGAACCTCTGTGCTAGACAACCTACTGGGCTGAATGATTCAAAATTGAAGAACACATAATGAAAATCAGTTACAGTTGGTATGAACTGCAGAAGATTCTTACCCAACTGCTCATGTCGATCCCACGTTTTTCTTTGAACAGATTGAGAATCTGAAGTCTTATGATGGCGAGAGAGAGAAACTTGCAGGTGTTGATCAGTTCTTTCTGTTGCTGTTGGGTGTTCCTGGGTAAGTCAGATATTCAGCTCATTGAACATAAAAACAATGCGGAGGTTACAACACTTGAATAGGGGTCGAAATTAGCACCAGCCACAAGCCAAGACACAAAGTTATGATTTTCAGGGGTCGAAATTAGCACCAGCCACAAGCCAAGACACAAAGTTATGATTTCCAATTGAAAATCGTAACTTTGTGTTTTGGCTTGTGGCTGGTGCTAATTTCGACCCCTGTTGACACTTTATATAGCACCTTTCACTAGTCACTCAAAGTGCTTTGCAAGACTATGTAGTGCATAGGTAATACAATCACCCCACCTTATAGTTTTTACTGGTTGGATTTGGGCAACAGTTTGAGAGATCGAAGTAGACATTTGTTTTTGTTTATTTAAATGCAGTTACCCACTGCGTATCGAGTGCATTTGTTTTTGTTTATTTAAATGCAGTTACCCACTGCGTATCGAGTGCATGTCACTGTGTGAGGAGACCGCGGTGATGCTGGAGATGCTGAAACCAAGAGCCGAGAAACTGGACGCAGCCTGTGACGGTCAGTAGAACAGACCTGGACACGAGCAGCATGCCATGGTTCCCAGAGGTTATCCTATTAGCCTTATTCACACAATGGCCATTCGCTATGCACTCACCAGTAGGGGGCGAGAGCGTGTTAATGATAGTCAGTGTACCCCATAGCCCTCTTTTAATTTACACATGGCCGCCGCGTGACTAAGGCGAATAAGTGGCAGGAGGAAAAGGGCATTGCCTACCCATTGTGTTTCATCATACCCATTGTACAGCCCCCCCCCCCCCCCCCCACACTCGGCGGCCATCTTGTAATGCACTTTGGGCAGTTATCGGGCAGCTATTTACCTATTCAAGTGAATGGGGAGGCATACAGGAAGGCGCGGGATATGTGTAGAGACTACTGCCATATTGGCATTACGAACTAACCCCATGCATTTCTATGGAGGATTCTTTGAGTGCTGTGTCTACTCATTAGATAGTCTCTGGCTTACAGCTGCTTCAGAGAAGGCTGTTGCTCTAATCGTAACTGCTCTGAATCCATGTCATCTTAGGTCTGAAAGAAAGCTCCCGTTTTCCAAGCTTCTGCAAACTCATTCTGGATGTTGGCAACTTCCTTAACTATGTAAGCACATATTTCTTAATCTGATGACTCAGTTTTAGATTAAACAAAATGACCTGCTGTCACTGTTTAATATTTTCAGTAATCCTGTTGGTATTTTATTTGGTTTGTTTTTGAAAAGGGGAGTCACACTGGGAATGCTGAGGGCTTTAAGATAAGCACGCTGCTGAAACTCTCAGAGACCAAGGCCAACCAGTCCCGCATCACTCTGCTTCATCACATAGTTGCGGTAAGATACTGTATCTGGACACTGTATGCCATAATACACACCAAACCTGGCCATTTATTAATTGTGTTCGTCAATGCTGTGAGTGGACTGCGAGAAACAGGTTGGAATGTATGTGACTTTTGGAATCTTGGAATCTAAGTATTAAGTAAGTTGCACAATGGAGATTGAATTAAGTAAAATGCTGACAGATGTTTCATATAAAGCCAATATCAAGCTAAAAGCTTTATGAAGCCAGAGCCAATACATTGAAATGAAATGTAAGAAGCACCCCTAAGTGTTTGATATCAGTTTGAAATGCCTCATCAATGGCCTAGACATAAACTTGAATGATTGTAATTGTGAAGCATGTATTCTGTGAAGCTGTTTATATCCAGTTTCTCTATTTAAATACATCTTTAGATGATTTCTTTGCTTCAAGCTTAAGCTGAAAATAAATAACTATTTGCTTGGATGCATTAGGTTATGGGCAACATCACCATCAAAACAGAATTTGCAATCATATTATAGTATAATAATAATTATAGTTTTTTTTTTTTAAACTGTCAGACTGGCATTCAC